>NC_086250.1:25215278-25530243 GCF_021018805.1 Prinia subflava | reverse complement strand
ACTGACAGTTATTCCCACACACTCAGAAGCAAAAAAACACAGACTACATCCTTTGTAGTCAGCTTTAGCACGTAAGGGCAGAGCTACACAAAGCTGTCCTTCTCAAGGGAAGGAATGGAGGGAAGCTGTGACTGAGGAGTGTGCTCGTAATAATTTTATCTGAAATTCATCCCACAAATTCTGAAACAAAGTAATATGATGGCCACCAACTTAACACCTTTTGCTAGGCTTTTCAAAAGGTTTTCTCAAGCTGCAAGTCACCTATGGACTACAAGGGAGGAGCTGCAGGGGGACATACATGGTTTAGAGTGAACTGTAGGACATGAAAGGAAACAGACATCTGCACAGCATAGTGAAGACCATCTTTTCAGAGCTTGATTTCTCCTAGACCTCTTCCTTCATCTGTTATGCAATTCAACAACCAAGACTCAAATATGCAAGTGCAACCCAGTGCTATGCAATGAAGCAAGCAGGCTGTGGTTGTAGGTTTCACAGCAGAGACTGCAAGGCATTGAATCTGCAGACAAAAATCATTGCTGTGAAAGCACATTTCATCACTTTCTTACCATGACTGGAAAAGCTTACACCTCCTTCTTTCTCATCCCCGATACCCCAAAAGACATTCAACTGTGTTGTATAACAGGGAAAAACTTCATCTGCAAGACAGGTCCATGGCAGCAGGAGTTCTCCCTTGTCCTTGGGGAGAGCTTTTGGGCACCGGCAAAGGAACTTTGTATCACACAAAGCAATTTGCTGATTCGGAGTTAGATTGTCAGAGAATTAAATGACAGAGACAATGAATAAGAGGGAAGGATGGAAAAGAGTCAGTTTAGATGGAAGCAAAATTTTGTGAGTTGTTTTTGGTTTGGGTTTTGAAGAATAAGAGCACTGCACTTCCAGCATATGATGCACAGTAAATGCTGAAGAGCCAAGCAGAGCAAAGAAAAGGGAAAAGGCCCTGAAAACCTTCAACATATTATTGAAATACCAGAAGGAAAAGGTTTTGTTTCCATGGCAACATATCCTATGGTGCTTCTGCTGAAGCAATCTACCAAAGAAAGATGACTTTCCCTGTTAGGTATGCCAGTGAAGTAAAAGATGATTATGGAGACCCCTTTCCTCAACTGGGTGCATTTGTAAATTTTTTACTCGATGTGTGTAAGTGCTCAGATATTAACAGAACTCCTGGAAATGGATGTCTCCATAGATGACAGAATGAGCTCTGAGGAAAGTGTAGGTATCTGTTGCAGACCAGATGCCTGTGAAGGTTTGGGTGCATTGTAGTTTTTTGCCCTTCCATGATACTGCTTTGCTGTATGAATATGGCCTGATGTGTCAATGGAAACTTAAGGGTTAAAATTGTTCTTGACTGCAGATTTTGGAATAAGAAGCTGCAATTTTTCATCCAAGACAAGAGAACTTTGTTTCCAACTGTCACTTCTTCTTTCTCACATACATTTATGTCAAAGCTGAAGTGCTCCATGGCAGCTGTTTTACCACAGCAGCATGGCATGAAAGAATTCAAGAGGGGAAAAAAAAAAAAGGAATATGAAACAGGAGAGGGAACTGGAGAGATACAGAAGATACTGATATGAGAAGAACTGGAACAGGACTTCAAACATAGCTTTCACCCTCTTCCAAAGAGTATCACTGGATTATCACTTACTAAAAATTATGAGCTGTAATACTAAAACTGTCTGTCTGTGGTATGGTAATGCTCAGGAGCACAAAGAGAGGCAGTTATGCATTTTATAATCCAAGTGGGTAACAGAAAGATTTAGGTATCTGTATCTTGCAGAGGGGAGGCAGGAATGAATTGCAAAATGTTAAAATACCTTGTCTAAAGTTGCAATGAAAATTTGTGATAGAAGTGGTTGAACCTATAGCTCCTGACCTCCATCCAGATGTCTACTGATGTAACTATCTCCAGAGTAATATCTCCAGGTGTTCAGTTGAAGAATTTTGCAGATGCAGCTCAGCTGACAAGACCCAGCATAACCATACAGATGGAATAAATGTAGTCAGCACAACAGGTCCCATGGTCTTGGGAACATGACACACTCTGCCCACCATGGTTTCAGCAGACATTTGCTTCCCCAATTAGAAGCAGCACTAACTAAACAAAATTTAAAAACAAACAAACAAACAAAATTTAACAAAACCACAAATAAGCAAACAATACCCTCCCCAACCCAGCATCCTTCAGCCATGATAGCCTATTACATAGAGGAAGCAGGAGGGCATTTACTAGCTGGAAGGAAGATATAGGTACAGTGATCAGTTCCACTGAACTCACTTAGGCAGCAACAACCACCCTGTCCTGTACTTCAAGGACCAGACTATGAAAGGACATACTGGGGAAAATTTCTATTGGGTGGGTCTGTCTGGTGTCCTTCCTCGTCATTTTGACTCTGACTAACTTTTAGAAAAAGGAATATGGTATGCAGACTGAAGTATGCCAATAGCTAGAGAAAATAGGTACTCTCAGATTCTGATGCCAGGATCAGCAGCACGGGAAAGGGTTACAAAACTGCTCCAAGCAAGCAATCTTAGCACCTCTGGATCCTGAAGGGAAAAATGTACATATAATTCGTAGGCCTGACACAATGCCAGAGTTCTTCAGCCCAGCCAGCTCCCAGCACCGTTGCCAAGAGTGGGCTGCCCCCAGAAAGTCACACAATCCAGGATGCAGCTGTAGTGCACAACTGCTCTACGGCACAGGTGGAATGTGTTACGGGCAGGGACAAGGAACAGGGAGGAGTCTTCTGTGTGATTTCCAAAGGAGTTTATTCTTGGAGGGTCAGAAACAGACAGACCCAGACCTTGAGCTCGCAGAGGCTTTTAAGTGGAGGAGGTCTTGGGAAAGGATACAATTTCCAACCAATAAGGGTTACATGTGGGAAGAACATAAGGCCGGGAGTACAATACATAGACCAATGAAGAAACACAAGCAGAGGAAGCAGTCTAAACTAACCACCAGGGCATTAAAGATTGAGGGATTGATAGGGAACAGTCGGGAAGAAGGGGCAGGGTTAGGGAAGAATTAAAAATTCTGTAGGAGGAGGGAAGGGCAGGTCTAGGGAAGACAGAAAACCAGGGCGAAACCAACAATACAGGGGGAAAGGAACAATCCATGAGGGATAAAATATAGTATAATAATACAAAATGGGGGTTTAAAGAACAGACCATTGAAACTGAGCTGCAATTGAAAACACAATAAAAACACACTGCAACATAGGCCCAGCAGTACCCTTTCTTCACTCCATGAAAGGAGCTGGCAGTAAATGCCAATCATAGCCTGAAGCTGGCAAAGCAGTTACAGAAAGCAGAGCAGATAGAGACCAATGGCCATAGACAACATCCTCCAATCACTCTCTGCAGTTTTGCCTTGCAATACTTTCCTTCCTCAGTGCTACAGATTGGCCTCCAGCCTGTCCTTCATCCCACCTAATCCAATGCCACTGGCAGTGACAACCATAACTGCTAAACTCATGTTGCATTTTGTCCATTGTGTTTTCATGTTCTGTTCCAGTCATCTATCATGGATTTCTCTTGTACACTCTTGGGACACACGGGATTTATATATCGTCATCTGTGCATCCATGAGGCTCTGGCCTTCTCCAGCTTCATGCCACTACAGTCATTAAGGATAACATTACATTAACAAAGAGGTAGATTTCTTTCTTTGATCAGGCTTCAAAAAGCAGGGTGGCCATTTCAGAAGAAGGGAATTGGATTTTGAGCTAAGCATGTCTTTTTTACTTCTCTTCCTTGCAGTATTCTTGATACAGAGAAAATCTTCAGAGTTTTTCTACACGACTCCTATGCAGCTCTGCTGAGCTGCCAGGTGGTCCTGGAGAAGCATTTTCAGTAGCCCTTGGAAGGCTACAAGAGGGCTACAGTGACAGAAGGACACCCTTAACAAGTCAGAGTGCAGGTCTCTAGGCATGCAGACTTGACAAGTGTGGCAGAATTGAATATCCCACAAGCAGCACAAAGAGCGTGTAAGTGATCAGTCTCACAGCTCAGATCTCCATGCCTAGGTATAGGTATCACATCCTCCTGGGCTCAAATTAGGGAGTTCACAGGTTGGAGTTCAAAATGGAGGACTCTGGAGGGGCAAAGCAGCAGCTGGAAAAGGTCCGAGGAGAGATGAAGCACAGCTCCCCTGTGAACAGCCACACAGCATGGAGTCTCTCCCAGCCAGCACGGAGGGCATCCTAACTGGCTGGCTTCAAGACAACACAGCACTGTAATTCTCTATCTATCCAGTACTAAATTATCCCTTTCCATTGCAAAACTTGGAGAAGCATAAGGACCATCTGAATGTCTGGTGACTTTATGTAGCTCATAGGCTTCTCAGAATAAAGAACTGTTTCTCTAGGTCCATCTCATGCTAGAGATGCCCCTGGAGAAGCATCAGGAGTGGGAGTCAGTGTATAGCCTCGCACACAGCCTGCCCTAGGGGAAACAGGGTTTTCATCAGCTTCTCTGCTAGAGGAGCTGCACCCTGCCCATAATCATCTCTCCCAGTACAAGCTGGTGAGTGGGCAGAGAGCTCAGTGCCTTCCTCCCTACTGTGAGGACACCCCGTCCACAGCTGTGCACCTAGGTAAAGTGCCAACAAATTATAGAGGCAGAATATAATTCCTACAGTTCCATTTGCAAGATAAATTATAGCATATGCTTCTGAATTCAAGCGAGAGCAATGCTGCAGCAGCCTTTCTAACCTGCTGCTCTAGTTACACCGTTGTCACCATTTTCTGGCTGTTCTGGGAGTTTCTGTGAAAGGAAAACACATTAACAGACCTCAGACAGCTATTAGCAGATGCTTGTCTGGATTGCAATAGAGATCATGACTTGTGTGGTTGCCCACAGCCTCAGAAAAATGGTCAAGGTCTGAAATAAGATGACAGGGATGCTACATCTGCTCTTACCTAGCAGTGCTGAAGGATCAGCAGTCAGGTGTAGGAAGCAAAACAAGAAACGGTAGTCTCTCCAGTCTCCCATTAGCAAGTGTAGTAGAAATGGTACTAATGTGCCAAAGGAAAGTGACTCAAATGTGTTTTGCCTGTATCATATCCCTAAGCTGGGAATCCTCTTTGTGTACCTGCTGTGCACTGCCAGAATGCATCAGGTATTAAAGTCCCTTAAATCACAAAATCTTAGTCAATATTTTGATGTAGGCTGGGATTACGCTTTGTCTTGGCTATACATGGCTGACGGAGGCACAGACTAGCATATCTCCTTTGCATTATATGTCTGTCTCTTGTTCTTTCTCCTGTACCCTCCTTTCCAGTAACACAGCTGCTAACTCACTGAGTGAAACCTGAGTTTCTCACCTACAACTGGACCCTTGTTCCTACTGGAAAAAAAGAGGGAACAAGACGCTAATCCCCTTCATAGGGATAATAACCCCCAGGGTATGTGCCTGATGAACTGGTCAGCTGGTGTCTCTCAGAAGATAGACAAGTGGAGAATCAATCCAGCCCTCCCTGGTAAACACAGTTTCAGAGTCTGACACCTCTGCTCTGACTTGGATATCTCTAAGAGTACTATGAAGCATACTTCGGAGTTCCCCATGTCTGTGTCTTGGCCACCAGAGTTACAGAAGATGTGTCCCCCCCCGCCCCTTTCCTCGGCAAACGATTGGATTAACCTCTCTGATGCACAAGGATGGTACAAGAACTGCCATGTGGGTTGAGGCATGTTGTGATAAGTCATGGTTCACACCAGGCTTTCAGTTGTGCCTGAGCCACTCTGACAGTGCTGCCCAGTGCTGGCCCTCTCATGGTCAGTGTCCCCCGCCAGGAAGAAGTGGAGAGACAGCAGCCAGCACTCCCATGCTGCAGGGCACTCCTCGTGGCACTCCTGCTACCACTGGCCTTCCCTCCAAGAGCCCATCTGCTCCTCTTCCTCCCTCCCTCTTATTTTATGCAAAGCAGCTCATCAGTCCGATTAGCAGCCAAGCACTATTTCTGATTGTTCATCAGTGATTCCTTTGTTGCCCTCCATCACTCGTGTTGAGCCTCATTAGTGCTGCTAGGAAGCAGAAGAGCTGTTGGGATATTTATAGGAAGGGTGGGGTGTTCTTTAGGGTTTATTGCTGTCTAATACCCCTCCTCCACTCACGACCTCTTCCCTTACCCCAGCTCTCCCTTAAAAGCCTTCTCTTAATATGGAGCTTAGCCGGGGCATACGCAGAGACAGGAAAGGGCTAGTCTGATGGTTTTGAGTCAGGGAAATGAGAAAGACAAGCAGGAGGTATGCAGAGGCTCAGTCCTGGGTCAGGAGTGTACAAACTTACATAGGACAGGGTGCCTGGACCAGGGAGTTGAGTCTGTGCCCCTGTGCACACACACATCAGGTGGAATGTCTGTAGAAGCCCACAAAAGCATCCAAAGGGATCATCATGTGCACACAGCATTGTTGGGGAGGTATATGCCCCAGCTACAAGCACAGCTTGGGCATGCAGCAGCTGTGTCAGGGATTCAGTGTGAATGCGTTTCCATGCAGGACACCCACTTCTCTGCCTCTAAGCCAATGGAGAGCTGTACCATGCTCCCCACAGCTCCAGAGGGAGAAACTGCCTTGGTTACTTATAAAAATATTCTTTCATGCAGCACTTAATTATGGAGGCAACTAGACAAAGACTAATCATTCATTCTAATAAAGGGGAGAATAACCATTCTGACAGCAGGAGATACTTGGCTTCTTTGGGAGGAGAACAGAGTGTGAGGAGGAGGCTGAAGAAAAACTACAGGACAGGGAAAGGAGGAGAAAGGAGGAACAAAATCCTAAATCAGTTACCCAGTACAGACATCTTTATGACTTCATAAATGGAATATGCTTAGCGTCGGCAGTCTTTCCCAGCATCACAAGGACACATCTTCCTAGTCCAAGCCTGAGGCCCTGATCATGCCAGAAGTCAAACCAGGTGACATTTTAATATAACTTTTCATCTCAAGATTGCATCTTCCTTCCAAAGGGTCCCAAAGTGTTTTTATAATCTTTCCAGGCACATAATTCATGACTTGTGGCACTGAAACAGAGTATGTTCCTGAGAAGTATGAGACACCTCCACCACTGTGCAGAAAATTTGGACAGAAAGCAGTGACAGCTTCTGTGTCCCTCTTAAACCATGGGGTGTACATGTGCATGTGTGTGAGGAGGGGGATTTCAAGGCAACAGGATGCAATTGCAGAGTATGGAAGCTGGCCAGGAGCTCTAGCCAAATCTTCAGTTAGTGCGTAGGTTAGCACCAGGGAGCTGTAAGAAACAGCACTGCTGATCCAGAGTGTGACAATCTTTCCTCTGCCTTCCTGGTGGGTTATGCCTCTGCAAGTGGTCAGACCTCTGTGTGCCTGGGGATAGCTTTTGAAAGGTTGCAAGCCATGGTCCTGCAAGTCATGGGTAGTCAGTCTTGATCAATCGCCAAAAATATGGTCTTTATCTAAGTGTCTTGGACAAAATCCAGGTTTGGGAAATGGCATCACACAATTCTACATTCTCCCTTTTGGGCTTCAAATAAGTCCAGTGTCTTTTCCCTTCAGAGCAGTGCCTTGCTGGGAACAGAGATGGCTCTGTTACACTCCTCCCACAGTCCCTGGGTGTCTGCTCTGTGCCCACAGCTGCCATGGGTGAAATGGATCCCCTGTTCAAGACAGTGTACCTATCAGGCTGTGTTATGCCCAGTGCTGTTCTGCACTGTGGCTGGTGAAACACTGCCCTGTACTGCCCACTGTGACGAGTCTTCCTTACTCCCCACCAAGGGTGCTGCAAGCTGAAGGGTTGGCCTTCACTCTCTGGGAAGCTCTGCTCTGCTTTGTCCGGAAGACCTTACAGGAAATCAGCATCCTCAACACATTAAGAGCAAGAGCCATGTGAGGATTAAAAAGAGTCCTCTATCTCATAAATCTGTCAGGAACTGACCCTTCCTTTCTTCAGCCAGCAGACTGCTGCAGTGCAGCCCAAAGCTGTTGGGGAACATCTGCACTCCTACATAGAACTGTCTCTCTGGCTCCCTCAGTAGTGGGAATAGAGCTTTCCCTGCCCTGCAGATGCAGTCCATCATGCATACAGTATTAAGTTTATATCTCCTCTGCCTTCCTCGGTGCTGTATCTCTCCACTTCCAGATAATTTAATTGACTGCTCTGGTTATGAAGAATCAAGGTGTCTAGGCACCAGGAGTAATACTTAGCATGATATTACCATTTTCACATCTCAGGGCTGTGCAAATATTAACTAACACTAACTCTAATTAGCTTCAACTCACTGGAAAGTAGGTAAGCTTGATGTTAACCCCATCTTTATAGCTGATGACACTAAGAGTCAGAAGGTTCAAGTTACTTGCCTGTTCTATGGAGGTAAGTTCAGGTAAAGTACTGTGATAAAAATGGGCACATATGTTCTCCAGGCTGTTTCACCATTCTGAGGGGCATTCTGGCCTCCCAGACAGCGTGCATTTGACCCAGACATACCTCAGGAGCTGAGCACAGGGTGCTTCAGTCCTGCCATGACACAAGTCCCCCAACAAGCACATGTGCTATGCTCAACCAGCTGAGAACCCCTCCCCTGTCTGGTGGGGCCCTTGCATGCTGCCATCTCCCCTAGAGCACCCAACTGGCAAATGCAGTGTCACAAGGGCCCAAGGAGGTTTATTGAAGCCATAGGCATGCAGTGCAGTACAGCAGAGACTTCCCCTTTCTCCCATTTCCCCACCTGAAAATGGTTGAATGAAATGGCAAAAAACTGACAGTGCCAGAAGCTGTATTATAAATGGAAAATGATGCTCTGAAGTCCTGCCATGGTCCAGTTAGCAAATGCTGGAGAACAAATGCAGTTTCTAAATGCTATAATTCTTTTTAAACAGAGTATGGCTCTTGTGAAGGGACATTTTATTTTTAGATATTTTGTTCTTCTCCACTAAAATCCAAACTTATCTAGAATTAGCATTTCACTCTCAGGAAAAGTCAGGGATGTCCTTCCTTCTTCCTCCATTCTTGCTCCTCTGCTTCATAACAAACCTTTCAGCAAGGTCATTTAAAATACTGTCTGATGGGCACTCTGCAAGATTGTTTTAGGAGAGGTTCCCCATGAGACAACTGCTAACTCATGCAATTAGTTTGTCTCAAAATTCCCCCAAGCCACTTCTATTAGCAGTAGCCCTCACCTTCACACTTCCCTGGTTCACTACACCCTGCTGCTGTAGCTTTCTGCACAGAGGTGACTGCATATTCCTTGAGGATGCATTCACTCATGCTCCCTCCATTGCATTGCTTGGAGGAGAACCTGAGCTTTGAGCTGAGCTATCCCCATATTTGCAGCATGAGAAGTTAGGGTCCCTCTCTTACACACACCCTGTGAAAGTTTCCCTGATTAGTGTTGCATTTATAAGGACAGAAAGGTTGTGAAAATATCACAGTTAAAGTGATTCATGAAAATACCTTTGCCAATGCAATGAGTGGGTCGGAAAAGGGGTCAAGGGTAGTGCTGGCTGAAGATGTTGATTCCCAAATGGAACAGGATGCCACTGTACAGTCCTCTTCCTTTGTACCATTTTGCTACTATATAAAATCCATGCAGCTCTGGGATATGGTAGGCAGTTTTGATCCCTGCTTCCCAGGTGGGCAGTGTGGAGTCAGAGAAGGCATGGAGAAGGGCAGCTAAAATGGCCAAGGGCTAGGGCAACCACTGTGGAAGGACACACCACAAAATGGCTGTGTCGTTGCTTTGAGAGGAAAATATTAGGAATCTTCACAGACTCCCCAAGTCTGGTAGGTAAGGTGACACCAGAACTGCTGCTCACCAAATGCCATGGTGCTGGTGAGGTATACAGTGAAGGCATCACTGAGACCAGTCAGGCTCCCATGCTATTCCAAAATACAATCGCCTACTACCACCACAGGACACTGAGAGCTGAGTTATGGGGACCACTGTTCTGACTTAGTGGGTCATTACAGTTTCACACCTATATAGTCACACCTATATCATGCACAGTGGGTGTGCTTTCACACCAAGCCCAGCCAATACAGAGATATACCACACAAATGAAAACCTACAGGTGTCCAGTCCCAGTAAACCACCTGCCACCTTCAACCCCGTCACACCTCAATGTACACAGTGGGCAGGCAGCAGAACAGGCAAGATCCAGGCACTCTTCAAGCACAGACTCCTTTATACAGTCACCAAACTGCTCCAGGGTTAGCTACAGTTGTAGCTGCCGCTGATGTTGGAGACAGATATGCAACAGAACACACCCATGTTCATGCAGCAATAGCTGACGGTTGTTATTGGGCTTTTATAGGGGCTTCGAATTTCCCGCACTTACGTACATGATTGGTTGGGTTCTTAGCTCCGCCCAGCTCACTAGCCAATGAAATGTATGCGTTCACAATTCAATGGGATTGGCCAGGGTCCTCTGTTTGAATCTGAATCCCACCGATCATTATCATACCCGGAAACTTGTTTAGTAGTACTCTCTACGGAGCTCAGGCTGGTTGAGGTGGTGTCTGTTATGGGTAATTTATCGGTGCAGCTTACAGATCAGCTGTAGCTGTCACAGCAGCCTTACACCGCAGGACTTGTTCTTGAAGCCAACAGGGCTGTGGCTGAGCAGGAGGAATAAAGAAGCCATTTCACCTTTAAGTGTGTGCCGACTCTGTCTGGAGTGGGTGGAAAGGTGCAGAGAGACTTCAGATACCCAGGCACCCTGAGGTGCTTAAGGACAGAGGGAAGGATGAAATTGCAGTCACTTCCAGTGTCCCTGGGAAGATGTGCTTTTGGGTCCAGCCAGTTAGCCACAAGCCACCTGTCAACTGAGATGAAGACTTTGCTTGTTGTTACCATATTAGCCCGACACTTCTTTCCTAATTAAATATATTCAATAAGCAGTGCTCTGCCTGACAGATGTCTTGCAGCTCACGCATGAGTTAAAGCCAGAGTTTACAGGGAAATGAAGACAAAGAAGGACTTATATAATCTATGGAGTTTCTTTCCATTCATAGCCTGCCTTCTTAATATTCCTGGCACACCTTTGCCTCAGGACTATAGCCCTGCATAGGACTTGTTCATTCAACATAGTATGCACAGTCTTTGATGGCAGAAGACATCGTATCTGGGAACAGGAGGTAGAGAAAGAAAGAAGCAGAGGAGGAGAGAAAATTATCCCTCCTTCAGTTACATTCTTTATGGAGAGGAAAGCGGTGTCAAATTGAGGAGCTTTAACAATTAATTTACCCATACAATTTGGAGCACACACACCTACCTTCACAAATCTGGGTGTGTATATTCCAGATTTCTCTTGCAGAACATCTTTTAGGGTTTAGCTCACAGTGACTCCTTTGCTAGGAACTAGAGTGTTCTGCTCTTGCCCAAATCTCAACTACTGCAGCAGAGTTGAATGAGAGACCTTATTAGGGAAGATGATTTCATCCTAAACACCTGATTTCATTCACACTCATTCTTTCATGTCCACATCTTCTCAGGCACCAACAGGTATGTGTCAGTGTGCTCCACCTAGGACTCCTTCCAAAGACAGGGGGGCAGGAGACATGATGTGTCACCACATCTCTGGAGTTCATCTCAGGCAGGTGGCTAAGGCTGGGTTTGGATCTGTCTTTTGTTCACTTTAAGGATTCACAGTGATTGTAATCTTTTGTCTCCTCACCTGGTTCCACCTTTCAGAATTATTAGGAATGATTCTCTTTAGTTGCCTTACCTGGACATCTTTAATGATTCAAGGCTTGTCCTTTATCTTACCTCTTAATGGCTTCAGTTTGTCATTTCCAGTCTGAGTGTTTTGAGAAGCTGCAAGATGTGGTGTAATCTTGATGATCTTCTACCTTAAGTGTGATCAACAGCTGTCATTCCTGTTCTTCTGCAGTGTCCTCTGGTGGTGCTCATGCCAATCCATTTAACTCTCAATGTTTCTGTTAGATCTCTATGGTATCTCTGGCTGAAGCATAGTCAGAGCCCACACACCTTCCATCACTATGCCTGGAAGATCTTTTCATAGAAGACAGACATTTTAAATGCATGGCATATTTAGCTGAAGTAAAGGTACTTCACTCACTTAGTCCCTAAGAAGTGTGTTCTGACTGCACAGTAACCTGCTACAGAGTTCATCAGCATGATTTCAGTTACCAAGAGACATGTGGATGTGTAGAAATCCTGTCCCTTGACTGGCTAGTGTCAAATATGGACTATAGGCTACAGTAATTAGGAAGAGGGGGATGGGGGAAGAGGGGAAAGGGTAAATCCATATTTGGGCAAGTAAAAAAAAAATCCAACAGGTTGATTTTTTTTGTTTGGACAGCTGGGCTGAGTCCTGGCAGAGTGGGACATCTTGCTAATAAGGCTGGGAAAGGTTTCTGGCGAGTTCATTTTCCCAGAACTGTATAATTTTTGTCATTTGCCACTCTGGTCCCCTGGGCTTAATCAGAGCACCGTTCCCCAGAGTGGTGTCCTAGCAGGCATCCTAGCAGGCTTCTCATTACAGATAAATTCAGGATCATGCTCCGAGGGATTAAACAAGGTGCATGTTTACTGACATTCTTGGGTGCCTGGGAGTTTCTGAAGATATCAGTATGACCTTGGGAGGCACCTAGATACTGTTGTAAATCTTCTCCCAAGGACCTACCCCACACACAATAGAAGCTGAGAACAGGAATGAGATCACCACAGCTTCTTTTCATCCCTGGACCCTATCAAATAGCTGACGCTGCACTGGCAGCCATAGCAGTGCAGAGGTGAGACCTTTGACTTCAAGAAAGATGGTTTTGTTCCTCCACTCCTCAGGACAGGTGCAAACAGACCAGGATATCTGGGACAAATTTACTTGTATTAGATTTGGGTCCTTAAGCAGAGTCTCACACTGATGTCAGCACCACCTCCCCAGAGCTGCCATGTGCTGCACACAGCTCCTCTCCTTGAACACAGAGATCTCTGTGCTCTGCCCCCAGCACTTTCAAACAACTTAAAATACGGAACCAGATCTGGACTGAAACTAATGGTGGTTATATGCAAGAGATTTTTCTAAAAACATCCTATCAAATGGGAATGTGATGGTTTACCACTTCCAGATGATATTGCTTGTATTTTAGCAGAGAAAAAAGTCAGTGTTTGTGACAATGCTTTAAAGTTGCATATTATGTTGAAGGATTTGTGTTTAGTTTTTATTATTATTTCTGGGGTTTTTTTTCAGATGGCATTACAGTTAAGGTTACAGTGTCTATAAGACAGTGAGGTGAAGTAAGTCAGGTCACTGACTCTGCCTGAGCAAGATCTAAATCACCCCTTAGTGTCTTCCAACCAGAATCTACAGGATTGCCCCCAAAACATAGTGGCTGTTTTCAGTTTTAAAAGAATTACTTTCTGAATACTGAATTTATCACATGTATGACAGAGTGATTTCTTTCTTTGCAGTAGCAATCCGTAAAAAAATTTAAAGCATCTCACTCAAAATAACATTTAACCTGGAAGACATGTAGGGGAACCACATGAAAAAAGAGCTTAGCTTCACAAGCAAAAAGAAATCAGAACCAGCAGCACCCAGGAAATTAGAGCAGTTTTGAGGGTTTTTATAGAGTTGAGAACAAGTTAGCTCCCTTGTAATCACGAGAATGATAGGAAATGACTGAAATGGATCAAATACAATGCAACTCTTTTGTAGGCAGTGAGCCTTTATCATTCCACCTACTCTCTCTGTTCACCGTCACTGAGAGGAAATATATGGATTTTCTCTAGATAAGGAGAAGGGGTAACATTAGGAAATGAGGATATGAATAAAAAGAAATAATTACATAATTGAAATAATAATTGAAATAATTACTTTTACAGCTAAGATGTCCCGGGAAGTATGGAAATGCAGAACTGATCTTATTCTGACTATCCTAACCTCTGTCAATGAGAAGCTTTGGGCAGGTGTCCTGCTCTGTATAGGAATAAATCAGAGCAGCTGTGGCATTGATGTTACTGCCTGGTCATCACAGTCAATCACAAAAGTGCTGCTCAGTTTAGGGACTGCAGGGTGTTTCACCAAACTGTTACAAACTTACAACCCATATTATGCCACTGTTGTAATGTGGCATTAGAAGAGGTTAGACAGAGTATAAGTGCTGTCATTGTTATGGATTTCTGCATTAAATTGTAATCTGTTGAACAAAATTCCCAAGTGATCCTAGGAGACAGCATCCTTGCTTCCTCATAGAAGGTCTAAAAAGGGTTCAGACATCTAACAGGAAAATGAATAAGCTCAGCAAATATCTTGAGAATGTAAGCAGAGCACATCAAAGGTACCTGAAGCTCTGCAACTTTGTGATCTGCATCCTGTCTTGAGCTATGATTGTCTCCAGAGATGTAGAGAAATATGGAAAAGAAAGAAAATTCAGAAGACAGGAGGAGTAAAGCCTTTCTAGGTCCTGACAACTGCAGAAACATTGAATATAAACCCGACACAAGATAAATATAACAGAAACAGATTGAGTTCTCTCCCATTAGATAAGACACATACACAGTTAAGTACTCATATTTCAAAGCTATTTCCTCTCTTCAGAAATGCACCTATTTAGTTACAGATATGCTTATCAAACTTCTAACATAATAAACTACTGACCAGGGTTCAAACATTTCAGTGATGAAAGTGACACTAGAGATAAAATGAGCCCTGGATCTTGACTGGATACCTTGCCAAAGATCCAGATGGCTAGACATGATTTCAACACTTTAAAATCAGAATATTGCATGCAGACAAAGCTGTTTTCAGTCAACTCTATCTTGGTTACAGATCCACCTTGGTTACAGAACATGGCACCCAGTTGTGGAGAGATGTTACTGTTCTAGCATAGCTTCATATCCACACAAATTAATCCCAAATTCATGTTGCAAATGGTGTCTCCAACCCTGAAGCAATGATCAGTAGAATGGCAGCAGCACTACACAGACTGTCAGGGTGTTGTGCATTGTAGGACAAAGAGATTCTGGACATTAGAAAGGGACAAACTCTTCCTGGAACAATGGGCTCTTCAATATCCACTCAGAACAGAGCAGCTCCACTTTTACACTTTACTTGGGAGGTAGAATACATAACCCAAAAATGGAAGTTGAATCTGACATTCCAGGAAGAATGATATGCTGCTGTGCTAACTATGCACTTGCACAGCCTGAACTTGCAATTTAAATATGTTGAAATTGGCTAAGAACTGGGACAAGGAAAGAAACCAGGAAACCAGTCTTCAGCTGTTTTTTCCCACCTTTGGACAGCACCCAGCACTGAAGGACTCTAATCTGCATTGTTAGACTTTGTTCCCCAGGTCTTTGACCATTACCATTCTGGTAAAAACCCCAAACAGCATAGCAATAGCCAAGTGCTACTGCAAAGAAATGCTTAGATAAGCAGCATGTAGTGTCACCTGGAATTTCTCAGAGGAACCACAATTAACCTCTATAGCACTGAAAAAAACATGAGGGTCTCTGTTCACATCTCTTCCAGAACTGCAGTGGCCCAAGCTCAGGTGATCCATTATGTGGCCACCATAGGGTGGCTGCTCACTTAATTTTACTCAGAAGGTCCACATCCATGTATTGATCAGGACAGATGTCCCTCTGTTACATACACAAAAACAAGAAAGGCACACTCCTGTGCCAGGGACACTGGAAGTTTCAAAATATTAGGGGGCACAGATGTGTACAAGTAAAAACATAGGGAAAGAGAATTTGAGCAAAATATTTGCAGAATCTATATGATTATTTATGGGTCGTGGAAAGGATGAAAAGGTACTCCCATATGGGGATTTGTTGTCATCTCAAGGCATGTAGTGTAAGCCAAGGCTGGGATAGAGTGAGGCTTATTGCAGCTGCCATGTATTTAATGATCAGCTGTAGAGAAAAATTAATGGCACAGCAAGGGGATTCTCCTCTGCCTGTGGATTTTGAGAGCTTTAAACCTCTCTGAAAAATGAAAAGAAAAAAGCTAAAAGAGATTGGCTATCAAAGCTGAGCAGGGAGAGGTTTTTGACTCACATGAAGTCTTAACTCCAAATTTGCACAGCAGCCTGTTGCACTCTTTGAGAGTACCACTAGGCAAGGAGAGAAATTTCTGCTCTGGAGATGATTTAAATATTTGTAATTCTACTGGAGGCGGGATGCCAAATTTGGAACAAACCCTCAATTTTCACAGGAAGATAGGTCTTCTTAGCTTCAAGCAAGCCAGCTAGTAGGCTGCCAACAGACCAAGAAAGCCTATCTCTGCACAAGTGAAAGGTGATTTGCTGTTCAAGTGGGTGCGAGAGGAGAAAGAGATATCTCCCAGAGAGGCCAGGAACCAGACAAACTGTACACCCAACCTGGCAGACAGCCTCCATGAGGACACCCATTAAGATCAAAACTGTTCCATGGTCCTCCAAACTGAAAGATCCCAAAAGCAGAGAAACCAGTCTGATACAGCAGGACTTTTTTGAGTAGTAAGGACCTACTGCGTAAGGAAACCTCATAATCCAGCCCGTTGAAATTTTCTGAGGATTGGCTGGAGCATGAGAAATTCAATCTGTGTCTAGGAAAAATCAAATGTTCTCTCTGACACAAGCTAGTTCAATTTCATTTCAAATGGTTCAACAACTGAGCATTCCTGGTTGTTCATTTATGTGACCCATTTTCTAATGGTGGCCAAAGGGTTCTGGCAGCACTATAAACTGCAGTAAAATTTAAAGGCCTCCCTACCCTCAGCCTCTCCATGGCCATGAGTGTTCTATAAAATCCTAGATAGATTAAATTAGATAAACAGTATGAAGAACAAGTTAATTGTTGGTGTCACCCAGGCTGGTACATCTCGTTGCTTAATTAACCAGTAGGTCATGAAAAGTGGCAGATATTACCCCTTATAATAATCGTAATAGATGGGGAAAAGTTGCCTTGAGGGGCTACCAAAGAGCATACAGAAGTACTAGCCCCTCTCCTTCCTGATGTTGCACTTACCTGGGTAGTGGACAAGATGACGAGCTAAAGATCTCTTCCGTGAGAACAGCCTGCCTGAGGAGAAGGCCTGGAGTCACATCCAAATGAGGCTGGAAGCACTGCCCCATCACAGCAGGAGGGACACTAGTGCTGCAAAGATCATGCCAAGGGGAGCACAGCCCTAGCCCAGCATGTCTCTCTCCCCTCCCTTCCTGTCTGGGTCAGCCATGGTGCTGGGCTTCTCTGGCACAGCTGAATGCTGCAATTCAGTTTTGGGTCACAGGTAGGGTTCTGAGAGCCATAAAGCCTAGAGCTCCAGGGACACTGCTGCAGCAAAAGACATGCCAAGGGGAGCACAGCACTGCAACTAACACTGCTCCCTCCCCACCTTCCTTATCTGGGCCACTCACAGTGTTGGTGACCATAGCCTCAGCTGTGGCTGCTAGTGTAACAGTCATGTAAGAAAAACTGGGGATGTTTAGCCTGGAGAAAAGTAAGCTCAGGGAAGACCTTATTGCAGTCTACAACTATCTGAAAGGAGGCTGTAGCCAGGTGGGGGTCAGTCTTTTCTCCCAAGTAACAAGCAATAGGGCGAGAGGAAACACCCTCAAATTGTGACAAAGGATGTTTAGATTGGATTATTTTTTTATTCCTAATAGCTTCTCCCCATGTGGCAAGGCAGATCAGCCCCCCTTCCTGCTTTTTCAGGGGCTTTTAACACCTAATTAATTAGTGCTCAAGGCAGAGTTTTATGTAAATTTTATTTAAATCCCAATCAGTGCTCTCATTTCCTTGCAGAATTATTTTTACCATAGCATCAGCATTCAGGTGGGCAAGGAACAAAACTACCAGAAGAGCAGAAACCTATGTGCCGAGCCTGAAAAGGAGACTGGGAGCACCAGGACCACTGGAGAGGCTGCAAGATGGAACAGAGACGTTCCCAGCATGCAAGCCAGTGTTGAGGCGAAGCAATAGGAACAGTTATGTCACTGATATGCTCTTGGAAGAGTTGAAGCAAGGAAGTGTTGACAGTGGAACTGACCATAAAGTGCTGTCTCCTGAGGACTTAGCACCCCTCCAGTGGCAAATGGCCTAACACACAGGCTTGAAGATGCTACAGCCACCAAAGGGATACTGAGAGCAAATCTAAAAAACAGTCTTAGTATAGGGGTTTTAGCCTATTTGCAGAAGCAGGGAGTCTCACAGCAGAAACCTCAGTGGAGCCTGAGCATCATTGCTGGAGCTGCCAGGTATGGGACTGAGCCTGCCGGGATCAGTCCCTCTGCTACCAAGGTTTGGTGGAGATCCAAGGCTGAGGATCAAAATGTTGCCACCTCTCTCCAGTCTATGGAGAAAGAAAAGATTCTTTAGCATCTCCCACTAGGCTATTAGACTGAGACAGGATGCTTCAGATCACAAAGAGGAATCACTAACCTTTGACATAACCACACAGATGAGATAGGAGGATCTAGCAAGGTAGTCCCAGGTTGCTTCAGATTGGGAAAGTGAGCTCATCCAGGTGATCCAGAAGCAGAAAATGAATTAATGCAGTAGGATCCCCTGTTCAGCAGCACAGGACAGCTGCTTCTTCTTCATGACTGCTGTTTCACAATTTCCCTGGGAGTGCTTCCTCTTCATGCTGCTTACATTCCCCTTTTCCCTGAGGCAGCCATGGTTCACTGAGGTCATAAACCAGTAAAAACCTGGTCTACAGTGCAGTCTGTGGAGTGTTGATTTTCAGGCACCATGTATGAGCCTCCACAGGGGAGATAGCTTTGGAATGTCTCTTTATCTCATCTTGTTCTGATTTTTTAGCAGTAGCCAGGAGACTGAGTCAATGCAAGTGGCTGTGCCTCGTGCTGGATAGATGTTGTTAATCCTCTCTGCCAATCCTTCAACAGCTCTCACTGTGCTGCTCAACTCTTCAGAAATCTATTGATTTGCTAAAAGATACCTCATCTTTGGTTTCTATCTCATGAATCCTTCTCCTATCTTCAGCCTGGATAATTATAGTTTATTTCTTAGGGGAGATGGAAGGAAAGGATTTGCACTGGAGTAATGGTTAGCATCTACTACCCAGAAAAACAAGGATTCTGCCACTCATGGCAAAAAGGCTCAAAGGCAGTATATACTGTCCTAGTGGGAGAAACAAAAAGCATGCCCACCACCAATTTCTAAAGATCCATGGACTGGAGAAAGTCACTCATTGCCATCACCACTTGAATAATTAGAGAGAAGAGGGTACACTATAAGAGCAGGAACTTCACATTGATGCCATCAACCATCAGTATTTAAGACTTGGAAAATCCAGAGCAAATCTTTCCTAGACTCCCTCACAGTCATGGTCCATGCATGGAGAGAGTGTGCGCAACAGCCTTGGAGTTACTGGAAGAATTCCAACGTGACATTAGTCAATGTCTAATACTGCTTCATAACCAATTAGGTTTATTAATTTTCCCTGCCACCCAGAGCATTTTGTGTGATGGCAGGCAGATGTTCGCCAAGTGTTTGCAGACTGGCTTAGCTAACACTTTTGATAACCTGAACCTGCAGAGCAGATGTGTTAACAGATTTTGACATGATGCCATTAGTTTTGCCATTGATGGCAGGGAGGATGAGGGGGGGAAATGAGAAGAATAAATAAATAAATGTTAAAATGGAGAAAAGAAGAAGTCCTAATTTATGGGTTTCCTTCTTCCCCCCAGAACATGCAGTCCAGGCTCTGGCAGACAGTGTTCCCATCTGCGCCATTCCTAGGGCAAGGGAGCAGATTCCTCAACTGGCTCCATCCTGCCAAAATCCCCTCCCTCCCTCTCCATCTTTACCCTTTCCTTTGAAGTGTGATTGCGTAGACTTCCATCTGGCTTCATGAACACACACATACATACTTTGAGACAAGAGCAAGGATGGTGCTCAAGATACAGAGAAAGGAAAAGTGCATTGCAAGAGGCAAATAGTGGGTAATACAGAAACAGTCCCTTTTCTCTTCCTTCCAATGAGTCAACATGATGAGTCTGTTGTGTAAAACATATGCTGCTTGTACATTTGCATAAAATGAGGCAGCAAGATCTAGGATCGTTCATTAAGGGACTGAATTCAGACTTTATTTTTAATCTCAAGTTTACTCTCTACTCAAAATTAGGCCTCTAGTCAGTCATTGAAGTTCTGTCTGTGTGCCTTTCCTTACCCTTAAGAGAGGATTAAACCTTCTACCTAAAGAGTTGTAAAGAACTGATTCTGCATCCATAAAACCCTGTGCTTTACACCAGTGAAGAGATAAACAAATAGTTTATATCAGAGCAAAATATGAAACAGACACAGTGAGCCTTCCAAAATATGACAGAGAAAACCCACATCAAAAGATTCCTTCACCTTTCTCACTGGGAGTTAACACCACAGGCAGAGACAAAACAGGGGAAATAGAAAAGAGTGACAAGCCACCACCTTTGCCAACAGACACTATTGCCGTGCTGGAGATGAGTTCAGGAAGCTGATGACAGCTGCCCTTTTCCCAGAGAAGCTCAACAAATGCAGTAGTCTGGCATCAATTTGCAGCCTTTTTAAAACATCTGGTAACACATCTTACAAATTAAACTCATGAGACCTATGGACACATTACTGGCTCAAACACAACTCCCTTTGGATAAAGGATGACCTCTTCTGCAGGAGTATTGTGTAGAAAACAGAGTGTCTCTGCCTATGTGTCATTTGACCAGATGTTCATCACACTAATCAATGTTTCCCTAAGCCCATACACCATCAGATTTCACATCCATCCTTTTACAGTAACGAGCATTTTGATGGAAACCAGCAGATATTCACTGAACTGGACAGAGACATTAACACCATGTCATGGCTCAGCAAGTACTGCTGTTCCCACTAGCTAGGCACAAATATTTGCCTCTCCTTGAAGACAGTGGGGCAGAAATTATCCCCACCAAAACATCTTTTTCCTCCATAGGAAGACTACACTGTAACCAAAACAGTACTGGGATATTGGGTGAGCCTTTGTGAAGTCTTTTTCTTTGCCTTTCATAAGAATGTCGCCTCAACCATATCCCCCATTTCTGGGAAGTTCCCTCATTTATCAAGGGATTATTATTCCCAGCTTGTACAGCTTTGCACAGGCTTTCATAAAAACAGGACAGTAATTTAAGGTACATCTGATTTATACATTATCAAAGAGGAAGTCACTTAGTCAGGAAAATTATGTAAGCCTGCGTGTGTCTAAATACTCCATCTCCATTATACAGAAGTGGCAGGCAGTGTCCTTCCCAGTGAGAGTTCCAGCCACTCTGGGATTAGCACAGTTTGCCTGCATAAAACATTATCAGCGCAGCGAGGCGAAAGGAAACACCTCATGGCTCCAGCCCCCTCTGCCATGGATCAAGCAGCTCAGTTTGTCTGTTTTAACTTATTCCAGCAGTAATCCTAAAATCAGGGCAACAATTACTTCAGGCAGAGTTCTTTCAGATGCAGGGGAGACTTGCATAGAAAGAGTCTGCATTCCTATAGGCCATGAATTCCAAACCTTCCCTTGCCTAGCATAAATTATATGAAATCACCCATGTTAGAAGACATAATGTAGGGGAGCAGAAGATTATTCAGAAGGGCATGGCTGATTGCTGATTTATTAGCATCTAGCTTCATGGTCAGTGAAGCAAGAGTGTCAGGGGAGGGGAGCAGAAGGCCATGACCTTGTTCTCTACCCTTCATTCAGCCAACTGTGAGGCTTAATGTTCACAGAAGCAACTATGCTCCTCAGGAAATGTCCCTATAGAGACTATAAAGACAGGGACTACAGAGAGCCTTAGGAGTTTTCTTTTTGCATGGAAGCAGGCCGAATTGAAGAAGAGGAGTCTTTGTACAAGCCTTTGGAAACATGGTGCATCACAGCTACTGTGGATTAGAGCTCTTGGCTCTAGTCCTGCCCTAATATATTGCACTGTGATGGTTTGTCTGGCACAGCACAGACACTCTCCTGCCTCTTGGCTCCATATACCCTGTTATTTCCCTTTTATTCTACCCCTGGCAGAGACATTACTACAGAGAGAGAACAAATTATTTGTTCCTGTACTGGCAATGATCTGAAGGGAAAAGTAGTGGCAAACAATTGCATCTTCCCAGATGACTAATCAAAATTCTCTTTCCGAGTCAGGAGTAGAAACACCGTTGTCATCTCAAGGATGGTGTGGGATGTCCCCTCCTACTGCATTGTTCCCTCCAGGATGTGCCACTCTAAGATCACCAAGGCACCCTTACAGGACTGGCAGACTGGCCACAGGGCAGCTAAGACTTCCTTGATGGTACCTTGATAATAATCCAACTTGGAGATTGCAGGAGAGCTAGCTTCCCAGGAAGCATCCCAGCATAGTGAACTATTTGTGCAACAGATTGTGAAAAAGCTAGAACAAAAGCTTTAGAGAGCAATGGATGTGCAGCGGCCACCTGTTGTCTATACAACATCAGGAAGGCAAGTGGCCACCATTCTGCAGGGCAAAACCAATTTTATCTAGCCATGAAAGCACAAAAAGCAGAGCATCTTGTTCTGCATATTGTGCTGAATAAATAACACATTATTTTTTCATGGGTAAACTTAGGCCTTAATTCATCTTGTTTATTTGACCTGGTGAAACTGGGTTCAGATAAGACCAGGGCCACTTGCATTAGCCCCACTTGCAATTCACCTGGGTGAAGTCTGGCTTTCAGTTCACCTGGAACTCAGTGCTCAAAGGGTGCTGTGGCAGCAGGCCTCCTGGGTGGCTCTGCAAGTGTCTGTATCAATGCTGCTCTTACACAGAATATGCCAGAGAGGGTAGCAGGTTATTACATGACAGTCGTAAACAGGGACACAGAAATGATGACTGGAGTTCTCTTGATCATGAGACACACAGCCTCTTTTATTGTTCCGAACTGCCTTATATAGGGAGTTCAAAACTTCCGGCCCTAGACACTGATTGGGTTCAGTCTTAGCCCTGCCCAGCTCCTTGAGCAGTGATATGTCTGCTCTCTGGACTGGCAGTGACTGGCTGAGGTGTCAGCATGAGCTCTCTTATTCACCTAGGGACTTCAGGAACAAGCCAGGTCGGCCAGACTGGACTTGTTATGACCAGATTTATTTTGTCTACCTAAAGACTAGTTGTGACAGCAGGCCAGAGGTACTGAAGTATTAATCTTCTGGCAGTTTTTCCCTTGCATGGTGCTCGGAAGGAGACAGAAGAGTGTCTGCTGTGATACTTCTCCCCAGGTGTAATGTCTTACGATAAACACCATCAGCAATTCACCCACACAGAAAGCTGTAACTCTCTTCAAACAACCATTTATGTTACCCTCCCACGCCACAGGAGAAGAAACACATCTCCTTCCAACCCCTTCACGATTTCAGACACATCTGCACTACAACATACAGGTGCAACTGCTACCCATGCAGGAACATACCTACTGATTTAAAACTAGGTTATGTGGGTGACAGTCTAACCCAAAGAGTGAGTCCTCCTGCATCAGCAGCCAAAAGCCACCAGGCCACCACAGCTGGGATCTGTGGCAACATCTGTGCCATCTATGATATGGGCAGACAGAAAATTATCTTACTTACCATATGAGCGCTACAGACTGCTGTTGCGTCTCAGCTAGGGTGCTCTCCCCAGCCCAACTGCAAACCCTTTGCGAGATATGTTGTCTTTCATTGTAGGCCTACATGGATGTCCTGCTTTCTGTTACGATATGATTGGCATTAACATACCACTCCTTGTTTCTCATCTTAATGATAGGCCCTGGTGCTAACTGCTGATTTACAAGGAGTCTTGGAGGACTTGACCAGGAAAGCCTGCTTTTCTCATGCCAGGCTATTGCAGAGGTCATGTATTCATCTTTTCCTGATTCTAGGCCATAGTGGCATCTGCCCCAAGTCAGGAAGTAGCTGACCAGAAGATATGCAACTAAGGCTACAATCAAGAGCTGCACAAGTAGACATCATCCTATCAACCACTGGACTCAAGTGGCATTTGTACTCTACAGCCTCCAAGGGGCTTGGTGTTGCTATCATTAGTTCTAAGAAGCCTCTACAGAGGTTTTTTTTATCAATTAGTTGTTCTCTGATAGGTTTCTTCCATAGTTAAATAATCTTTTTACCAGTGAGATCCTTACCTATGCCAGGATGGTAAAGACCTTCCAAGTTCACAGCTGGTAGCCTCAGGAGTTAACTTTCCTCAGGGAAAACAAGAAATGTGTGACAGGAAGATTCCATAAACCTTCAAATAGGCAATATTTATAATTATGAAAATTGTAGGTTTCACAGTGATTACACACATGATTTTGAAAAGTGATCAGGAGTCACTCAAAGACAATTAAATCTACCCATTAGGATACAGTCAAACCATACTTACTGAAAAGCTTTTGCAGCCAAGAGATGCTCATCTTGTAACCTCATCCAAGCCATACTGCTCTTTCAGGCTCCAGTGCATTGGAAGGTTTACTGCATTTTTCAGCTTAACCTATACAGGTTGTGTATAGGTGTATAGGTAACACACAGGTTGTGTGTATAAATCAGCATGTGAAGAACCAGCAAAGCAGGACCCCAGTCCTGGCATCCAGCAGTCTCTGGCTCTCTGCTATGGTTCTCATCTTGATTTGGCAAGAGGAAGGAGTCACATGTCTGTTCTCCAGATAAATCCAGGTTTTCAAGGGGATCCAGCAGCTTTTTGAAACAAATATTGCCCAGAGCCTCATCAATTACACTAAGTACAAAACTGATAAACCCCAGAATTCAAACTCGCAAAAAAACCTGCGCCTGAGGACTATCAGAATTTTTTTTTTCTTGAGTTATTTGGGCTGCAGCAGGAACTTATTAGTTGATCTTTTAATAGGTGACATTTCTGGGAGCATTTGCTCCAATTTGAGAGGTAATTTGTATCAGCTGTTCTGGTTCCTGTTCCGTGACTCTTTTCCCCTCCCCTGTAGCGGACACCTGAGCTGGCAGATTTTATATGTGTGCTCTGAGATAGCACACAGTAAAAAGGGTCACTTTTATGCAGGATGAGAAAAATGTTTAACACTACGGGATCCTGACAATATCTGTATCTGTGCCTTTACCAATGTAAAGAGCCAGACCTGAACACACCTTCTGCAGAAGGGGGTACTGAATTAATCCCCCTTTTCATTCAAAGACAGGGAGAATATTTTAAACTTTTTAAACTGGTTTAATTGTCAGTGCCCTAAAACAATATTCATTTGGATGGCCTACATCATTTGTTCTTTGCACCATTTACCTAACAGTTTTCATTTAACAACTTGGATAGCTGTAAGTCCTCTTGCTCCCAGTGCCTGCAGTAAACACAACCTGAAATTTGAAAACCCAGGTTAACTTGGGGCATTCAGCAAAAAAATCTCGCAGGTTTGGTTATGCCAAGTGAATATCTTCTCCAGAAGTTTAAAGGTTTACATATAGATACGAGATATGATTGAAGGAATTGCTACATCCAGATGGTCCCTACATCTCCTCCCTTGTGCTGAGTCACTACCTAAGACTCAGCCCCAAACTGCTTTTCTGTTGGGTTCCCATTGGATCCTACATAGCCTCAATGGCCAGGGTGACCCACTTCACCTTCAGCTGAGCATCTGTTGGTAATCTCTCTCAGGCCTGAGGAGAATTCTCATAGCATGAATTAGACTGGAGCCTATAGATAAACTGGATCTGTGGACACCAGAGACAGATTTCATACATGAGAGTTGTAGGACCCACTTAAATCAGGGAGCATAATGTTCTCAAAGGACTCAAGAGTGGGCTTGGTGCAAGTCCTTCCTGAGCAAGTCTCTCATGTCTGACCTCAATATTCTCTGCTCAGGAGAGCAGCCAAGAGCTTCCCGTAGATGTCAGAGTGACCTTACAGCAGTGAGGCAGTGCCCGGATGCAGGACCAGCTCCTTGTGCAGTTTGGTCCCACACTCATCTGCTTGCGCCCCAGCCTCAGCTGTGAGGGAAACAACACTGCATTTTCAGGTTCCATTTGGAAGGAAAAAACACCAGTAATGGCCCATGACTTAGAGACTTGGGCAAAACAAGAGCTAGGTTCCTGTCTCCTCCATCAAGCAGTGTGTCTTGGTCAAGATTATTTTCATGCCAAACATTTATTTAAACCAAATCTAGAATTCAGTACTAGGAAGAGATTGTGCTAGCGAAATGCCCTTTTTTGAGGTAAGGATATAGATTCAGGGTTTGCACTCAGATCTGTAGTGAAGCCACAGCAGATTTTTGGCATCTTAGAGGTGTATGGATTTCCTGTGTATAGGATCACTGGATGAATCACTGCAGTTGACAGAGATGACTCATACATCACCTGCATATCCCAGCAGTATTCACACTTAAGAAAATCCTAAAACTCCTTTGAACTTAACATATTCTCCCTTTAGGTCTTTAAGCTGGGTCAGCTCAGCTTTTGTTACCAGCACAGCTGGGTCAGAGCATGTCTACCTGCTGAATAGCCACACACTCCCTAGTTTCTCAAGTGCAAGTTTTGCCACTCACAACAAGGCCTGGCCACTCATATATAGCAGGACCAGCTTCCCCCAGACAAATCTGTGTGCCCCTGAGTGAAGTTAAGCCACAGTTATGCCCATAGGCACCCAAAGGCTGCACTTGGGCACACTTTTATGGGTACAGCTCAGGAAGACTAAGAAACCACCATGTTCCAGACCTGGCAGCAGAGCAGCATCATTGGAACTTCCTAGCACAGCTCTCCTAATACAAACCAGCTAGATAAATACTCCCAAACAACCAAAGATGTGTTTTCCCCACCCAGGAGCAGGCTACGCAGCCAGCAGGCACACAGTTACAGCAGCAAATCAGAGGGCTTGGCAAGAACAGCTAGTTGCCACCAAAAACAGTTTCTCCAGACACCAAATGCCCAGTAGCAGCCTTCCTCTTTTCTCTGCTTCCCAAGCCCTGAGCAACAGTTTGCACAGACCAGAGCAGTCTTCTGGTGCCAAACACAGCTCCAGAGGCAGCAGTTACCCCCAGGGCATGAGGATGTAGGAGACTGCAGCAATGAAAAAAACTCAGAACAAGACAATTTCAGAAGGACAGTAGTTGAAGGGTCCCCTACTGCTTCCCTTTACACCTGCCACCTCTTTGAGGTGGTTAATAACCCCACCCACACTATTTCTACAAAGAAACTCCCATGCAGAACCACATACAGGGAGAAGCAATGAGGCTTTGTCTCACCTGTGAATCAGTTATCTCTTTCATGGCCTGAAAAGGGCTGGAAGGACTTTAGATGTGATTTTAATGCCTTTCACCAGCAGGACAAATGTCTCCTGTAGTTGTTGCTGTCATCTTTATCTGATGATAAAGAATCCCAGAAGGGGTTTTGTATACTCAGAAGTTGTACAGTTGGTATTGAAAAGTTAACAGCTTTAAGTGTGATGGATTATTTGAGTATGAAATATTCCCAGTCAAAGTTAGAAGAGGAGACAAGCAAACATTTGCCATGGAAAAATATAAGACTTTGGTGTTCTACTGTTTTTTCTTTCCCTTCCCCCATCCTATGAAATTTGCCTGTTTGGCAGGAATATATTTTTATCAGAGTTTAGAAGTGAGGTGAGAGGTTCTGTCTGTGTGTGTGTGCATGAAGAAAAGAAACATGAGAAAGAGCTGCCTGCAGCACAGCTAAGCTCTGCTACTAGCTGTCACCTTGGTCTGCTCCAGTGATGCAAAGCCCTGAATTTGGGTCTGTTCCCAGACACCTGGGTCCAACTCTGAGGTCTGCCACAGATCTCCTGAGAGAATTTACAAGAGACAAGCATATCCAATAATCATGCCAAGCGTGTGTTCAAGTGCTTGTTCAAAGCAAGTGTTGGAGAAAGAGGCTGCAGCCTATGGGCTCAGTGAGAAAAGCTTGCTCCTGAGTTATCCCAGTTGTGGATTTACTAGGAGGCAGAGGAGCTTCACCCACCCCAGCCCACCTGCTAGGTGTTAATGTGCATCCAGGAATGCTTGCAGGTTGTGTTGATGCTCTAGAGGTCAGCTGCTTCTGCCTGTGTCTGTTGCTGGGAATGGCTAAAGCAAAGCTGTAGCCTGGAAGGTTGAATGTACAGCAGCCCACAGTAAAATTTGACAAACCTGATGGCTATAACTGATAAGTTATGCAGGCAATGCACCAGAGATACTTCAAAACCTGCCTCTTGCATGGACATAAACATTTCAATAAATAGACCTACAGGTAAAAGTGGAGATTGGAACACCTTTGCTAGGGGATATTAAAGTGTTCTGCAAATTGCTGTGTGTGCCATACCATGAATGGGACAGGCAGATGGTGTTGCATGTTTTGCTAGATCATTTATCAGTCAAGTGAAGTGGACCATAATATACTTCATGAGTCTATTTTCCAGAGAAAAATCCATGCTTTCTTCAAAGGTCTGTTTTCCTTCTTCTTTGTTGTTTCTATAACAGTCACGATGCAGGCTAGCTAATTTTGTCCTGTGATTGGCCGTTCAGCTCTCCCACCTCCAGCTAATTTGTGGGGGTTTTTTGCACAATTCACTGTATGAGGGTCTCTTTGTTCTTGTCTAAGGTGATCTCATTCTTATATAAATGGAACAGCTTGAGGCAGAATGATATCTTTCTTCAATTAATTTAGAAATTAAATTTGCCACCACAAATCAATATTTTCTACTTGTGGCCAACTTCAAGACATATGGATTAAAGGCCTTTCATCTGTTTAGCATCTCTGATGATGCAGAGGCAGCACGGTGCTCCGAGCCACATAGCTCTGTGCCTGGTAGAGAATTGCTATGCAAAACATTGTTATCTAATATCATCATAATACAGCCTCACATAACACTCTTTTATCACATAACACTCTTGTATCATATAACACACTTGTATCTTCACCACAGCCCACTGTGGGACAAAATACCTATATCTGCTTGCTCACTGCAGACAGCAGCCTCTCCTCTCTTGGCTGGAAACCCTATCAACCATGGATACGAGCTGCAGCAGGCTGGAATGCCCTCACATAACCTAAACTTGGGATGCTTCTCTCAGATCTGCACAAAGGGAGTAATTAAAAGGCCTGGTTCAGACAAGTAATTTCTGGGCTGGCAGAATCTGGACATTAAGATAAAGGAAGATCTGCTGAGCTCAACAAATCTGTTCTTACTGACCACGTTTTTTCACTGTCATCCTGAAATGAGAAGAGACATTCCTCTCTGGACCTGCCACAGTAAAGGAAAATCACTAATTTTCCCTGCTTATACTGGGAGAGTCCAACTGTGGCCATCATAAGCAAAAAATAATGTTTTGTCTTGGTTCTAGTAATCATGGTTAATTTTCCAAACTGGTTAATTTATTCAGTGAAGCTTAAAAAAATACAACCACATTATTTATTTTTTTTTTAATTATACATCCCATCGGGAAGACACATTGGTGAGCTTCCCTTCCCGCATACCACCTGGCTGGGAAGACAGTAACTTTCAGTCCCTGTGACACACACAGCCCCTTCCCAATACTTCAGTTTGTCAGTTAGGGTTCCCACATGGAGCAGTGGTGCTTCTTAGGTGCTGGACTCTGATAGAAACAGGGGAACACACACTCTGCATGCACAAGGGGGCTGTTAGGGGTGCACATTAGTTTCTAGTGGAGATCACAGCTATGCATGGGCCCTGACAACCCTATCTTTGTGGTTGGGGCTGTGCCCCCACCGTGTCCTTTTTGACTTCTTTAAGTATCAGGTCATGCAAATAGCAGTGATTGAAGGAATGCATCCTGGCCTGGGCATATCTATCTAATCCAGACTGAGACAGAGTGTCTCTTCACTGGAGACAGGCCCAGAGAAAGGCAGGATTACCAAAGATTTTAGTGTGCTTTTTCACCCAAGGGATGTTACTGCTAGGAGCTGTGCATTTCCTATTGCAAGATTTTACAGCTTTTATTTTGTTTTATCACATCTCATGAAGTTTCCATCTCCCACCCTTCTGTGAAGATGAAAAGTGTTATTATCCCCATTTCAGAGCTGGAGAAACTCAGGCATGGTCTAAGATTAAAGCAGTCTTTCTAAATGGATACAGGAGGCTTTGTCAGAGTCCTGAAAAGAACATGGCTCTGTGGCTTTACAGTTTTAGCCTAAGATAATTTTTCCTCTCCTCTACAGAGCCCTGACAGTCCTGTGAGATATCTTATGTAAATACATGTTGTAGCTGTTGATATAAATCACTGTAAATCAGTAGCTGACATCACAGCATAAAACTGCTGCTTCTTTCCTAATGAATGGGCATTTCATACATGACATTGCTGAGAATCACATCTCTCTGCAAGCCTGTTTCCATCCCTTACTTTCAGTGTAACCATAGGCAGTGCTGCTTCATCTCTGCATCCAGCCATGCCAACTGTGTTCAGCCTTGCTGCAGAGAAATATCCTCTAAAAAGCTGCTCCTTCTCATTCAGCTGAGATGCATCACAGAGGAAAGGGCTTTACTGGATTGCATCCACTCATCCACTCATCAAAAGCCCTGCTGCAGGATGAAATCCTTTGCCCACATCTCTCTGCCCCTTCCACTGGTCCACTGATGCATCTCCCTTTGCATCAGCCCTATATCCTATCCTACATCCTTACCACGGGGCTGCTCAGGCCCTGTCAGCATGGGCAGGGAGGGAGAGAGGCAAACCAGGGTAAGCCACCTTGGCAGCCAAAGCACAGACAGTCCAGTGTTGTCTTTCCAGCAGCACACCTCTGAGCCAGAATCCACTAAACATGAAGGGAAGCCTCCCCTAACCTGAAGGCACTCCAGATTGGGGCCCACCATCAGATACATCAGTGACCAGCAACTGCAACAACAAAAGTCAAAATGGTTGCCAATAGTCAACATCAGATTTCTTAATGTCACCAGTGGAGGAGTGGGTGATCCCAGGGAGCATTCAGCATTTCCATCATGGCACCCTGGGTCTGTGCAGGGCTTGCAGGTGCTGCTGCTCCTGTCACCTCTGTAGTACTCTGGCACGGAGTAGTGCTTGCTGGTGAAGCCAGCATCCTCACAAAGCAATACCTCATTCATATTGCACAAGCAGCCCTTGGGCTCAGAAAGGTGATTGTCTCCAACCAACTGTACTGATATTTCAGTCCAGAAACCTTGGCAACACTGGCTGAAAGGGTGAGTAGCTGGTGCAAAACCTTCCTGAACCTGTGCCAAATTCAGAGCCTGCTCCTCAAGGAGGGGCAGAGGAGAGGGAACACGTCATGCATAGCCTGGGAGAAAATAGAGCACAAGTCCCTGGCAGCTGGGTTGCCATGGCTGAATAAGCTAAATCTGGACGACGGTGTGTGGTGAGAATAAATGTGTCAGTATCCAGCAGAATAGGAAAGCTGTCCAGGTAGATCTCCTCTCCTTTTTCGGGCTGCTCTACATGGCTTTGCTCCATTGACTTGCAGGACAGAAATCTTTGATTTTTGAAGCCGAATATCTGGCAGAGATAATAGCGAAGCACTAGCTCTCAGCCCCCAGTAACCTATCTAGGGAGTGAATGAAAGTGACAAAAACCTGCCAGCACACTGCCTACACATGAAGCAATTCTGTTTCCAGTCCCTTGGGAGACACTTCTCCTGAAAATCCCTTTCCTGGGAGGAAAAAAAAAAAAAAAAAAGAAAAAGAAAAATTAAAAATCACCCCGTGTGTGTCTGTATGTGATTCTTCTGCTTGACTTAGACCTATACAAACAACGGCACCGTGACAGTCATCACATTTGTGTCAAAGGAATGGGGCAGCCTTGCAGCTCTGGGCTGTGACAGACAGGTACCTGGGATGACCCCGGTGTGGGGCGGTGCCTGCAGTACCGACCGCCTCACACGCTGTGGGCGCAATGAGGGATAACAGCTTTAATTGCTAACTGCAGAAACAGGGAGCATGGAGGCGCCCCTTGTGCAAAGGAGGTGCAAAGGAAATGCAGGAGGAGGCCATGCGTGGGATCTCCCATCCCGTACACGTCCTATCCCTGCCTCTTTTCCTAGACTGAGAGAGAGTGGAAAATGCAACGGGAGGAGGATGGCATGTATTTCTCCTCGAGGCACACTCCCCCTTGCAGCACTAGGTGAAATTTACATATGAATGCTGCGGTGTTCTTCAGAAGCAAGAATTAAGAGAACAAAAGAGTGCAGGAAGTAAGGGTGAGGGAAAAAAAGACAAGACAGAAACTGGAGGTGGTGACAGGCACCCAGAGGCAAGGTTACAACTCAGTTATTCAGTGTTGTCCCTGACGTGCACTCCAAGGGTATAATTTAAGAAACAGTTACCTTCCTACGCTTTGTCCCCATCCTGCCTGCCCCCGAATCTGTTCTGCCCGGATTTCTGATACACTTGTGCAGCATCCAGATCATCTTTCTAGGGTGGACACAGCAGGCTGAACTTTTCCACCCCAAGGAGAACTTCTCTTAGTGCTGCAGTGAAGGAGTATCTCCGAGACAGTAGAGTCGGCGACAAAGTATCTCTATAAGCAAAGTAGCAGGGGTAGCACGTGGTTTATTGTGGGGGGCCTTGCTTGTAGCTGCTAGACACAACTAAAGCAGGCCAGGAGAGCAGGAACAGAGGGGGAAAGAGAGGGAAAGGAGAAGAGGAGAAAAAGAGAGGAGGGCAAAAGAGAAGAGGGGATAAGAGCAGGGAAAAGGGAAGAGGGGATAAGAGAAGGAGGTTCTGAATACTGTACAATAAATATCTTTCCAAGTTGAATAGTATGAGTTGGACCAACCAGTCTAATACAAGATAACAACATTTACATACAGCCAATAGAAATGTCCCATTACCTAAGGCAAGCAGAAAGGGATTGTTTAATCAAGGGAGCTGACCCTCAGCTTGGCACATCATTATTCACTAGCTGATGGCCCTGCACCCCACACCCTAAATCTCAAAGCTTGCTTTCATTTCTATCTCGCTTGTTGAACTCATACTCCCAGAATCCAAACCATCATATTTACAAGGTCTTTCTACTTCATCCTTCCCAACATCTCCCCTGTTCTGATGAACAATTAAAATACTAGAAACTGCTTTACTCATAGTTTTCTGCACACACTGAAGTATGCATGGAACTGCTACTAAAACTACAAGTATTACTATTAAAATGAACAGGTCTATTTTACAAAGTTCTTTTAGTCAAGGTGCAAAGCTCCAACCATCAAACAAACAGTTTAGCCATTGTCCTTCAAAATGTTGTTGATTTGGAAGTTGCCAAAGTTCACCACGACCCTGATGGTAGTAGGTCTGGGTCAGTACTTGGGATCTGACTGGTAACGTAGCGGAGTGTTGTGGAGTCGGGGCATTCATAAATTTTGCCTTGAGTGTTTGGGGTGCCACTATTTGTTTTGTCACGTGATGGCATTGCGCGCTCACTTTCGAGTTTTTTGGAAAGTGGGTTTGTCTTGTGTCATGCCTAGCTCAACATTGCCAGGTATGATGTTTCCCTTGCAGGCATGGTAGCAATGCGATGCTTGTGCACCCTTTTTTATTTCTGGGCAATTTCTCAAAATATGACTGGGTTTTTTACAAAAGTAGCAAGGTGCTGAGGCTACAGCAGTTTGCATAACAGCCATAGTGTTGTTTTGTTGCTGGGAGTTCAGGTGCAAAGCAGCTAGAATTTCAGTCAGTTTTTGGTCTTGTGCTTCTGCCTGTGTTGCCTGAGCTGTAAGAGCTCGCTCAATTTTTTCTCCTAAAGTTTTTCCAAGTTCACTTGCTTGGATAGTTGCCACTTGCAGTGGACTTCCAATTCTGTTACAGGCTTCAATCATTTCAGGTACTGCGGGTTTTTCTTTTCTTAGGGCTTTGATTACCCTTTTACATTCAGCATTGGCGTTATTTTCAGCAATGTCCCTTATCATGACTGGGCGAGCTATATCATCACCGCATTGCCTTTCTGCTGCTTGTATCACTCAGTCTGCAAATGCAGTAAATGGTTCAGACAACTCTTGACTAATCAGATTGCAGGCTTTTTTAAAACTTCCTGCTGGCTGAATCTGCAAAAAGGCTCTACGAGCCATTTTTTTAATGTCATCAAACACTATTCTGGGTAGGTTCACTTGATCTTCATTCCGATCATCAGGATGCTCACCAGTTAGCTTAGATATGGTAAGGGTGCGAAGGGTTGCATCAGTACTTTGCCTGTAAGTAGCCAAAACCGCTGTAAGCATTCTTTTCCATTTGAGTTCCCACAGCATATATTGTGAATCTGTGAGAATTATGCTGGCGAGATTTTTACAGTCATTTGGTGTCAGCATGTGTCCTTCTAGGGTACTTTTCAGCAGTTGTTTAAAGTATGGCGAGCAAATGCCACTGTCTTTCACTGCTTTTTGTAGTTCTTTTATCTCATGAGGTGGGATAGCTGCCCATGTTCTTGGACCTTTGGCTTGCTGGCTGAATAGCACAGGCATTGCTAGAGGATTTAGACTTTCTTCTTTGTAAATCTGGCATCTGACTTCATGCCAGTCTATTAACTGGGAACTGTCAAAACACTTCTGGGGGTTTTGTACTTTTGGCATTGATGTTAATGAATATTCAGGGTTTAATGTCTCATTTTTGGTTGAGAAGTCTGTCCCAAACACAGGGGGTCCTGTAGAGCTGTTTGGGAACAGACTTATTTGTTTTTCGGGGTTCTCTGGTATTTGAATCAAAGGGTTGTCATTTGCAGGGGCAAAATAGTTCTCTGTCTGTCCTGTATTTATTGAAGCAGCTGTTGTATTCCACTCTCTTCCTCCTCGTTGCACGGTTTGTGTGCATGGCTGGGACTGTCTGGACGAGTTGTGATACAATGAAGTCTCATTCGGTGCTAGGGGTGCGGAGGGCGGGAACGCAGCTGTGTGACCGAGGAGATTCGGTGGCTGGGGTAGGGCAGCAGGCATCAGAGGCAGAGGAGCTGACAGCGAAGACACATCAGCTGTTAGCTGGGCAGGGTCGTGCGGTGGTGAGGGGTCTCTGAAAGAAGTGGCTGTGCTTGGGACGGCGGCATAGGGCAGGGAGGGTGGTGCAGAAGGATGCATCCAAGGCAGTGCAGGAATCGGCTGTAGCGGTGTTGTGTGTAGACTCAGCAGGGGCAGGGGTGGGATGTCGGGGGGCTGCAGATGCACGGGAACCGTGTGCTGGTGCTGTGGTCGTGGCATGGCGGGCCGAGCTGCGGGAGGGATTATTTGCGGAGAGGCTGCAGCTGGGGCTGTCGGAGCAGGAACTGGCTGGGCTGGTGGTGCGGATGAATACAGTTCTGGAATTGCTAATATCGGCTCTGGCGGTGGTGGTGGCAGCGGCGGCGGTCATGCAGCCAGGCATGGGGGCCGCGGGAGCAGCGCGGCAGGGCACAGGGATGCCGGCTGGGGCTGCACCGTGGCCGGCGGCGGGTCGGGACCGGGAGGCTGTGTCAGAGCCGCGGCAAAGGCTGTGGGGGGCGGAGGCAAGGCGTGCTGGTTTCGGGGAAGCAGCAAGTGCGCATGCATGGGCCGCCCCAGCGGTTCCACATGGTGCGGGACAATGGCGCACGTGCTAGTCTGGGGTTGCTTGTCTGTGTACATCAGCGCCACAGCCGGGACTGGGGGTGCGGGGGGCAGTGCGGCCATGGCTGTGGGCTGGAACGGGGCATCCGCGGTGGCAAGAAGCTACCCCAAGCAGCAGTTTGGACGCGGGGGCCTGTGGCGGAGCCTGCACGGCCCGGCCCAAGGGGGCGAGCGGCAGTGGCACGGCAAACAACGGAGGCGCTCCGGGGGGGCTGGGGGCAGGAGGCTGGGCTGTTGCTGTGGGCGCAGAGGGAGGCACGCCTCTCGGTGCGGCGGCTGCAAACATGGGGGGCTGTGTGGGCATGAGCGAAGCCGCTGGGGTGGTGGGACCAGGGGATTGGGCCAGAGCGGCAGCAGGAAGGGAAGAGGGCACTGTCTCCAACACGGGGACGGCCGCGGCGAGCACCGGGGTGAGCAACGGGCGGAGCACTGTGGCACTGGCCGCGGCTGGGGCTGCGGTTGTCAGCGTAGCATCTACGAGGTCCCACGCCGTGGCGCCAGGACCGGGGAATGTCACCGGAACGCTGGGGCTGGGAAATCTCGGCGGAATGCTGGGACAGGGGAACCGTGCCGGGACGCCTGGATCGGGGAATCGCGCCAGAACCCGGGGGGGCACAAAGGGAGCTGTGGGCACGTGCACACAGGAGGAGACACCGGGGCTGGGGGGCCGCGGTGCCACAGCCACCAGCTCAGGGACTGGCGTAGGCAGGCAGGGCAGCTGGGCTCCTGCGGCAGCGTGCACGGGGGGGTGCCGAGGAAGGGGAAGCGGCATAGCACTGTGGGGGACACATGGTGGTCGCGGCCGCAGCCAGGGAAGGCGGGACCGCATCAGCTGACAGAGTTGCGGGTGGGTAGGGGCAAGCGACTGGCCCGGCGGGACTTACGGGGGCGGGCAGGACCGCGGTAATGATGGTGGGCGGGCTCGCTGGGGCAGAAGTGAGGAGGGGGATCACGACGACGCCGGTGGAACCGGGGGCCCATACCGCGGGAGCCGGGACAGCAGGGAGCAGCGGGATGGCACGGATTGGGGTGGAAGGGGGGGTACTGGGGACAGGTGGGGTGCCAGGGGCCGCGTAGAGGGGGGACGGGGCAGCAGGGGAGAGCAGGACGGCAGGTACCGGAGCCATGAGGTTTGGCTGGAAGGCGGTGGGCGTGTCCTGCTGTAAACTCGTGGCAGGAACGGCGCTTTGCAAAGCAGCTACTGCGAGTCGCTCCTTCGCAGCAAGCATCTCTACAAGCACCCTGCAGGCTGGAAGAAGCTCCACGGCCGTGAAATCAAGGCAGGAAATGTTATTAAAGAGCTTAATTCCAACTGTGTCCCAAAATTCTTTGGTGAAGAAAGCTGACCGGTCAACATTTGGGAAGTTAATCAAAGTCCATTCTAAGAGGTTTTTTAGCTCTTCTTTTGGTAACTTACTTTGACTGGAGTTCAATAAATTCTTTAGTTGCTTATAAAGATATTTATCACCGGTAGAGTGTGTTTGCCCCATTATTAGACTGATTTTTTCTTTCTCACCTGTGTGTCGCCAAAGCAGGGTCCTTAGCTCAAACGGCATGGAGTGTTGGCCAGGCACTCCCGTCGGCGTGGACGCTGCTTCACGTCCCTACTCAGAGCACTGGCTTCGGCTTGCCGTGCTCGGGACGTCCCACTCAGAGCTGTAGTGCAGGCGGTGCTTTCAGCAACACTCGCGTGTGCTCTGACACGTAGCAGATTCCCTCAGCAGAGCTCCGGCACGCCGCTGCCAGCAACGGCGAGACAGGGCTCGAGAGTAGCTACGCAAATCCTCAGGAGAGCTCAAAGGAGCCACTGCTCAGCGGCGGCCCCGTGCTCGAGGATACCAGGTAGTGACCTCAGAGCTCGAGGAGGCTGCTACGGCAGTAACAGCTTCCCGTGCTCCAGGTGTACCTCAGCAGATTTTAAGAGCTCCAACTATGGCGCTGCGCTGCAGCGGTAAGCCATGCTCGCGACACTTTCAGGTGGCTAAAACTGATTATTTAGTTACTGTCCATGGAGAAATCTCCCACGGGTGGAAAAGGCTGGATCCGTCTTTCAGCCACGTCTGGGCACCAATTGAAGGAATATCTCCAAGATAGTAGAGTCGGCGACAAAGTATCTCTATAAGCAAAGTAGCAGGGGTAGCACACGGTTTATTGTGGGGGGCCTTGCTTGTAGCTGCTAGACACAGCTAAAGCAGGCCAGGAGAGCAGGAACAGAGGGGGAAAGAGAGGGAAAGGAGAAGAGGAGAAAAAGAGAGGAGGGCAAAAGAGAAGAGGGGATAAGAGCAGGGAAAAGGGAAGAGGGGATAAGAGAAGGAGGTTCTGAATACTGTACAATAAATATCCTTCCAAGTTGAATAGTATGAGTTGGACCAACCAGTCTAATACAAGATAACAACATTTACATACAGCCAATAGAAATGTCCCATTACCTAAGGCAAGCAGAAAGGGATTGTTTAATCAAGGGAGCTGACCCTCAGCTTGGCACATCATTATTCACTAGCTGATGGCCCTGTACCCCACACCCTAAATCTCAAAGCTTGCTTTCATTTCTATCTCGCTTGTTGAACTTATACTCCCAGAATCTAAACCACCATATTTGCAAGGTCTTTCTACTTCATCCTTCCCAACACTGCAGCCCTCCCTGCTCTGCATTACATGCCTTCTTTGCATGTGACTGACAGCCACATGTACACTCAGTGGTGAAAAAATTAAAGGGATTTAGAGAAACAAATTCAAATGGTGCCTATACATTGAGGATCTCCAAGGTCAAGGTTGGCGAGCACACAGGCTAAGGTCCAAAATTCCAGTGAGGTACACACAGATCACAATACAGGAGGTCAGAATCTTATTTGACAGAAAATAAAAGAACATCGTTGTTCAAGTGTATGTATGTGGTTAGAGAGTTCCTTAAAAGTAGTTACTGGTGAAACAGGATTTCTACATTAACAGAAAATAATATCTTTATTCAATCTGTTGTTAATTTACTCAACATCCTCAAATTGCTCAATTCTCCATTTCAATAAGTAGGGACTAGATGCTTACGAATTCTGACAAAGGGGTCCCTCAAAATCCAGAAGATTATCCAATCATAATTTTCATAAGACTGCTGCAGCCAGAATGATTGAGTAAATATATGAGTGGTAGGGAAAGAAAGTGTGAGAGCCTGTATGAAAGACAGATGGCTTCACTTTCTCACACAGGGAGTGAGGAAAACTATACTTGTCCTTAAGATTTGTGGCAAGTGGAGCTGAGGTTCCTGCTGCTGGGTTTGGACCAGATTGCCTTCTTGTCAATCTCCTTTTCTTCTCTTTCTCTCTTTCTATTTTGCTATGTGCAAGCCTTGTATTTTTATGGAAAACTTTGCTTCTTATGGAGCCTTTTTAGATTTGTATGCATCAACAAGGTGGTTAAGAGCTTTGCTCAGGGCATTACTGGCAAAGAATAAAAGGCTACTCTTATTCCTGGGCTGAGTCAGATACAGTAAATAGATTTTTCTCCTGGGGACATAGAGGAGGTGTCAGGGAGCCATTACCTTGAAATCCCAGCCAGAGCAGGTTCACTGAGTGCTAACAGCTCTTCCAAACTCACTCTGTGTACTGGGAATTGTTCAGAGAAGGTAATTGTATTATCAAGCCTGGAAGGAGAACTGCATGATGATGCATTTATATCCCAAGCCCATAAGAGATATTAGAATCCCTGGGTTGCAAAGAGAGAATGTCCAATTGATTCAGAAGCATTTGAAATTAACTACAGATCAAGCCCATGTACTCTTTATTTCTAACAGCTCCTTCCCAATTCGCCCTTGGCCGTGACTGGGCAAACCCTGATGTTAAACCCCCGCACCATCAGATCAGACCTTCTGACGTAGCCAACACAGCTGTGAGCCAGTGAGCCTGGACAAAAGATGGGAGCTTGGCAATGCACATGGCCCTGGGCTCCTTCTCTGTTAGCCTGAGCTATGGCTCATGCAAGGTGTGTCTTCACGGTGATGCATAGTCTGAAGGCTGTAGGACCAGGAGGCTGCAGAACCAAAGAAAGCATGGAGGGAATAAAGGCAAAAAAATTATCAGCTGGAAACTTTAATTTCAATTATAAAACCATTTTGAATGTTAGTCCCCCATCTGTGGTCATTTTCATAATATTTCTAGGATATGAGTTCAGTTGTGTGTGTTTGCAGAACCATCAACTATTAAAAGAGTCCTGAAGAAGATGTGATAAAAAAGATTTCAGACCCTCTGTAGTCAGAGTTTACATGAGAAACTTGATTCCAGGAATCACACACATCCAACAAGAGAACAAAGATCTATTATGTGACCTACCTATCCAGTCTAATCAGTGCAAATGCAGAATGAAATTAATTACAACAATTAGAAATTGAAATGAATATGCTAGTGTTTCTCAAGAAATAGAACATGGTAATATCTCAATTACTTAAACATTTCAAAGTCACGTTTTCAGTTCTCTTACTTTTTTTTAATTTTCCATTTTGTTTTTTTTTTTTTTTAATAGCTTTTAAATAAATTATGATGATGTCAGCATGCATAATCTTCACATCGTTAATAATATGAATAAAGTAGTGAAGAATAAACCCTAAAAAAAAAAAATCTTTTCAAATGCAATTCTGGCAATTTCTGGGGTTTTTTTCACATTCAAGTTTTCTTATCTCACACTCTCCAAAAAGGAATTTTACAAGATTCATTCAACTTTTATCCAGGGAACAGCAAAACAACAAAGAAACAAACCCCTCTACCACTGGAATGAAGAAGTTTTCAGGGAGACACTTCTGCCTAGCCTTGCTCACTCCAGTATCTTCTGGATGAGTGACAGGCCACAAATTATCTTTGGAAATCACTTGCCAAGTCACTTCAAATTAAGTGTGCAAGGAAACCACGATGTGCTCTTGAGCAGTTCACAGAGTCACCTCTGCCGTGCGCACTGTGTGACTGCTGTGTGGTCCGAGGGCGCTGCCAACCCAGCCCGCGCTGAGGCCCCGCTGCTCCTGCACACGTGGGCTGGAGCCTTGCGAGGGACAGGAAGGCTCTGACGGGCGGAGTGCAGGAATCACAGCCTCGCCTGCCTCCCTCCTCTGGTCCCCTAGTCTTCCTACCAGTCACTGCAATGGATTTCCAAGTAATTCAGTCCATTGCAGTCAATTAATCAGAGCAAGTGGCACATCCCATTTGCTGTCACAAGCCATTGGGAAGAGTTTCTGTAATCCTGCCTTTGAACTCCGAGATTCTTGCCGTTTACCATGGGTTTATTAGAGGCTTAATTGAATCGGTCCTGTCGCACTGCTCATCGCTAACGCCATGGCCATTAGCAGCTGCTAATGAGGGAATCCACAGGATCACTGCATCAATTATCAGCTTGGGTTGAGACCGAAGGGGTAGCCCACGGCGAGCTCCCGTGAATTCAGCTGGCAAGTGTGACACAGTGAGCATGCGGGAAGCCGATGTGCTGCTCAGTGGCTCCGACATCCAGTGCCTCATCCCCATGTGCTGAGCCTCAGCCATCCAGCCTGTCATCCTCATCCTGTGGCGGGCATGCTCGGCAAGGAAGGACCAGCACACCTCGCTGCCACTGGAGGAAGAAACATCTGCTTAGAGGGAAACCACCAAGAAAAAGTATTCAAAGCCATGGGAAAAGAAATTAAATGACCATATTCTTTCCAAAATAGACTGTTTACTAGAAACGGCTGGTGGGGTCTTGTTTTCAACAACCCGAGTCAGGAAAGAATATTGCACGTGAAACAACACCATGTGCACTGCACTGTGCAGATCCTTACACACACTTCAGGCAGGTAAACATCCCATCTTCAAAGAAAGAGGGTGTGAGAAACGATGTTCACCTTTAAAAATCTCGAAAGTTTATTAAATCTAAACAAAATACAAAAAAGGAGTAAATAAGGAGAAAGAGCAACGCTGGGAGTTTCCATGACCAGCAACCACGTGCTCATTTACAAAATGTGTGTTTCTGGTCTTTATACCCTTGGCCCCTCCCTAAGTCTTGTCAGTCAACCCCTTCTTTGCCGTCCATTGGTGGAGGTCACTTTCTTACATCTTGGTTGCAGGTCAGGTGTTGCCAGAGTAATGAGCACCCCCCGTGCCCTGACGACCAAGGCCATCCCATGGCAACAATACAAGGGAGAAGGGAAAGAGGACTACGGGAGGATATATCACAATAACTGTGTGTGATAGATAAGGACAGGCGACCAGAAGATCTCGCAATGTCACGGAAAGATAAGGACCCTCCCCCCGTCTCTCCGGTGGTGACCCCTCCTAACTCCATTGGCTTCTCACTTTGAACCCTCCGCCCTCCCCTCTGACGTAGTAAAGACCCCTTAGGCTATTTAACCCCATGTGCTGACCCAATAAACCGCCATTTGCCGTCCACCACATTGGTGTCAGCGTGTCAGTGGCCCGAGTAGCTCGGGGACGTCGAGCTGCCGTGCTGGCTTTCTGAAACCCGGTTGCCTGCCTTTCTATCAAAAGGTGACATTGTGGTGCTGAAACCTGGGAGGAAAAAACGCTCGGAAATCGGGATTTTCGCCTGGACAGGAGCAGCGGCCAGGGCAGGACAAAGGAACCCTAGGCGGATGGGACGCCGTCAGACCAGCCAATGGAAGCCATGGCGAAGGTCATAAGTTTGATTCATAAACAGTGGGGAATTGAGTGCAAGCTCAAGGATTTTGAACTTGCTATGGCAAGGTTATTAGAGCTTGGGGTCGTCGAGTGACCGGTAGATGTATTACATTCGGAGGTTTGGGGAAGGTGCACGATTGCCCTGGCCGAGGATACGAAATCCACGGGCAGCGCCAAAAGCCTCAAGGCGTGGGGGAAGGTAGAGCAGGCCCTACGCAGGGCGATGGAAGAGCAAGAGACCTGGAGCGCCGCGCGCGTGTGCTTGCTAGCTACCCCCAAGCTGGGGGTGGGAGCTACAATGCAAACGGCATCTGAAAATGATTTGTCCGAGTGTGGGGAACCACAGGAGCCGGGCATGCTTCCCCCCTCCTGGAGCCCGAGTCCAAACCCCCCGGTGCCGTCAGGGAACCCCCCGGCCCCCCCGCCGAACCCACCGGCCTCCCCCTCACCCATGGAACCTTCCCGAAAATCCACGGGTCCCCAGTGCGTCTCTTCACCGTCAGCCGGCATTTCGGTGCCCGAGGCGTGGCAGCACGCACAGTTTTTCTGGGAGGGATTGGCGAGCGAGGCCAGAGACGCCGAACACGTGGCACGGGAGAACATGCAGGCGGCACCGCCGCCATATGTGTTTGAAAATCGTGCCGGCGGCCGCAGGGAAGGGCGGGGTCTGGATGCTCTTGGTGGGGACCCGGAGCCGCGGGTGTTCGCCGACGCGCATGCGCGGGGGAAAGATGGGGAAGAGAGAGAAGAGCACATGCTCAGACAAAAGCCATGGGCTTTTGCTGGCGCGTACAAGCAGCAAGAAAAGAGAGAGTGCATGCTCGGAGTGGCGCCGCGGATTTCCGCGGGCACGTGTGCACGGGACAGTGGCGGATAGCGCATGCGCGGTTCGGAGAGGCAGGTTCCCGCAGACCCCTATGCACGGGACACTGGCGGAGAGCGCATGCGCAGTTCGGAGAGGCAGGTTCCTGCAGACCCCTATGCACGGGACAGTGGTGGAGAGCGAGCGTTCAGCCGGGAGCTGCGGGCTCTCACAGACGCGTATGCACAGGGGAGCGGCGGGGAGCGAGCACCCGGCTCGGAACCGCGGGCTTTCGCAAACGCGCACACACGGGAGAACGGCAGAGAGCGCGCGCCCAGTCCGAAGCTGCGTTCAACATTGCCACCATTTAAGGGAAAGACCTCCCCCCGTGGGAGGCAGGACGAGCCCAGGGGGCGGGAGCAGCGCCATCCCCGAGGGGAGGGGTGGGGCCGGAGCTGCACGAAACGGCACCCGAACCCAGAAGTGCGCTGGCAGTGTGCCTCTGACTCTCAGTCGGACACCACCAGCGGCAGCAGTTCGGGAGAACTGTCGGACACTGACTGGGACTCAGAGACAGAGAGAGCGGGGCTAGCAAGGGCTAGAGCAAAACCTAATAAAACCTTAAGCCATTCCGAAAGGGGTTCACAATACGAGCCAGCCCAGTTCACAGACTGGGGAAAAATAAAAATAGCTTGCGCCAAATGGGCACCAGCGGCCGCAGTGAAAGCCTTTCCAGTAAGGGTTACCAGGCCAGAGGGTAACCAGCAAAAAACATATACACCGGTAAACCCCAAAGATATACAGACAATTGTAAAAGCAATCGCAGAAAAAGGGATGAATTCAACCATGGTTTCCACTCTGGTGGATGGCCTTTTTGGCAACTATGATTTGCTCCCTTTTGATATTAAACAGATAGGACGCATGATATTTGATGGGGCAGGAATGATTGTTTTCAAACAAGAATGGAAGGACAATTGTACAAACTTACTGGCTCAGTCTTCTGGAGCAGGGCAGCCACTGCATGGCTCCAGCTTATCCAGGTTGATGGGAAAACATGACGACATGATAACCCCTCAGCAACAAGCCGCGAACATGCGAGCTGAGGAGGTCAGAGCCACCACCCAAGCTGCCTGGGAGGCCATTCGTGCAGTGTCTCGCGTGGTGGCCAGGCCCTCTCCATGGTCCACCATAAAACGGGGTGAAAGCGAAAGCTTCACGCAGTTTGTGGATCGCCTGCAGGCAGCGGTGGATTCATCTACCCTGCCCCGAGAGGTGAAAGGCCCTGTAGTAGCTGATTGCCTGTGGCAACAATGCAACTCAATTACCAAAGACATTCTGCGCTCCTTGCCGGCCGGTGCCAGCCTGGCCAACATGATTAAACATGTAGTAAAAGAGGAGCAACTGACACCCATCCAGGCAGCCGTCCGCACCTTAACCAGTGCGATGGCATGTTTCAAATGTGGCCAGGCAGGCCACATTGCAGTGAGCTGTGTCCAGCCAGCACAGCCATCCCCCGCGATGCCCCCGCTCCAAGCCCGTGCGAGAGGGCCCTGCTGGAGCTGTGGGAAGAAGGGGCACCTTGCCAATGACTGCAGGTCCCGGCCTCAGGGAAACGGGAAAGGGAGGGGGCGTGCGGGCCGCACCCAGCCTCCTCCTGCTGCAAATGCGAGGCGGCCCATCTATGCCAACCCCCAGTGGGATGGGGAACCCTCATACCCCATGCCCCCACAGGGGACAGCCGGTTTTGCACCCCCCACAGCGACACAATGGCAAGGTTTCACAACACCGCCAGCGGCGCCCTCGTGTCCACCACCGCCGCAAGCTGCACCTGTACCACAGGGCCAGCAGGGGTCACCCTGGAGCGGGAGCCCTGGGTAGCCCTGGCCATGAAAATAGGGAAAGAGCCCCTGATGATTTGGGGAACATGCGGCCTTTATGGCAGCCGGGACCCCCATGTCATAGGGCTCCAGTTTTGGGGAGACATGGGGTCCGATTGTTCTATACTTCCCCAAGCATACTGGCCCCGGCATTGGCAATTTAAAGAAGTACCCCCAGTGAACGGAGTGGGAGGGCAGACCCCGGCATGGAGAAGCACCCAGTTGGTAGCTATAACACTCCACACAGAAAAAGGACCAGAACAGATGGTGGCAATCTACCCCTACATTTTGCAAAATTCACCACCCTTGATAGGAAGGGATGTCCTAATCAAGGCCATGTTAGGAGTCAGGATTACAAATTTATCCTGAGGGCCACTGCCGTGCACCCACTGCTGCCAATCAAACTGATTTGGAAATCGTCAGACCCTGTATGGGTTGAGCAGTGGCCCCTGCCAAAGTCTCGAATGGCAGCCTTGCTGGAACTGGTCGACCGTGAGCTGCAAAAGGGTCACATAGAACCCTCCACCAGCCCATGGAACACCCCCGTGTTCGTGATCCCCAAAAGATCTATTTTAACCCCAAAAGGTTATTGCGTCATCCATGACCTGAGAGAAGTGAATAAGACAACCCAACCTATGGGTCCTGTTCAGACACTGCTGCCCATGAACTTAGCCATCCCCGAAGGGCAGCCATGTGCAGTGCTGGACATCAAAGACTGCTTCTTTTCGATACCTCTGCACCCCGAGGACAAGGAACGGTTTGCCTTTTCTGTTGTGTCCCCAAATGGCGAGCGACCCAGCCTCCGTTTCCAATGGCGCATGCTACCACAGGGTTTTGTGGACAGCCCTACGGTATGCCAAATCACCGTGGACAAAGCACTGATGCCAGTCCGACGTTCCCACCCTGCTGCAATCATCATTCAGTACATGGACGACGTCCTCATCGCCACGCCATCAGCCAGCCAAGTGGATCACTTAGTGTCCACAATCACGAAAACTCTCCAGGCAAACGGCTTTGAGATTGCAAGTGCAAAGATCAAAAGAGGACCTTGCATGACCTTCCTGGGAGTGGGGATCACAAACTCCTACGTGACCCCTCCCAAGGTGAAGGTCTGCCGAGACATCAAGACACTCCATGACATGCAGCGACTCGTGGGATCTCTGCAGTGGCTCCACAACATCATCCTAATCCCTCCCGAGGTCATGGACCCCTTATATGACCTCCTGAAAGGAAAGCACCCCTGGGAACCCAAGGAGCTGACACCACAAGCAGCGAGCTCCCTCGACTTCATCGAACATCAGATGTCTACTGGCACACTTGCCAGGTGGAACCCAGGTGCGCCCCTTGATCTGTACGTCCATTTCACTCAGAAGGGAGGAGTGGGAGCGCTGGCCCAAGGACCCTCTGAGAAGGCCTGGCCGATCCAATGGGTGGTTCTCGGAAAACCAGCTCATGCATTTTCCCTGGGAGTCGAATGCATCGCCAACATCATCATGAAAGGCAGGAAACTTGCCCTGAAACATCTGGGAACTGAACCAACAAGAATCCACCTCCCCTTCTGCAAGCAGCTGACCACGGAGTCAACTGCAGCGTCGGAGCACCTGGCCCTTGCCCTCACTGGCTTCAGAGGAGAAATCTGCTACGCCACCAGACCACCTTGGACTCAGCTACTGACCATTGTTGACATAGACCTGGCGCCAAAGGTCATGGACCGACCACTGCCAGGACCGACGGTCTTCATGGACGCCTCCTCTTCGACTTCCACCGCAGCGGCGGTGTGGCAGACCAGAGAACAATGGCACTGTGTCAAAGCATGTGACCCAACACTGTCAGTGCAACAACTGGAAGCAGCAGCTGTGGTCTTGGCGTGTGGACTCTTCCAAGATGAACACCTTAACATCGTGACAGATTCTATATTCGTGGCAAGGCTCTGCCTGGCCATGTCGGGACCAGGCGTGTCAACATCTGCAGCAGCCTCAATGCTTGAAGAAGCGCTCTCCTCACGACAGGGCACCGTGTCTGTCATTCATGTCAACAGCCACAACCCAGTCAAGGGCTTCTTCCAAACCGGCAATGACAAAGCAGACGCCGCAGCAAAGGGAGTGTGGACATTGCAGGCAGCTCGCCAACTGCATGAGTCGCTCCACATCGGAGCCAAAGCTCTGGCAAAGAGGTGCAGGATCTCGACAGCAGACGCAAAACATGTAGTGGCCTCATTGCCAGAAGTCACCCCTGTGGACCAGTGGGGTCAACCCAAGAGGTCTCAGGGCCTCAGAGATCTGGCAGTCGGACTTCACCTTATGTCAACTGCTGAAGCCTCCAGCATGGCTGGCAGTGACAGTGGACACCTACAGCAAGTGATTGTGGCCACACAGCACTCCAAAACTAACTCCAAAGCCACGATTCAACACTGGCTGACCGCCATGGCATGGCTTGGTATCCCCAAGCAAATAAAAACTGACAATGGTTCCAATTTCATCTCTAAACCAGTGCAAGAATTCGCCTCAAAGTGGGGCATCACTTTAGTGCAGGGCATTCCATACAACTCTACAGGTCAGGCCATAGTGGAGCGAGCCAGCCAAATCCTCAAAACCAGAATAGAGGTGCTGGAGAAGTCAGAGGGTTTCGCCAATGCCATTCCCCCAGGGGACCAGGCACGGCTGCTGGCAACTGCCCTGCTAGCACTGAACCAATTCCCCAGGGGAGATGAAACAAACAGCCCTGCTCAAAAGCATTGGGCCACCCAAGCACTAGAGGAGGGCCTGCAAGTTGTAATCAAAAATGAGCTGGGTGAATAGGAACGGGGCTGGAGGTTGGTACTCACGGGGAGAGGGTACGCAGCTGTCAAAAGGGAGGGAAGAATCAGGTGGTGTCCACTGAAGTCGATCCAGCCTGATCTTCAGAATGAGACTAATGAAAATTGTGAGTTTCTGTTTACAGGACATGCCTGTGAGACACCCCTGTAAAGTGTGCACTCCAGTTCCAGAGGAAAGGGATGAACCGAGAGCACCCAAGAGTCCCACCCAAGTCTCCCACACTGTGAGACCCAGACAACAACGGTGCTTTTGCATGATTTTGCTATTAGGGCTTGTTGCCAGAATGCAAGCCAGCCCAGACTATTACCCCCACCAGCCATTCAGATGGGTCATAAAACACCTTTCAAGTGACAAGGTGCTCAAAGAAATTACCACACCGGGCGCCCCATCCTTCGTGTTTCACATCACTGACCTGTTCCCGGGGCGACCAAAAATAGACCGCCACACCCCATACCTCATGCACATGTACATGGCCTACTGGTGCCCAGCCTCCAACCCAGGGAAAAGGTACTGCAACTACCTGGGGTGGGGGTACTGTGGTTACTGGGGCTGTGAAACCATTGTTACAGATGCCAGACCATCAGGATAGAGGTGGGACCCACACGAACCCGATAAATTCTTACAGTTCACCTGGGCACCCACCGGCTGTAACAAACCCTTCTTCAGGACAGGGTTCTATCGAAACTATTATCAGGACCCTGCTCGCTGGACATGCACCGATTATAACGACCATTTTGCAGCCAGATCACCCTAGCTGGGCCACAGGCAGGACGTGGACAGTAGTCCTCCAATCGTCAAAAGAGTGGGTGAATGTACAAATTATCAGGCTCCAGCAGCCAGTGCCCCGAGCGGTCGGACCCAATGAAGTTATTAAAGACTCACTGAAAGGGAAAAGCACAACCCACCCCAAAGCCTTGCCCACAAAGGTCACCAATACCCTGACCGGTTATGCGGATGCCCTCCAGATAGATTGCTTAGCCCTGTCTGACCCAAACCCTATTTTTCGCATGTTAGAAGCTACCTTTTCATCCTTGAATGACTCCAACCTGAACCTAACCAATTCATGCTGGCTCTGTTACGATGTTAAAACTCCTTTCTATGAAGGAGTTGCTCTAAACATCCCATTCAGTTATTCCACAACTGATGTCCCCCACCAGTGCAGGTGGGACACACCCCGCAGAGGAATCACCCTGAGTCAAGTCACGGGTCAGGGAAAATGTTTTGGCAACGCAACCTTAGCCAGGCAGAAAGGAAATGTTTGTGCCGAAGTTGTCAAACCTGACAAGAAGATCAATAAGTGGGTGATCCCATCTGCATCTGGAATGTGGGTTTGCCAGCGGTCTGGGATGAGCCCTTGTGTGTCTCTGGCCAAATTCATTGAGACTGATGATTTCTGTGTTCAAGTTCTGATCGTTCCTAGGGTCCTGTACCACTCAGACGAGGAGGTGTGTCAACTTTTCGAGGAACCTGGCCGGCTCCACAAACGAGAGATAATAACAGGGGTAACCATCGCGATGCTGCTCGGACTGGGAGCAGCCGGCATGGCCACAGGTGTCTCAGCCCTCGTGACCCGACACCAAGGACTTTCTCAATTACAAATGACCATCGACGAGGACGTGCAAAGGATCGAGAAATCCATCTCCTTCCTAGAGAAATCAGTTTCCTCGCTTTCAGAAGTCGTCCTGCAGAACAGGCGGGGACTGGACCTCCTGTTCATGCAACAAGGAGGCCTGTGTGCCGCCTTGAAAGAGGAATGTTGCTTTTATGCCAATCATACAGGAGTCGTTAGAGACTCCATGATGGAACTCCGAGACAGACTGGCCCAGAGAAAGAGAGACAGGGAAGCCCAACAGGGCTGGTTCGAGTCCTGGTTCCATCAATTGCCATGGCTCACCACCCTAATTTCCACCCTGATAGGTTGTTGGGGGTTAGATTTGGTTTTGTTTTTTTTTTTTTTTGTTTTTGTTTTTTCTCCTCTTCTCACAGAATTTTTTCCCATAAGTTTCCAAGGAGCCTTAATGACTACTTAGTCAGGACAAAAAGAGTGCTTGAGGGATATAGCAGCACGAAGCTACACCTATTGTTTTTGAGTCCCTGGGAGTGTCCCTCAGACGGGAGTGATGATTAGCTTTGGGGAAAGGCAAAAAGACAGATCTGGGGGAGGGGGAGGCACTCTTGCTCTCAGCGCCGAGGAGGACGGTCAGGCTGCCCTCTGCCTCTGCCTCGTCCTGGGAAAATCTATCGTCATCTGCTGTGTACCCGGGAATCCTGAACTCGCTTTCTCCAGCCTCTCCCCCCACCGCCGCTGCTTCTTCAGAGCTTTGACGCTTTCCTGCTACTCTGTAGCCCTGCACTGCCCAGCCCTGCCGGGACACCCCTGCTGTTCCAGCTGCCAGCGCAGAGCTCCTCATCTCATCCACCAGCCCGGGACTTTTTCCTTCCTTCCAGTTCGGCCTCTCGGAGTCCTGCAGGGGCACCCAGATCAAACTGCTCTGGGCTTTTGTAAAAGAAAGCCCTCAAGGTTCTTGGTTCTGTTTATTATTGATGCTGTAGTTGTTGTTTGTTTGTCGTTTTGTCATATATACTAGTAAAGAACTGTTATTCCTACCCCCATACCTCTGCCTGAAAGCTCCTTTAATTTTCCTTTTAATTGGAATAATTTGGAGGGAGGGGATTTGAATTCTCCATCTCTAGGGAGGTCCTGCCCCTTCCTAGCAGATATCTGTCTTTCAAACCAAGACAGACTATTGGCGCCCACTGTGGGGCTTGAGGGCATTGAGAGGAAAAGGAATAACAGTTCTTAAGTGACCTTGTGCACTGGGTATAGAAACCTCCCTAAATAGCATCATGTGGTCTAGCTTACCTTGGTTTGGGTGGCATGTGGTTGTGGCTGTGTTTCTCCCATTTGCAGGCCCTTATTTAAACATGGGCCCTATAACTAAGGCTACTGTGGCTGTTATCCAGTTTGCACTATGGGTTAATAAGGTGAGGAATTCATGGATTTTTAACTTCCTCTGGAAGGCAGGCACATGGATACATGGCTATCACACTCTAAGTGTTTGTTTGTGGGGTTACTTTAAAAATGGTACCTATTGTGAGGAAATGACACCAGGGGAAATTTTTTCCCAACCCTTTACTCAGCTCTTTGGGTCTATTCCACCAGTTTTTGAAGGGTTTAAATCCTCTCTGAATGCTAATGATATCATACAATGGCTAGTATTGCTCACAGGCCTATTCTATTTAATATTCCGAGATAAGGGGAGATTGGCCTGGATAACCACCCTGATACCTACCCCAGAGAATAAAGATACTACCCTAGAGACTGAGAGTGCTGCCATGGAGCCTGACACTGCCCTAGAGACTGGGGATGCTGCCCCACCACCTGACCCTGACATAAAGCCCACCTCAGGAATGAACCACCCAGATTGGGTGGGAGTTCTGGTGAAGGAGATGGGCAAGATGCTGAAGGAGCACACTTCCCTAGTGGTGGCCTCATTAGCCCCAGCTGCTGGCAAACCCTCCCCCTGCCCTGAAGAGGAAGAGTCTGAAGGTGCAGCAGTGGAACCCACAGACGTTACAACTGTCCAGGTTCCAGCTGAACCACAGGGGCAGTCACAGCCAGCAGCAGTTGCCCCTGTGGAAAGGAAGAAATATAAGGTGAAATCAGAGCACCCAAGTGATAAGGATAAAAAAGGAAGGCCCTCACAACCCACAGGGGAGCCAGAAGTTGAGATCATCACCGAGTCCCTGTCATATGAAAATCTCCGTACTCTGCAAAAAGATGTTGCACGACGGGGACGTGAGCCTTATACAGCCTGGTTACTTAGGGTCTGGGACCTTATGGGTAGAGGTGTGCAACTGGATGGTGGTGAGGCAAGGAATATGGGACCCTTGACCCAAGACTCAGGTGTGAATCAGGTATTTGTAAAAGAGCAAGGACCCCTTCACCTTTGGGACCGGCTTTTAATGAGTGTAAGGGAGAGGTTTGTCCACAGAGACAGAATGCAGGAGCACCACCTTAGCATGCGCTGGAAGACTGTTGAGGAAGGGATCCAACAGCTGAGAGAAGTGGCAATACTGGAGGTGGTTTTTGGGAGGGATGGACAGCATAACAATGACCCCGACAACGTCAGGTGCACAGGGCAAATGTTGTGGAATCTAGCAACTAAAGGGCCATCTGAATATAAAACATTCATGTCAATGATTAATGCTGATACCAGCCGAGTGACTGTAGGTTCTGTAGCCAGCAAGCTTAGAAATTTTGACAGTATGATCAGTGGCCCAATGCAGACTCAGGTCTCTGCCGTGGTTAAAGAACTCCAAGAGGAGATAAGGGAGGTGAGGGAGGAGATGAGGAGGAACAGTTCCCATATGGCACCGGTGCGAGCCACAGGCCCCAGAGTCAGAACCCAACGTCCTTCAGCTAGAGAGAGAGTACATCCCAAGAGCTGACCTGTGGTCCTTCCTGCGTGACCATGGGGAAGACATGGGAAGGTGGGATGGGAAACCCACTTCTGCCCTAGCAGCACGGGTGCGTGAGCTCAAAGAGAGAAACACTAATGAGGGGATTCCACTAGAATGAAGGTAGCCTCAGCCTCCCATGACCAGGCTGTCAGGTATTACAGAAATGAGGATGCTCTGTCAGACCCCCTTGAAGGAACCTCTACTATGTATACACAGGAAGAGAGTAGTAACCGGTGCTAGAGGGGCCCTGCCTCTAGCCAGGAAGAGGCACGGGAAAACCGAGTCTTTTGGACTGTGTGGGTTCTATGGCCTGGCACATCAGAGCCACAGCAATATAAATCTTTGGTTGACACCGGTTCTCAGTGTACCCTAATGCCGTCAGAACATGAGGGAGCAGAACCTATTTCCATTGCCGGGGTGACAGGGGGATCACAAGAATTGACTCAGTTAGAAGCCGAGGTGAGCCTGACCGGGAAGGAGTGGCAGAAACATCCGGTTGTGACTGGCCCAGAGGCTCCGTGTATTCTGGGCATAGACTATCTCAGGAATGGCTATTACAAAGACCCTAAGGGGTTCAGATGGGCTTTTGGAATAGCTGCTGTGGAGGCAGAGGGCATTAAGAAATTGAACACCTTGCCTGGATTATCAGAGAACCCATCTGCAGTAGGACTCCTGAAGGTCGAAGAGCAACGAGTACCTGTTGCCACCTCGACAGTGCATCGCCGGCAGTATCGGACGAATCGAGATGCTGTGATCCCCATCCACAAGATGATCCGAGAGCTGGAGAGCCAAGGGGTGGTCAGTAAAACCCACTCACCCTTCAACAGCCCCATTTGGCCTGTGCGCAAGTCTGACGGGGAATGGAGACTGACTGTGGACTATCGTGGCTTGAATGAAGTGACTCCACCGCTGAGCGCCGCTGTGCCGGACATGCTGGAACTCCAGTACGAGCTGGAGTCCAAGGCAGCGAAGTGGTACGCCACAATCGACATTGCTAATGCGTTTTTCTCCATTCCTCTGGCTGCAGAATGTAGGCCTCAGTTTGCTTTCACCTGGAGGGGCGTGCAGTACACCTGGAACCGACTGCCCCAGGGGTGGAAGCACAGTCCCACCATCTGCCATGGACTGATCCAGGCTGCACTGGAAAAGGGTGAAGCTCCAGAACACCTACAGTACATTGATGACATCATTGTGTGGGGGAACACGGCAAGGGAAGTGTTTGAGAAAGGAGAGAAGATCATCCAGATTCTCCTGGAAGCTGGTTTTGCCATCAAAAAGAGCAAAGTCAAGGGACCTGCCAAGGAGATCCAGTTCCTGGGAGTAAAGTGGGAAGATGGGCGGCGTCAGATTCCCATTGAGGTCATCAATAAGATCACTGCGATATCTCCACCGACCAGCAAGAAGGAAACACAAGCTTTCCTAGGCGCCATAGGCTTTTGGAGAATGCACATTCCCGAGTACAGCCAGATTGTGAGCCCTCTCTACCGGGTAACCCGCAAGAAGAACGATTTCCATTGGGGCCCTGAACAGCAACAAGCCTTTGCCCAGATCAAGCAGGAGATCGCTCATGCAGTGGCCCTTGGCCCAGTCAGGACAGGACCAGAAGTGAAGAACGTGCTCTACTCTGCAGCCGGGAACCATGGCCTGTCCTGGAGCCTTTGGCAGAAGGTGCCTGGTGAGACTCGGGGTCGACCACTGGGATTCTGGAGTCGGAGCTACAGAGGGTCTGAAGCCAACTACACCCCAACAGAGAAAGAAATCTTGGCTGCCTATGAAGGAGTCCAGGCTGCCTCAGAAGTGATTGGCACAGAAGCCCAACTCCTCCTGGCACCCCGACTACCTGTGCTGGGGTGGATGTTCAAAGGAAAGGTTCCCTCTACCCACCATGCCACCGATGCCACATGGAGCAAATGGACTGCCCTCATCACTCAGCGCGCCCGTATCGGAAACCCAAATCGCCCTGGGATTTTGGAGATAATCACAAACTGGCCAGAAAGTGAAAACTTTGATCTCACAGATGGAGAGGAACAAGAGCAAGTGACACGTGCCGAAGAAGCTCCACCGTATAATCAGCTGCCAGCAGAAGAAGCGTGCTACGCTCTTTTCACTGACGGTTCCTGTCGCATCGTAGGGATGAACCGCAAGTGGAAAGCAGCCGTATGGAGCCCCACACGACAAGTTGCACAAGCCACTGAAGGAGAAGGTGGATCAAGTCAACTTGCAGAACTCAAGGCTGTTCAGTTGGCCCTGGACATCGCTGAAAGAGAGAAGCGGCCAAAGCTCTACCTCTACACTGATTCATGGATGGTAGCCAATGCTCTGTGGGGTTGGCTGGAAAGGTGGAAAAAGGCCAACTGGCAGCGTGGGGGAAAACCAATCTGGGCTGCTGATGAGTGGAAAGACATTGCTGCTCGGGTAGTCAAGCTACCTGTAAAAGTCCGCCATGTAGACGCCCACGTCCCCAAGAGTCGGGCTAATGAGGAGCACCGAAACAACGAGCAAGTAGATCAAGCCGCCAAGATAGAAGTGTCAAAGACAGACCTAGATTGGCAACACAAGGGAGAGTTGTTCCTAGCTCGATGGGCCCACGACGCCTCAGGTCATCAGGGCAGAGATGCCACCTATAAGTGGGCACGAGACCGAGGGGTAGATCTAACCATGGACAGCATTTCTCAAGTTATCCATGACTGTGAGACATGTGCTGCAATCAAGCAGGCTAAGCGAGTGAAGCCCCTATGGTATGGCGGGCGGTGGTCCAAATACAGGTATGGGGAAGCCTGGCAGATTGACTACATCACCCTTCCCCAAACCTGCCAAGGCAAGCGCTACGTGCTGACCATGGTGGAAGCCACCACTGGATGGCTGGAAACCTACCCTGTGCCTCACGCTACTGCCAGGAACACCATCCTGGGCCTAGAAAAGCAAGTCCTGTGGAGACATGGCACCCCTGAGAGAATCGAGTCAGACAATGGGACCCATTTCAAGAACAGCCTTATAGCAGCCTGGGCTAGGGAACATGGCGTTGAGTGGGTGTACCATATTCCTTATCACGCACCAGCAGCCGGGAAAGTTGAACGGTGCAATGGCCTGCTTAAAACCACCTTGAAGGCATTGGGTGGGGGGACTTTCAAAAACTGGGAGATTAATTTAGCAAAGGCCACATGGTTAGTGAACACTCGAGGTTCCACCAACCGAGCAGGCCCTGCCCAATCTGAGCCCCTGAGAACAACAGATGGAGATAAGGTTCCAGTGGTACACATGAGAGGTATGCTGGGAAAAACTGTTTGGATTAATTCTGCCTCCAGCAAAGACAATCCCACCCGTGGGGTTGTCTTCGCTCAGGGACCAGGATGCACCTGGTGGGTGATGCAAAGGGATGGAGAGACCCGATGCATACCTCAAGGAGACCTTGTTTTAGGATGAACTACCCACATCATGTGTCTGTACCCATATCTGTATGTATAGATGTATATAATTTAGGACATGCATGTGTATATATATATATATTTTGAAGGTTTAAATTCAATGTAATAGGTTGGTATGGAAAAAAATTCGGGGTGGATGATGTTGGGGGTTAGATTTGTTTTTGTTTTTTTTGTTTTTTTTGTTTTTTTTTCTCCTCTTCTCACAGAATTTTTTCCCATAAGTTTCCAAGGAGCCTTAATGACTACTTAGTCAGGACAAAAAGAGTGCTTGAGGGATATAGCAGCACGAAGCTACACCTATTGTTTTTGAGTCCCTGGGAGTGTCCCTCAGACGGGAGTGATGATTAGCTTTGGGGAAAGGCAAAAAGACAGATCTGGGGAAGGGGGAGGCACTCTTGCTCTCAGCGCCGAGGAGGACGGTCAGGCTGCCCTCTGCCTCTGCCTCGTCCTGGGAAAATCTATCGTCATCTGCTGTGTACCCGGGAATCCTGAACTCGCTTTCTCCAGCCTCTCCCCCCACCGCCGCTGCTTCTTCAGAGCTTTGACGCTTTCCTGCTACTCTGTAGCCCTGCACTGCCCAGCCCTGCCGGGACACCCCTGCTGTTCCAGCTGCCAGCGCAGAGCTCCTCATCTCATCCACCAGCCCGGGACTTTTTCCTTCCTTCCAGTTCGGCCTCTCGGAGTCCTGCAGGGGCACCCAGATCAAACTGCTCTGGGCTTTTGTAAAAGAAAGCCCTCAAGGTTCTTGGTTCTGTTTATTATTGATGCTGTAGTTGTTGTTTGTTTGTCGTTTTGTCATATATACTAGTAAAGAACTGTTATTCCTACCCCCACACCTCTGCCTGAAAGCTCCTTTAATTTTCCTTTTAATTGGAATAATTTGGAGGGAGGGGATTTGAATTCTCCATCTCTAGGGAGGTCCTGCCCCTTCCTAGCAGATATCTGTCTTTCAAACCAAGACATAGGTCCACTGGCAATGTTGCTTTTAGCTCTTGCCTTTGGACCGTGCCTGCTAAACAAGCTGGTCACATTTGTTCAAACACGCTTAGAATGGGCCATCATTCTGTTTGTAGGACAACAACAAATGCTGTGAGTCAAACTGTGAACACTGCCAGTCGCGAGGTCTGCCTGATCTGCCTCGCAGAACTTACTCAGGTTCTCCAAACCCCCTTTTTTTTCTCCTTGTTAAGTTACTACCTTGTACCCCTTTTTCAATGCCTATGTTTTAACTACCTCATTTATTTGTGAGGGAGGGGGGGGAGATGTGTGTGATAGATAAGGACAGGCGACTGGAAGATCTCGCGATGTCACGGAAAGATAAGGACCCTCCCCCCGTCTCTCCGGTGGTGACCCCTCCTAACCCCATTGGCCTCTCACCTTGAACCCTCCGCCCTCCCCTCTGATGTAGTAAAGACCCCTTAGGCTATTTAACCCCATGTGCTGACCCAATAAACCGCCATTTGCCATCCACCACATTGGTGTCAGCGTGTCAGTGGCCCGAGTAGCTCGGGGACGTCGAGCTGCCGTGCTGGCTTTCTGGAACCAGGTCGCCCACCTTTCTATCGAAAGGCGACAAATAACATAACTATACATCTACAAAACTTCTTCTAACATACACATAATATTTATCCCTTAATTGTGAGAGCCAACCATCTATAACAGGGGGAACCCTCCCCGAGGAGAGCCGGGCTGTGTTGGAAGGAGAGGGAGGGAGGCAGTAATGATCTCCCACATCAGGAGATGGATGCTACATGCAGCCAGGACCTCACAGCAGGAAGGAGGCATCAGTCACAAGCTGCCTTGCTGAGCATCAGCACTCTCCAATCCCCGAAGGGGAGCAGGGGGCCTGACCCTGCCTGGCTGTGAACAAGTGCTGGGGATGCAGCACAGGTCAGCTGGTTTGTGCCTGCCAGGACCACGGGATGCTGGCTGCCCATCTGCTGCCTTGCTGCACTGCCAAACAAAAACAGGGAGAGATATTTTTTTCTTTTTTTCCCATTATTTTTCCCTCTCCCATCTCCCTTCCCACAGCTCATTTTTCTTCTGTGTTTCAGATAAGAGAGTGTTCATGAGCAGAATTAATTATGTTCTGCAGAGGTGAACATGGGGCTTTTGGGTTGCAGCAGGCGCTCTTATGGCTGAGGCAGCTCCTTTGCTGCTCCTCCATGCTGATGTGCAGCCCAAGGAAACATGGACCTGCTGTGGAGCTGGAGGCAGGCTGCAGAAGGCCTGTGCTCTAGCCGATGATCTCTCATGCCATGGGAGCTAAGGATACTGCAGAAAGCAGGTCCAGCAGCCTAAAAGGGGAGGGCTGTGAGGGGAAAGGAAGAAGGGACTAGTGAGTGAAAAAGCAAGAAGGTAGTCATGAAGTGGGAAGAAGATGACACTAGAGGGATAAAGCATTCCTCTTGGGGAGCCCTACAGAAACTGAGAAACTAGTAGTCCTTTTTGTATTCAACATTTTCAAATGCTGTGACAGATTTTTAAAAAAATATGATGGGGGAAGTCAAGTTCTTCTTCTCCAGCACCACAAACTCATTCCTTTCTCTTTCCATGGCTTGCAGTTTTAGCAGGATACTTCTTCTGAGAGGTTGCCTGAGTGGGAGTAACACACAAACACATCCTCTCCACGCTCCTGAGCTGGAGCAAGACAGTAATTGGGACCGCCAAACAATTTCTGGCTGGAAGACAAAAAAGCAGTGAAGAGGATGACCAACCAACCAACCACCAATAAAAACGACCACCTTCAACCAGTTGTGCCCGTGAAGGGAAAATCCGAGTAGAAAGATGGGGGAGCAAATTTCCAGGCTATCTCTTGTTTCTTCATATAATCCTGAGGAGGCGCAACGTAAAGGGAGGAAATTGCTCTGAGGGGTGCCAACGCTAAGCAAACTCTGAGAGGCAGGAGGGCAAAAGCAGGAACCACTGAAAAGAGGAGCTTGCTGGCAGTGGGAAGAACAAGAATTTATCAATTCTGGATCAAAATGGCACCGGAAGAAAAGGGAAAAAACCTCTTGCTGAGGTGGAGTAGGCTAATCATTAGCTCTCCCGAGTGGTGGAGGGGGAGGGACTCTGCCGAAGGAACCGGTGGGACGATTACTTGAGGACCTAAGGAGCTAACAAGAGTAGTTATTTCCATTTCAAATGGAAAGGCAAGAGGAGATCAAACACAGTAATGATCTGGAGCCTTCCCTGAACACTGAGCCACACAAACACTCAGAGTAATTGAAGCCACATGAAGCTAAGATGGAGAAGCTGAAATCTGCTCAAGGAGACTGGGGGGGCGGGGGGCGGGAGGGATACACCCACAAAGTAAACGAAGATAAAATCCCAACCTGAACAAACAAACAGCTCTGCACTGGGCTTCCCGCCCTCCAGTTTGCCTACCACATGTGATCCAAATGCATCAAGTGCTCTGCAAAATAACACCACCCTCCTCTTCCTACAGCTCCCCAGAATCCATGGACACTTATTCCCAATCCCATAGGTGAATGGGCCAGTGAAAAAAAAGAAAATTAAAAACTTGTAGTAAATATGTTTTAAATAATATTATTTGTTTTAAACCTCAGTTTCAGATAATTATGGAATAAGAATGTCAGTAGAGCACAAGATGGGCTTGAGATCTTTTTGCTTATTCATCCATTTTCTAAAAAGACTAAGGTGACTTTTGTTTAGAACTAGTGAGGAATACTGATCAACTGCTCACTGCTTTTCAGTCACTGATCTCCTGCTGAGACTGCATTTAGTTATTAAGTGATAATTTGATATGGTCCCATTCTTCCTACCTGGAAACCAGACTGAGATCCACCAGCCTATTTCAGAGGGAGACATCTGTTCTCATTATCATCATTGCCCTGGGGTTAAAAGAACTGTCAGTTCCAAGGTCATAAATACTGATTACCTTACCAGCTCCAGATTTATGAATGCCAATCTAAGAGCAGATCTGAATCCCCATCCCATTCTAGCAGTCCAAAAACCCTAAGAAAAGGGAAAAGTGTTTCTATTTTGAAAAAAGTATGAAGCTCACTAAGCTTTATTTAATATAAATTTTATTGAACGTAAAGCTTAGTGTGCTTATTTATTCAATTAATCTAATTTGAGTAAAAAATGTGTGCCCCAGGTTAGAAACAATTGCCTTACAGACAAGAGCATCCACAATGGTATCCAGCACCCAAAAACTCTAAGCCCATCTTCCTCCTCCTCCACAGTCACCTCGGACAAACTATGGCAGAAAACTGGCAGCAGAGCCAGGAGCACCTTTATAAAAAGGGATAAGACCTGTCTGCACAACACTGGGTCTTTTCTCCTGTTGGAGGCAGAAGCCCACATTCTTCCTGCTGTACCCATCACTTAACTTATGCACAGCAGTAGGAAGAAGAGGAAAAGCAGTTTCTAAGGTAACCGCACACCCAGCGCTTTGGGCTGTGCAGAAGCCAGCCACCTGCTGCAAACAGCTGGGAGGCACTGGGCAGTGTGCAGGTGAGTGCTGTCCCTGACACAAAGCCCTGCACAGCTCTGGGAAAGCATGATGTCACACTGAAGCAGCTGAAGGAAAGGCCCTGTGGGGGCCATGCTCAAGTAACGCCATGCTGTGGGGACAAGGAGGCGGGTCAGTGAGTTACCTGGGCTCCCTGCATGCGGGTACAAGGAAACTCTCTTGGAGCATGCCAGTGTGGAGGCTCACTGCATATCCCACAATGTTTCCTCCCTCCTCCAACCAGGTTTTGAATGCTGCTCATTTTCCCTGCTCTCTATCTCCTTTCCTGCAGTCCCACAGGGCATATTTGCCTCCCAAGAGATACTTTTAACCCCTGTAGCCTGTCCTTTGCAATGCCGATCATCAGCAATCCTGGCTGGAAGAGTTCCCTTTAGCATCCACAGCATGTAAACATGTGCATGTGTGTGTGCAGGCTAGACCCAGGTATGAACCCTGTGTGTGTTTGCATTCAGGGTAGATAGAGGTACACAACACACACAGGCTCTGTGGCAGCGAGTGAAAGCCCAGACACTTCTGAGCCCATTTTGTAAAATACAGGCAGCAGAGCCTCTGCCTGTGCAGTACATGAGAGCACCTCAGCCAGCTGGCAGCCCCACCTTGTGCTGCAGCCAGCACCGATGCAGTCTTACCTGATACTGAAACCATTACTCTTCATTCCCTCACCCTGTGCTACCTCTTCATCCCCGAAGAAGCTTGGAGCTAAAATTATATACCCGAATAGTTATTCTGTGGCTTGAAAACAAAATTCCTCCCTCACCACCCTTTTCTTTGATATGTGAGTTTAATATCAAATTATTTATAACCCAGTGGTCAAGCTTTTAATAAAAGAGCTTCCAGAGACTTTTAAAAGCATCCTATTCACTCAACTAGCCACATTATGCTGAGTAAGGGCTGCAGGGTTTAGCAAGAAGAAGCCTGGCTACTGAAAATCCCCCTAGTCCATGTGTGCACGTTTTACTCACTCACACAGTCTCTTGTTCTCTCCATGTAATTTGTTCTCTCTCCTTCTCCCTTTATCTATCTGGATCTGCAGTCTTTGCCTGGCTTTCATGAAATACTACCCATACTGATGTCTACAAATAAAAGAATGATTAAGAAGGGATTCTTCAATGTAATATGGATTTTTCCTTCCCTAGGATTATGCATAACCAAAGAGAGGACAAAAAGGAAGGAATGGATCCTTCAAACTTCCCTCCTTCCTTCCTCAGCTCGATCTGCTTCTTTTTACGGCACTAACCTTTTTCCTCTCTAAGAGTATATATGCATATATACATATTCCTCTTCCCCTTCAGCATGAAATATTGATGAATTCTGCTCCCCTAAATGAAGGTTTGTTGCAGAAGAAGCCTGCAGTTCATCTTCGGCAGGAGGAATGCAAATGTGTTGAAATCCTAGGAGGCATAGGACAGCAAAATACAAGGGCTGCTGCAGCAGCTGCCAGATCATGTTTGATTCTGCACACGGGTACAGACAGTAGCAGAGCAGGAAAGCTGCCCTGAGCAGTGCTGACCCTCCTGGTTCCCCAAGCAAGAGGCAAAAACATGCTGCCCAAGTAGCGAGCTTCTTTACACAGAATTTATCCCTTGAATTATAGGGGAGGGCCAAGCTGCTGTTAGCACAGACATAAATCTGTGGCTAGTGAAGCTAAAAGGCAGTTATTCCAGATTTACTCTCCCATCAGGGGGGTTTATGTATGTAGTTTTCCTCAGTGCCTTCTGCCATCCCAGGCATCGCTGCACATGTCCCGCTTCCACGGGCTCTGGCAGGACTAAAGCATGCATAACAATTTGGTAATCAGTCCTCTCCCAGTCTGATGTAAAAGACTTGCCCCCAGGGGATCTGAGCACTTGGAAGGAGAAAACCAACAACAACCCATAACATTTAGGGAGCTGTGCTTTTCTTTGCATCCTCCAAGGAACAAAGCGACGATGCCTGTTAGTCTGTGTATGTAATTGGACTCTGAGTGCTAGGTGAGGAACATCAAACAGGTTTGATGAGGATTGCTAACAGACCTCCAAGTGAAGCACTGTGGATGTTCCTGAGCATTTGGCATTCAGGTAGGAAGAGATGGAGATAAAAGGCCTCGAACATCACTGCATACAGGGGTCCCAAACCACAGCCCTTTCCCAAAAGAGCTACTGACCCCTTTTTAAATGCTCTATCAATTCCTGCATCTGAGAAGGTAACCTATATTCTCTAGCAGGGGCAGAGTGGTCAGCATCAGGCAAGATGACAGTGAGGAAAGGCACAAGTGAAAAGGGGTCTGGTGCCAAGAGTCTTTTCTCAGTCTTCCAAGTCACTGAAACATCCTGTTTTTCCCCTGCTCATAAAGGCATAGGATGCTTTGTGCTGGAAGAATTGGCTTGAAGATCATCTAGTTCCAACCCAATAAGGATTTCCCAAGCTCTAATGCTTGAAATTAGTGCTGCACTGGCACCTCAAAACCTCACTGTCATGTACACTATCTTCATTTTGAAGTGATTAAAGACCTTGGAAAATCCTCTTTGAAAGTCCCTCAGCCAGAAGCCAAACCCAGTGAAGCCAAACATGAGCAACAGCAGCCAACCTGATGCTTGCCTGATGCTTGCTGCATACCTTAAGTGACCCTACCAAACTCACTGCCACACTATCTGCCCTGAGAACCACAGCTTCTCTGCTGGCTTTGCTAAAACCAGGAGCACTGGGAGATTCATGAGGGTTCTCATGAGCTCTTCTCAGCATCACACACACCCTGGTCACAGCCAGCCCAGGGACACAACCACAAATCCCATTTCACAGATGACAGGAGTGATGCACAGAGGGGTGGACTATTTCAGAGACATATCTCCCATCCAGATCCCTACTAGCTTGGTTCCCCAGCCCTTCCCAAATCCTTATGAGCAGCCCTGACCCTTAACAATGTGCTGCTCCCGCACTAGGACTTGTGATGATGGTGACAGACGGTGCCCATTGCTCCCCCTCCTTCTTCTCTGTGTACTTGCAACTGAATGTGTTATTTTTGTTCCCAGTTCAGAGGCAGCTTCATGCATCCCACTGTGTGGCTTATCTTCTGCAATTAGCACTTTCTGCCATATCTGATAGGAGAGAAGGGCTCAGCTGCCCCTGATTAATTGCCAAGTATTTGCTTTCTTTTCCTCTTCTGTGGCCTGGAATTAATTAGTTTACCCCTCCTATTCCTTTCATGGGCCAGAGCGTTCTCCTCTTTTTGTGCAATTATATATAATAGCAATCCTTGAAATCCCCTGGGGAACAGTTGAGAGAGGCTCTCAATGGGGAGGAAAGGAACCTGAAAGCAAGGAGATTACTAAAGGTCATATGTCCTACAGCTTCCCTGTGGTCTTAAAATATATATTATCCTCTGACTCCAGCACAAATTCCTTCCCTGCACTACCTACCTCGCTGCCTTATCCAGGTTTTTCAGTTAGTTAATGTCTGAACAGCAGGAAAAGCTTGCAGACCTAAATCCCAAGTGTGAACAAGAGACGTAAAAGAACAGCCCCCCCCCCCTTGGCCAAACACCTTCGGGTGTTGCAGAAAACACAGACCTCAGAGCCCAGCAGGGACAATCTCGAAATGCTTGCCTGGCCATCTAATGTACATGGCAGTAGGAACACTGGCTCTAATTTGAAGGAGATGCTACAGTTTAGATACAACAACTGAACAGTCTCAGTCTCTGGCTGAAGAGGATGACTCCTGTGGCTCACTCAAAAGCCAGCCAACAGCACACTGCTGACTTGGGGGAAAGGAGGGCAGATGTCCCTAAGCAAGGAAACCATGTCCAGTTCCTCCCTTGCAAAGGCAAGTGACACTGCTGCCAGTGTGCAGATCCCAATCTTGTTGTCCTGAACAGTAAATCAGGAGTAAATGAGTATGAAAGCTCTGTTACTGAAAGCATACCTTGATCCTTTGGCCAAAAGGGGGAGATTGGTTTTTTGATATTTTTAAATGAGTATCCGCAAGCCAGCTCTTGTCTAGACACTGCAGCCCTTGGGGAACAGTATGTAGGGCAATCCTCCACCTGAGATGAGGAAAAATCAAGGCCTCTGGGAAGGAGTGAGGCAGAACTTCATCTAATTCCTGGACTGTTGGCAGTAGATCCATCTAAGGTCTTATTTACTGAGGTTTTTAGACCCATAATTGTTATCTTCCTTCTTATCCTGTTCACACCCATTATTTGGCAATGTGATGTTTACAGTCCACTCCATTTGAGTCCCTTCACTTATTGCATTTCTTTTTAAGCTGGTATCAGATGGCTACATTTGATCCAACATAGCCTGAGTTTCAGGGGGCTTTTTGGGTGTCAAGATTCCTGTGCATTAAAATTTTCATGCTATCTCACTTGAAGATAAGGAACCATGTTGCCAAGATGCTGCCCCCAGTTCTCAGGCTGTCAGGAAGACTGTGGTCTCATCCAGCAGAGGGAGGGAGGGATTCCAAGACTTCCAAAACTTAGGCAATCACTTGTTTTCCCACCACAATACTTGCAGAGCTAAAGCTGTTCAGCATTGAGTCAGAGAACAGACAGCAGGTTGGCTCTTATGGGTGCAAAAGAGAAAGGATTATCAGGGAAGACAGTGTGCTTAAGACCTTGGTACCCTGTTGTTTGGACTGACATTTCTTTTTGCCAGCTCCCCTGCCTCTACCTTCATTTGACTGTCTTAATTATTAGCAGTGACCAGTTGTCTGCCTTACAATTCTTTTGAGCAGACTAGAGGTGATGAACCTGTGGAAGGTGAAGCCTGTGCGTTTCCTGAGTTGCAAATCAAGGAGTGGCTGAGGACTGCAGCCACTCCCGCAGCTCTCCTCCCCTCCCCTTCTCTCCTTTTCCCTCTCCTGACTTACAGCTCTGCCAGTTCTGCATCATGGACCCTTCTGAACTTGCTCTGCAGGCAGGGTGTGAACAGAGCACAGACATGCCTAGGAATCTGTAACTGCACGGAGATACCTGCGTGTGTCAGGGAGGGGGAAGTGGGTCAGGGACTGGCCTTGCACACTGTCAGGAGCTAAGAAATGCAAGTATGCTAGGTATATTACACACACCCCCCTATAATTTGAATCATGGTCTGCACCCTTTAGTATACACTGCATGCTCCAGAGAGCATCTGCTGAGCAAAAGGCATTAACATACAAAAAGGAGGGAGCTTGCTTTAAAGCAGCTGTATGTATCCATCCAGAGTTTGTGCTGCAGTCTGAGTTGTTTCAGGCAAAATGGTTGCATCTTTCTCCTTGGGAAGGCACCTCAGTGAGCACTGCTGGGCTCTCCATCAATTCAGCATGGTGTTGGAGCAGCAGCCATTTCCTTGCTCTCAGATTCAAAAGGACAAAAAGCATCCACAGCTGTTTCTCATCCATTTGTTTCTGGAGAGGACAAGGTGGAGTAGTTTTTTGCCTTACTCTAGGGGGAGTTTTTCTAATGCTGTGGGGCAGAGCTGGTGAAGATGAGTCCATTTGGGGAAAGCAAGTTTTGCCAGTGGTCTGTTGAGGGGTCTAATACAGCCTCTGTTCCAAAGAGACCTATGGGTTGCAGTCTACAGCAGCAGGCACAGAGGAGACCCTTTTGCCTCCCAACATCAATTCCCATTTATACATGAAGATGAGATTTTAGATTGTTCTGGTTCTGTTCCTTCAACACTTGCGTTCCCCAGCCATGCTCTGCTGGTGTAAATGTTCAATCTGCCTTTACTTGGGCAGTCCTACAGTCATTTCACACCTTCAGAACCTCTAAAGGTCTTTCCTTCATAATTAGGGGTGTAACTGACCTCATGTGAAGAGCTATTAAACTGCAGGAATGCAAAACTGAGGAGGCTCTTCATCTCCCGACTCTCCCCTACCCACCATGCCACCTGCAATGTGATTCATGCACATACATCAAGCAACATTATTTGTTTTACGTTAGAGTAATCCACAGCTTTACTAAGGTGGCACTCACAGAAGTGACTTAAAAGCAAACCCATAAACATGTCTCTCAAGTACTTGGTAAAACATTTTATTTTCTATCTCTTTGTTTCACAGTTGTGAGTAACAGTAGGCATGGAAGATATGCAACATACTGGCTTTGAATGACATGCAAAGCCAAGTGCCTGCTCATGACAGCTCATTCAGGTTTGCAGAAGCAGAGCACAGAGGCACATGCATCCCTGCCTGCCCAGCTCTGAAATGGCGTTTGCTATTGCTGAGTGCCTGTACAAACCAAGCATTTTACAGGAGCCTCATTTGAATGCAAAGTTGCCATCATTACACACATAGAGTAAGCATGCTCACAAGACCCCCCAGTGGTGACAGAGTTCATTCCCCAACTTCCTAACAGCTAGTCCTGCAATTTCAGTGTCAAACACTGCTCAAAAAGAAGGTTAGAATCTCATTAGATCCTAGTTTGTTGCTACACACTGTCTACCTCAGGTTCACCCTACTGGCTTCCACACAAAATGTTGGTTTTGTTTACTTTTCTATACATCTTTGCTGGGTTTCCAAACATTATTAAACATCTGGCACAATCCATCCCAGAGGTAGCTGCATTTAGTTGTGTCTGAATGATTGCTGAATGTATGTAGTCTGCAAAGCCGTGGGTGATTCTTCAAGATGTCAATCATCTTCATTAACATAAATATGTTTCATTTTAGTCAGTCTAAAATCATTGAGTCATTTATTGATGTCTCAGTAATTTATGAGCTCCATATCTTTGCTGGAAACCTACCAGTGTGAATGGTTGCAGGAAGAAATGGGCACAGTACAGAAATAGGTCTCTGTCTAAATGAAGTTCAACTATTTCTTCCTTGGATCAAAGGGTGAAACAGACTGGGGTGATAATGCTTGTGAGCCTTTCACCTGCAGTTCATACAGTTAGTGACAAAATGCCACTGTGTTGTCCAGTGAAAAATGATCATCTCATGTTCCTGTTGGTGCTATGACTTATCATGGGCATCCAGAAACTGAATCCAGTTCCCCTTTTTGCTGGCAACTTTAGCCCAGAAGGCAAAGGACTCACTAGAACAGAGAACGAACTTCCTCTTCCAAGAAACGGTCAGCCAGGAGATGTGCACATTATCTTTGCTATTCTGCAGCTGGAGCTTTTATCTGGAGGGGTGTTGAAAGGGAAACAAGAGACTCTCAGGGTGTCAGTCAAGCACTCTCATCAATCTCATTTCAGGCAGAAATTTTATCAGGCAAGAGAACTGAGTGGGTTCAGATGAGCTCTGGAGAGGCATCCAGATCCTCTGATGATAAGACAAATCAAAATGGGATGCCAGCTTGTCACAGTTCAGAGAGAAGAGGAGCCTTGCATCCTTAACATCACTTTAACAGCCCTCAGCTCAGTGGTGGGATGGAGGATTTGTCAAAAAAATAGGTCCAGGTTTAGCATCTCTCATGCTGGCCTCCTCCTGCCACATGTTTTAGATCCTCTCTTCTCAGAAATGCCCAGCAAGTGTGACTAGGAAGCCAAAGAGGAGAAGGGTGGTCATGGCCCGTACAAGAGTCAGCCAAGCTAAGTGTGATGCTGGGTTGCACACAGTCACTTCAGCTCTGGCTGTGAGTTTTCCCTCAGACAGGAGGAGAAGAGCAGGACAGGTAGGAAGGCCAGAGCCCACACTGACATTTCTCACTTCCCCATAATCTCACCTCTTTCACTTCACTTCTGGAAGAGAGGCAACTTTAAAAGGAGGTTTTATCAAGCCCACCAAAGGAGAAAAGTGTAAATAAACTTTTGTGCCTTAGTTTCCTTATCTCAGCCCTATTTGTTCCCTTGCCCTTCTGCTTCTATAATGTTTTCTTCTCTCCTACCTCTCTTACTTTCCCTCTCATCCCTTTCTGCCTCTTCCAGTCTTCTTCCTCAGGTTTTCTCCTTGGAATTCCCCTAGGTATTCTGCTCTGTTTACAGACCCACAAAAACACCTGACTCCTTTAAACTCTACTTTTAAACAGGTATCAGCAGCGTTTCAGTGACCAGTAAGAGGTACTTTGGCATCACTGCTTTGCTACCAGCCTTCTCTGTGCCATACCACCTCTTCCACATAGCCCACAGGAGCTGGTAGCACCACCCAGGGACCCTTGTCCCTGGAGCAGAGGGAGGAGATGGCCCTGTCTTCATTGTAGGATTGCATCACAGCTGGGGATGATGCATTTTAGAAAGCACCCTTAAGGGCCATTGACACCGGGTGGTCCTTCCCTTCAGAATTGTTCCTGTGTGAATGACCCATGTGCAGGCTACAAATGCTCAGGTGCTGCCCAGTCGTGTAACAGGAAGGCATCAGGAGACCTGACTTAACATAGAGGGGTTTATATTCCAAAATTGAAAGACCTTGCTCCTCCTTCCTCCTACTTGAATGTCACCTTTTGGGATGCAAAACCAAGGCATGAGGCTCGAAACTGTCAGTTCTGCATTTGTCCACTTGTCACCTGGGAAAGTTAATGATCTTCCTGCATGACCCACAGCCTTCAGAGGTAAAATAGCTCATTGTGGAACATTAGGACTTAAGTTGATTTACTGCTTCCAGGCAATAACATTCTCTTGGTTGTAACCAGTTAATTGTATTTTCCAAAGGGTTTTATCTACCTGTCTGTTACATGCCAGTGGGATGCTGACGCTGTAGCTCGACAGGCTCACACACAAGTGGAAAGACAGGTGGACTGGTAAATATCAATGGGGCCTTTTAGATAGGCTGTGGAGGAGGCCATGTGACTGCAACAATCAGTATAATTTTCAATGCAATTAACACATGTAGCATAGTGGATCCAGGTGACTGCAGCAGATTGCTCTGTGGAAGTTCTGCTGCCAGTAGAGCCATCCATAGCTTTTGAATGAATACTCCTATGCAAGCTACCTGCCCTGCTAACCCTAGTGGAAATTCAGTTATACCTGGTGGCACTGGAGCAACAGCCCAGCAAGCCTGCCTGTATCAAGCTTCTCTGGCCAGTGGAAAAGCTGTGCAGATGCACTTTCACGGTGATGATAACTGAGATGTTTCATCTCTCATCTGTCATGAGCTATTATCATCCACACAATTGGTTATTACAGCCCAGCTATCAGCAGTAACAGAAGATGCTGCGGTAACTCTACTGCAAATTAATATCTGCCCTTAGTCAAATAAAGCAATCCCTCTGCATGAAAATAATGTATGATATATCACACTGCCAGATGAGTTTTCACAGACATCTGAAATGCAGAAATGGAAGCAGAGTACACACACAAGAGCCCAGCACAGGAACACTAAATTGTCAAAGGCATGTCTAAACTTGTCACATGGGACATTTCTCTGAGTCCAGGCATTATTGCTTTCTGAATATCTTCCCTCCTCACAAGATGTACTGAAACTCTTCCTTACTGAGCACAATACAGGAGTCAGAGCTGAAACTTGAAAGCTGAGGCAATTGTCTAAATGCAAAAGACAATAAATCTATACGAAGTCAAAAGGCTGTAATCATCTTAGGATAGCTGGAAAACAGTATCTCTAGGCCAATGTCCAGATAGGAATCCAGCCCTGCTAAGCTGCTACCATAGCTGTTTGGTAATTGGAACATTTTGTTTTAATTTTTCAGTTTGTTCTTAGTGTAATTTTTAAATTACCCCTTTGAACCCCTGGAACAGGTTCCACTGAGACTCCTCAGATTTACTGACACTTTTAGGAGTCCACCCTCAGCTCATAGGGTGAAAACAATGCCTGTCAGAGCTGCCTGGGCTTCAGGAGGATGTTGGAGTCTGCACCCAGGTCTCATGCCATGCCCAGTACCCAGCAGCAGGGCCTCTTGCAAAGATGCCACTTGCAACAATGAAGTGCCTGGCATCAGGACTGTGGCTTCTTCCCTCTTCTGCCAATATGTTAGAGGTGAAGAGGAGAGAAACCCCTGCCATCCATGTTTACGGTGACTCAGTGTGTTATTTCTGGCGATTATTCCACAAGATTTCTTTTTCTACATTAAAATTCAAGAGCCCAGGAGGGCAGGTCAGGGCTATACTGCAGGATGCTAAATCCCATAACTCAGAGAAATACAGAAATGTGTAACAAAACATGGATAAAAAAAAAAGCTACACTATTCTTATTGTGAAAAACTTTCAAGGGTCCAGGATATTATTTAAAAACAGAAACGCAATAACCCAAACCTCCAAGGACTATGCAGTCTTGTGCTGCACTGATGCATCTTCCTCGGTCTGGCCTTTCAAGCTTCCTGCCTGTGACTATCACTGCTGCACTGCGTGCTTATCTTGACACAGAAGATGGGCACACATGTCCTTGTCCCCTGGGGCTGGACTGCACCCCAGGGACTCAGCCATCTGCACCCCTGGAGAGAAGAGCAGGTAGGTGCTGACGATGGCAAGCCCCTCTCTGAGTCACAGCCCTGCCCCATGGTGACTCAGCTGAGGGGACACAACCCTTTACTTTTCTGTTTGTTTTTTCTCAGCCACTTTCCAGGTGAGTGGATCATTCCCCAAAAAGCTGCAGAGGATGTAAAGTTCACACTCATCTTTCAAAGCCTGAGGTGTAGTGGAAGACAGTAGGGCCAGCATTGCACTTGGTTCAAGATATGAGATGAGCCCCTGATGGCCAACAAGGGCATTGTGGAGCACAGTGTATGTATTTCCCATGAGATTCCTTGGCATACAAGGCAGTATGGGAAATGCAAGGCACCCTTGGTCTTATTTCTCCACAGTTTGGCCACTCCATCCCTTCTTTAGAGTTTGCAAAGGGAACATCCCTCTGCCACGTTTACTGACCCCTCTACACTGGCAGCCACGTTGCAGAGCTTAGCTTGTAAATGTGTTTTACCCTCTACCCCCAGGCAGTCCATCACATTCCCCATTCCTCTCCCAGCTGTCCATACCACGTGCCAGCACATCCCTGGGGATCCCCTTGGGTGACTACTGCCCCTGACATAGAGATGATTCCTGTTTTCCAGCTTTCCTGCCTCTGTCTGCTCCTCCCTGGCACCATAAACTGGCCTCTACAGGGCCTCCCCAAGGCCTGGGATGGTGGCTGGTTTTGGGGAAATTACAGGGCTGGGTGCCTGCAGAGGTCAACCCAGAGGACAACCCAGAGGAGCAAGGGTTGAAAGAGACACACAGAGAGAAAGCAAAGCTCCTGGAAGAGATATGCGATAAGAAGGGAACCCTTCCCACAGATTTGTGGAAGGTCAGAGCTGCCAGTAAGTTGGAAAAAACCTGGAAGAAGTGGTAATGGTTTGCTATTGTTGCCCAGGCATCTTACACAGACAAGCCAGGTCCATTGCACAGGAGATCATGTGCAGGAGAGAGCATTGCTGTAGGCAGAGCAAGGTATGCACATGAAGAGTGAGACTTCAGGAGATCTGGATTTAGGGCTCAGCCTCAAGGCTTTGGCGCTTTACAGTGTGGCTCCTGGCTGCCAGCTCTTCTGCTTGCTCATTCTTGTGCCTGCATTTTTCTCCCTTCCTCTCTCTTACTTTTCTGTTTTTCTGTTCAAGTAGCTCCACTGTGGTTTGGCCAGAGCTGGAACTCCAGCTGACACCACAGGGCCAAGGAGCAGAGAGCACAGCAGTGGAAACAGGTGGTGACTCCACATGGTGGAGAAGGGACTTTGTGGCGGGGGAACGGGTAGGGAAACTAAAAGCTGGAAGGAAGGAGAGGATGAAGAGTAGGAGTGGAACAAGTTGAATGAGAAATTGGAGGAGAAAGAGACCTAGCCGTTCAGCTGGGGACCACACACTTTACACTGCAAGTGGCTCCTCTGTGTCTGAAATGTTTTGGTTAATGCTTAGGGAATAAAATATGTGGGAGCCCTTTTTTTTTTTTTTTTTTGTTAATAACAGTCATCTATTTATAGGCTGTAAATTATACACCATGAACATTACTCAGAGACAAGACATTCTTTTGCTGCCACCAGGGAAAAGGGAAGGAAAGGGGGGAAAAAGCAGACAGAGAGAAGGGAGAGAGAGTGAGAAAGGCACACAGAGAGAAAGCGAGGAAGCTGTGAGCTTCTGACCTCCCCTGCACCCCATGAATCTCCAGCAAAGGGCATGTCATGTGCAACAGGGATGACACTGAAAAGAGGAAGAGACACGTGTGGAGCCAACTGCGGACGCCCAATTTTTGTTCTTTCCTGTCACAGAGAAAACATGTGGAACCATTTCTGATTGAGTTGAACCATTTCTAGTGCTTCTATTGAGTGCCAGAATAAAACACCATGAAAAATTTTGCACAGGAGCTGATTTTGCCCAGGCCTGTGGAATCTGACACCCTCCTGTCTGTTGCGTACACAAGTGCATGGGCCACTTTCCAGGCTTTCCTGGCCCCTTTACAGCAATTTGAGTGCTTCAGAAAAACACTTTACCATCCTCCCTCTTTTTTCAGCCCTTTCTGGTTTCCCCTCCAAACCCTCTTTCTCCTTCTGCAATCACATGTGCACAGATTGATCTGCCAGAATTAGAAACCAGATCACACTGTCTCCCTTTGCAGTCAGTGGAAATATGGAGAGAGGGTAACTTGCCTACTTGTTCTCCATTAGTTATGAGATGGCTCTACAATATTTAATTCAGTATAATATTTAAATATCTAACACTAGATGAGACAAGTTGAGGATTTATGAGAAACCAAACAAATTGTTTCCATCAAGCTTGCTGTGTACAGGATGAAAGCATTCTGGAGTAATCTTGGCAGAATAAGAATGATTTATTTTTAATGCAACTGCTGCTAAACCCTTTTCAGGAGTACTTGGGCTTCAGAAAGCATCACAGAGCAGATCTAACATAACTTCCTCCTTTTCTAAAGCTTATTGACCTTTTTATTTGGCTCCCTAAGCTTCATCACTTAATTGTTCCTTTCTTTCCACTTCCTCATTTCTCATCTAGATTTCATACTATTTTTGTAACTCCATTCCTTTTGATTTTTGTCCTAAGGTGCCTTTATGATGCTTGTATCTGCAATTGCCTGTTCTGTTTATGTTGGATATTATGTTTTGTACCTTTCAGACTGGTTCTGAGTGTGAAGCAGAGGGAAAGAGAAGCGCCGAGTTTGTTTTCAGAAACTGCACTCTCCTCTGCATTCTACTCCTGGACTGTGTGGTCTGCAGCATGGACAGACAGCAGGACAGAGAGCTCCTTTGCTTTTAGTTAGCCTTAGCTAGCTGAAGCAGAAAAGTTCCCTGGACTGTTTTTTTTCTTTTTCTTGGGACTGTTTAAATCTGCTCTGGACTGAAAACGCAGAAGAGCACCATGAGCTCACAGCTGTGGCCCCTACGGGCCTGGACCTCAGCATTCGCCAACGCCGAGGGACTAATAAGAGACAGAGCAAGCCAAGCTACAATTCACAGCAAGGACTTTCTGAATTTGCCACCTCACTTCAGGACAACTAAAGGTTTTATTGTTTCATATTATTCATTCTGTATGCTTGGGGAACTTCATTTGTTAAATAAATAGTTTTTCCACTTTTCTCTAAAGAGATTTTTTTTCCAGACCAATTGGGGAAGAGATTGTTTGGTTTTGCTTCCCAGAGGGACCCCATTCAGAGTTTTCCTCACAAAGCTGCCCCAAACCAGGACAATTTTATACACTGGGAAAGGAAAAGGAATGAAAGGAAAGGAAAGGAAAGAAAGGAAAGGAAAGGAAAGGAAAGGAAAGAAAGGAAAGGAAAGGAAAGGAAAGGAAAAGGAAAGGAAAGGAAAGGAAAGGAAAGGAAAGGAAAGAAAGGAAAGGAAAGGAAAGGAAAGGAAAGGAAAGGAAAGGAAAGGAAAGGAAAGGAAAGGAAAGGAAAGGAAAGGAAAGGAAAGGAAAAGGAAAGGAAAGGAAAGGAAAGGAAAGGAAAGGAAAGGAAAGGAAAGGAAAGGAAAGGAAAGGAAAGGAAAGGAAAGGAAAGGAAAAGGAAAGGAAAGGAAAGGAAAGGAAAGGAAAGGAAAGGAAGAAAGGAAAGGAAAGGAAAAGGAAAAGGAAAGGAAAGGAAAGGAAAGAAGAGGAAAGGAAAGGAAAGAGCACGAGAGAGAGGTTTTGTCCCACCTTTCCTGTAGGATTAAAAATATTTCTATTCTCTGAAGTCTCCCAATATCTGTTCTATATGATCAAAGGCAAAATCTGTAATCCACTCATTTTACAGCTCCACCATAGAACCGTATGTGCACCCTGCTGGCACTAGGAACATACCCTTGGACAGCAGTCCACTGCAAAGCACCTGTGACACCTACTGAGGATTGTCACAGTCTGGGTATGGACCAGAATCAGACACTTATTCTCTACACAGCCTTGAATGCGAGGAGCACATGTGGAGGCATGCAACACTGAGATCCAAACTCAGTTCACCTCATTTCTCTAGTACTTAGTAACTGGGGCACATGGTCAACTACATTATGCAGCCAGGGCTCCCCTGTGTTTCGGTGAGGTCAACATGGGGAACAGGAAAAGAATAAAGATTTGTTTGACAGCCTACTGAATCACGAACAGTTGAGCAATGGGTGGCCAAGTGGGGTGGTGGGCTTGGCATTGTTCAAAACACATGTTGCTCACAAGCAAGGAGGAATTTAAGTCAGTAGTCTGCAAGGTAGAGAAAAAGTGAGACAGTGAATTTGGATCTGAGCTTGCAGAGCAAAAACCTCAAAGTGGTTCTCTAAGCTGCTAGTTAGGAGGGATGGCACACACGTGTGAGATGGTGCTGTGTTCAGTGTTGTGAGCAAATCTGTGAGCTCTGTGGAAGCTCCAGCAAATGGGAGCAACAACATTACAGTGCTTGACATCAAGAGTTGCCATTGCAAGCCATCCCAGAACACTGTCCTACAGGGCAATCCTTTTCATGATGTGTGCCTGTTTGGTGACCTGTGTGCAAAGGCACTTCCTAGTTCCACTTTAAAAGGCACAGGAAAAACATCCTGTGTTTGATGATGATGAATTCATCATCAAAAACACAGGATGAATTCAAGGGTAACTCTCATGCAGTCTAGTACAGAGATATCTAAGCAGACACTTAGCAAAATGTTACATCATACAGAATCCCATAAATTTGTTCAGAGGTATTGCCTTTTGGGCTGGGGGTATAAGGTGATGTAGACCCTTCAGCTGAGATACCACATCACTGAATTGCCTTTTCATCCCAGCAGTGGGTCTTTCCACAGCTAGGAGAAGACATCCATGATGGCAGTGAGGGAACCTGCAAAGCAAATGCTGCTGCCAAATAAATAGAAACTGAGATCTCCAGAGTTTCTTATTTGGCCTGGAGGACAAGTTAACCAGCAGAATGTATCAGCTTAGATACTCCTCATATGAGCCCCAGGGAACATCTTTATTTAAGCACAGTGCACCCTTACCCCTCAAGCTCTGATCTTGCCAGAGGCTCAAATACAAGCAACATGAAAGAATATTCCACAGCTGCTGATGAATTAGCACATGCTGCCTTCTCTCCAAATCAGTGCTAAAGCTAAATCTGTCTGCAACACATTAAAGAGCTATGCTCCCTTCCCGAACCCTGACGTGTGAAACCTCTCCTCATTTTTATCCCCTGAAGCTCAGAACTGATCCTGGACCACTGCTCCCAGCAAGCCAACTGGCACCCTGTACCTTTGTCAGGGTCTCGCAGCCAACCTGTATTTTCACTGGTGCAGCAAATTAGAACTGAGCAGTCTCCTGACTGCGCCTTACAGGGCATAGCAGTCCAGTCTCCAGAGCTACTGTCTGTAGCCTCTGCTCTCATTCCCGTCCCATGCCAGAAATTCCTCTTGTCTCTATGCCACACAGCCGAGCCATAGCTGCCATTCCAGTGGCAGATACCTGCCAGGAAGACCCAGCAGGGCTCAAGTTCTGCCAAATCACATCTGCTTCTTTGTCCTGGTTTTCCTCCAGCTCACCTATGATTTCAATTAACTGAAATCATGACAGCTATTCCAGTCCTACGTAGGCAGGGCAGATCCCTTCACTGTTTTTTTTCTTTTTTTAAAATTAGTATTATTTTGGGGTGTAGGTGGATGGGATGTTGCTTAAGTGAAAAAGCCTGAATCTGTAACATAAAATCTCCATCTCAGCCTAAAAGAAGAAGCTGCCAGATCAATGGAAAGCACCACCATAATGTGAAAGAACAAATAGGGTGAAGATGCTGCCAGATGGGAAAGTGAATCCTCCCTAGTTCCATGAGTATAGATGGTGGTGGTGGTATGTACCACTGGCACATTCTTCAAGTAAACTTTAATCTTAGCTGCAGCTATCGCCAAACTATGCCATGGTCTATAAGAAGCAGCAAAATATTGTACCCAAATTATCCGGGAGCTTGGAAAATCCTTTGCTTGCCTCACTCAGCAGATCCCAGATTAACACCTCTGTCCTTACACCAGTGACTTTAGCAGCATGATGAGTAAAGGGGACTGGAGGGATATTTCTTCCTTGTACACCCCATTTCCCCCTCTCTAACAGCCGGAACCTTCTTGCAGTGAGACAACTGGGAACAGTGGCTCTTTGCAGAAGGCAAGGTGGTTTCTACATGGGTGAGAATGTTCTTGTGAGGACTCTAAAGTAGAGGAAAAATCTCCTCTGTTACTAAGCAGGGATCTGAAGACCATTGTCAGGGGAGAAGCAGAAGAATTTCTGTAAAAGGAAGAATTATTCTGCCTGCAGCCAAACTACCTGGACTCCAAACTTGTCAGATCTCACAGCAGTAGCAGGATTGGTCAGCAAGGGGAGACAGGGTGTTGCACTGATGCAGGGAATAAGGGAGGGAACTTCTTATCCTGTGCAGACAGTAAATACATTATTCTGGTGGATTTTAATTTTTTTTTTTCTTTCATAACCAAAAGAAGAAGAGTCTTTTATGATCCAGAGGGTGAAGTGTGCATCACAGGATGTCTAATCTGACTTTCTCATCTAATTCCAATAGGAGCATTTAGATTATGCTGCATTACTTTTCCTCTTTCCACTTTCTTTCATCATTCACCTAAGCTGCTCTAACGGGTTGTGAGCCCCAGAACTGTTTGAATAACTGTGTATGAAAATTTTCCTTCTGTTGTGAGTAACATAAGGCCCCTGGAAACAAAGTGACCATTTGCCTGAACAGCAAGAGGGATCCCAGGACATTAAAGCAGAAATGGACATGACAGAGAAGAAGGGACTTACAGTGCAGGGTCTCTGTCCACCAATCCAATGCCAGAGCCAATATGGATCACTGTGGACTACAAGGATAAAGAGGCACCCTCAGATCCCAGTCCCTTTTTCTGCATTACCCAGGGATTACCTCAGGCAGCTTGTCTCCTTGCTTCATCTCTGAACCGTGCCCAGCATAGATGGCAAAGCTGGAGAGGCTAACACAGCCGAGGCACCCTCCAATGTCCTTGAAGTCCCTGGGACAGAGCTAATGTCTGGGTTAAGTGCACTCACAGCAACTTTCCCTTGGCTCAACTGAGTCAGTGTTGAATTCTCTCCACATGATGTCTGTTTAAATTCACTGTAAGACAAGTAGGAGGAAAAGAATGGACTGGGGAAGGAAATAACCAACTCTTGTCCTGCTGCTCTTTGGCCAGTAAAGTGATAAAGCAGAAAAGAGAGAGGAGCTTTTCTCCTGCTGTATTAAGAAGCTGAAAATGGAAGAGCAAATGAAGAGTGTATTTGAAGATAGCACAAATCCTTGATAAAGCCTCTCTGAAACTTGATGAAAAATTTCAGTGTGCATTAAGAAAGTTGGGATTTGCTAAAAGATAAATCCATCAGACAGGACAAACTGAGGAGAAGAGACAGACACAGATGTTTTGTTTGGCCTCCCTGGAGTGGAGTAGGGTGCAGAATGAGCATTAACCTCTGTTGGCCAGTCAGTCAGGGATGGAGCACTAGCATGGAGGTCAAGCATGCAGGGTCTTCAGTCTCTGCCAGGCCTCTTGTGTTCTTTGAGGAGACAGCCCCAGCATGCTGGCACAGCAGATGCAGACGGTTCTGGGGCAATCATGAGCTTGGCATGGTCCCCCTCTTGCCTTGCTCTCTGTCCACTTCCCTGCCACAGGGACAAGCTATGGACAGCACAGGCAAGCTGCACACTTGATGGCTCCTTGCCTCATCAGGTGTGGAATTGCATTTTATTGAAATGGTTTGCTCTGGCTCACCCCTGGAAAGTGTATGGTTTATCCCAAGTCTGTAACCTCCCGTGCAGTATCGTGTATCTGTAACTCTTTTGGCTGAAGAATCTTACTGGCCCCATTTCAAAGCTCCCTGTTAAGGGTGCAAGCAGAGAGGGCTCGCTCTCTTTTTGCCCTGGAGGTCTCTGGAGGCTCTGCTGCTCTCCCCTTCCCTCTCCCCTTCCCCTTCTCTCCCTCCTCTCCCCTCTCCCTCAGTGACCATGTTGCCTTCTTGGGGTAAGACTCCAAATAAATCCTCATCTCATCAGCACCTCACCAGCCGTCTAGAGTCTCCTTGCTTGCCGGCATGCAAACACCCATGACCCTAGGGCCTGGGGGGCTGCCAGGGAACCCTTCCTGGAGACCCCCTAAAATCTAAATTACAAAAATCAGGAAAGCAGGATAGCAGGAGCTGCTCTGGGCCACAAAAATCCAGAGTAGTTTCAGATGTGGTGATGAGGTCTTTAGGAGGAGATATAAATGCAGTCTAATTCACTCACTAATCTCACTCTTGATTTTCTCCAGTGTCTCTTACAGGAGAGCAAGCAGAAGCACTCTGTCTAACTTTCCAAATTTGCACTAATATTGTCCCCAAATAAGAAAAGATATGGCCTAAATTTCTGACCTGCTCTTCAAAGATTTCTCTTACCCCCTTTGCATTTCCAACAAATTAATTCCCTTGGAAGAAGCCTGTAATTAAGAAACTGTACAGGGAACTTTGTCATCAGGTAAATACAGATGATGGTATCTAGAGACAGAAATTCTTTCAATTAAGATTAATTAAGCAGAGTTCCTGCACCAGTCTATCTGGCAGGGAGGAGAACAGGGTTTGAACATGGGAGAGAAAGGTCAATGCTCCCCCCGCTCTGCAAATCTGGCACCATCCACCCAGAAAGCATCATTCATAGAAGCCTTCAGAGGATACCATTTCTCTGTTCTCAGGCTTTTTGTTTAGGCAGAGCTGTCACTAAGACTGTTCCTGCAGCAGCAGGGAAAAGGAGCAGAGAAAATATGCTTATTCTTGATCAGAAAGAGCCACATCTATTTGCCTCGTGCATTTGCTTTCCAGAGGGGCCATGGACAGGAACTGATGTTTGCAATCCACACAGTGCCTAGTGGGAAGGCAGGTCCAAGAGAGGCAATAGGACACAGCTATCCCTCTTCCTGGCAGATCATACTGGAAACAGATGTTTTGCCTTAGGAGTTTGTGCTCTTCAGTGCCCACCAGGCAGCATCAACCTGACTGCAAAGGCCTGACTCAGCGAAGGGCGCAGGGAAGAATAAAGAGAAACAGTTTTGCTTTATATGTTGAATGGAAAAAGAAAATATCCCACTTGAGGACAAAAAAGTCCACAGAAGTCACAGCACATAAAGCAAAGGAATGGGAGGAGAGATGATCCAAAATACATCCCAGAAACTGTGTTAAAGCGGCAAGAAGAACAAAGGCTGAGGAAAGACATACAAAGTACCCATCACTAGAATCAATTAAATGTAGCCAAAGATGGAAAAAGGTCAAGAAAAGACAGGCAAGGGAACAGCAGATCCTGGTGGTGAGAGAGATTTGGAGAGAGTGCTTACGCTTTAACCAGGAGACTTACATGCATAGCTCCTGTTAGAGGGCAGATGTGGACAGGAGTACATCACCACAAACAGGGAGGCTCCTCTGCCTCCATCTTGCACAGCCACATGTCAGCTGTTCCCATGGATTTCATATGAACCATACCAGAATTTCTTTTATCAACTCAGCCAGCAGTACTGGGAAAGGCAAGTAAAAAAGTGTGTGTTTTTCACAGTGATCCCTTCCCCACCTCCACTCACTAGAAAGTGGCATGGGCATTGTGGCCCTCAGTGGCAGATTTTAAACAGAGAGGGGAAGGGTTAGGTGCACTGGCCATGTCTGATCATGCAGCCCTTCCCACAGGCAGTGAATAACAGGAGCACACAGCTCTTGAGAACAATCTTAGAAAAGCTCCTGCTTATGCATAATAGCTTGTTCTTTTAACAATAGGGTCAATATCTGCACCTCTTGTAAACAAGTTTGGCCCTTGGGACATTTAATGACAGAATTCCAGAAAGCTGGATCACCTAGCTGGGAAGGCATGGGCAGCTCAGGGAACACCAGGTCTCATCTGGGATACAAATAGCTTCAAGTAAGCTCTCGGCTCAAGGTGGTGACTGGGATTCTGCTGACATTCCCAGGAAGGAAAAAGATAAAAAAGATATTATGAGAAGACGAAGAAAGCCTTTGATGCTCAGTTTATTGGGAGGCGTAATGTGATCTATGAGAGATTTAGCCAGCATTATCAAGTACCAGAGGAGACTGTCAAGTCCTACAGAAGAGTGGTGCAGTGCTGCTCAGGACACCTCCAGAGAATTTCTAACAGGAGTCATCATTTCAGGCCTAAGAGACAGGGAGCACTGGGCTACTCCTTCCAGCTTGAACACACACTGAACTTGGCAAAAACCAAAAAAAAGCTACAGTATGAGAAAAGAAACAGGAAGATTTGGAGGGTAGGGTGTGCAGAGGAGGAAGAAGCAGATAGGATGACCCAGCCCCAGACAAGTGAAAAGGACCAGACACACCAAAAGAAACCATCAACCCAGCTCCAGGGACAAAGAAAGAAACAACAGAAAACATTCTGAATATCTCCCTGAATCCATACCCTGTATTTTCATGCACAAAACAAGGCTTCAGGAGATCAAAAGAAAGCAGGGCCTCTGTTTGACAAGCAAGGATATAATTAAGAGAAGCTGTATTTGGCACCGAAAGCTCCTGAGGTGTGCAGAAGCAGGGTAACCCCTCACACCACAGAAACCTTATGACACAGGACTTCAGATTTTATGATAAAACCCTAAAGGCAATTGCAATTTGGAGTGCCAGGAGGTATCAGAGACAAGCAAAAAACCTCTAGAGCCTGTAACCCCAAGGCTGGCGCAGTCTTCCATAAAAACTCTCAGCGGGGGCTGGGCAAAGTGAATTTTTTCCCTGACAAATGTTCGTTTGTGGGTCAGCATTTCCACGCTCTGTACCACTTGCAACTGGGCGGGGGATATTTTGCCTGCAAAGCTTTCCTTAGAGGCAAAGGCTCTCATTTGAAAATGAGAGAAACAGAAGTGGCAGATGATGCACTTCTGATGTGGGGAAGGAGCTAGGTGCCCAGTGTGATTAATGCCATGTAATTTTTGGTGTCTAAGCACAGATAAAAGCATAACATAGAAAATGGAGCTAGAATTACTTGCAGTCAAAGAAGAGACAGCTACTTTTACATTGTGATTCTTTGATCTTTTTGAGATGGGTACATAAGGATGAGATAAATCGTGCCCTTCCTCTCCCATGGATATAAGGGGAGCCTGGCATTGTGGTAGACAGTTTTCATAAAAGAAAGAAACTTGTTCCCCACAGCTAGAGAGCTTTTAAAGGCTTCAGTTACCTGGATAAATGCACAACTGACCAGGTAATAAAAAATAGTGAGGACACCAGTGACACAAAACCTGTGCTAAAGCCTATATATCTGGGAAGATGCTGTGCTTGCTGCAAGTGCCGGAGCACTGCCACCCCAGGGGAAGACAATGGGGCTGCCTTGGCCTTCACTCAAGAGATCAAGACTTTGCTCAAAAGCCCAAGTACCCTTCTCCCAAGGCTCAGCACGGCCCCAGAAAAAGGACAGCTATGGAAAGCAGAGGATCACCACCCACCCACCCTGTAGACAAAGCCCCAGAGTCTCAGAACCACCACAACCTTCAGTGGAAGAGGCAAGAAAGAATCATTTCCTTTATAAGACAAATGTTTGTCTATCCCATCACTTAAAGCAGCCTCTGTGCCAAGTAGGAGCTAACACTCTGCTCTGCCCAGCCTCATTTTCTCATTTCTCTGTTTTTCTGGGTCTACTAGTCTTGGCCCAGAAAGGTCATGGCTGCCTCTGTAGCTGGGAATATGGCTCAACAGCACAGGCTGAAGGGCAATTACAGCAAACACTTGCTTTTTCTCTGTTTGATTGGCAGCTAAGTGCAGGGTAGGGAAGTCGTGCCACAAACCCTGCCCCGGAAGTACTTCACAGAGAAACTAAGAAGACACTCTTAAAAAAAATTATATTCTGCTCTGGAGAGACCCAAAGAGGTCTTTGTTTAACAGGCAGCACACACAAGTGAACAGTGACAACTCAGGAGCCCCTGCCGTCCTCTACATGAATGTTGCTGGTTTCCAGAGAGGAATGTTTGTGTCTTGATGTTCAGAATGTAATCCTGTTTGAGGAGAGGTACAGCAGCCTTCTCCCCCTGGTGCTTCAGCATTGCTGTCTGAGGGAAGCCAGACTGCTCCACCTCTGGCATCTTCTCAGACATTGCCTACAGGAACACAGTTAGCTCCAGTTGCAGAAGACCATTAATTTTGTATGTGCATAAGCACATGTGCTGACCATGTGAAAAAGCTTACAGAGCTGGAAAACAATAATTTCCCTATTTTCGTAACTTTCTTCTTCATCTTCTATGCAGACATTAGAGCCTGGACAGTGGCCACAGGCAAGAGAATGCAACCAGAATCTGGTAAGCTCCAGAAGTCCATTGGGGTTGAAGGAATATTTTACAGCTAGGCGAGGGTGGGTGGGCAGTGTGCAATCTTGTCTCAAAAGGAGAGATACAAACTAGGCTTCTTTGCAGGAAGGCATCCATGGAGATTGTTGTACAATTGTCTCCACAAATGGCACACATTGGACAATTCTGGCCTTCTCTAGTTCTATCGCCAAACTTCAGTTCCACTTTTCTTCCCCAGGGCCTGAGAGTGTAGGACGTACCAAAATGTACCTTGTGCACAGGAGAGGTTCAGGATGAAGCAGAAGAAGCAGTGGAAGAGCAGAGCTGGCAGATGGTTGAGCCTATCTGAGCTCACAATAGCAAATGGATTTTGCTGGAACAGATTGTGGGATACTCAAGAGAGAGAAATGGAACTGCTGTGCTCCCTGAAGAGCCTGTGCATGGAAAGACTGGACAAAGAGTTGCACAACGGACCTGAGAGTCAGGGGTCCTCACAGCTCCTCTCATGCTAAGTGTTCCAGCATTGGAGACATACCAGCACCATACTGCAAAAGCACAGCACTGAGGGCTGCATCTATCCAGAAAAGCAAAGAAACCAGACCATCGTTGACATTGGCCATTTCAGGACCATTGCAAGTCCCTTTTCAAAAGGTTGTCCACTGACCACTAACAGGAACAGACACACTCCAAAACACAAAAAACCTGAATGCACACAGTGAAATGAGAAGCCTGTTACAGGAGTGAAGCGCAAGGGGACAGAAGGACTCTGACAATGGCCAGCCACAGAGGGCATTGCATGTGCTACAAGGTTCTGGCAACCCAGACTCTTCCACCTCTTCCCTTCTTCTTGTACAAACCTGACAACAACACAGCTTTTTTCCTCTGCCCCAGGCTCCCCTCACACCTACCCCATCCTGGGATCTCCTGTGCCTGACACAGCTGATTAGATAGTCTGAGACTTGTCATGGGAATCCACAAATCAAGAGAAAGGCTTCTGGACTGTGCTGTGGACAACGGACCATCTGCCTCTTTCAGGTTCCAGTTATTGCCCTCACAAGTCCAGGATGTGGTGGTGATTCTGACTGCTGGAGGAGTTGCTCCTCAGCTGGCTGGTGAAGAACTCTGTATGAGCTTAGTACAATAGACCTGCAACAAAGCCCAGACTGGGGAAGGTGAAGGAAGATGCAGTTTCTCTCTTAGCTGTAGACACCCCAAAGTTGTCATGTACTGTTGTTCTGACCTCAAAATCATATGGCAAGAACTCCATCTGTGTGGGTCCTGGTCAGACCTTGACATGCTCTGGTAAAAGTTTTATTCTGAAAGTATGGTTTTGTTTTATTTTTCTGTTTTTTGAGAGTGCACTGAAACAGCAAAATGCAAGGAAAGAGTGGAAAAACGTGTTCAGCAAGAGCAGTACAAGCACTGCATGTGTCCCAGGAGTGCAGGGAGAATAAAGCAAAACGTGACACATCATCTATTCCATCACTGTCCCTCCAGTGCCAGCACTGAACAAAAAATCCACTTTTCCTCCAAAAAGCAGCCTAATTGATGCACAGGAGCATAAGCACATTACCATGGTGGAAGTGCTTGGGTCTGTGTGTGTACAGGCAGGAAGGTGGTCCTGTGGAAGTGAGGGCAAGGGGTGGTGGGCAGCGGGCAGGGATCAGTGTCCTCCAGCAGGGCACTGGAGGGGAGCAGGGGTCAGGAGGGTTGGCACAGGAGCTGTAGAGAGAGGCATCTGCAAGGCACTGCACAACTCACTGAGCACTCAAGTTTCTGAGTGCTCAACAGCAAAAGCATTTGATGGGAGCTGTTATTTAAACAATCCAGTTGTTAATAAGTGGAACCTTTTAGGCCTAATTGATGAAGAACCACAAGCCTGCAAGCCTCCCAGAGCTCTTCAATTATAGATACTGCCCCAGAACTGCTGGGAATGACTGAGCTGGTTCCTGAGCTGCCACAGAGCTGCTCATATCCATCACTTCATACAGCTCTGACCATGCCCTGGTTTGTCAGTGCTGCCATGATTGGACCTTCCTTTGTATACTCTGCAGAGGCAGATTCACCTACAGCCAGTCAAAGGCTCTGAAGTCTGAAGAGTAAGGTTTTTTGTGCAGCTGTTTGCACCAATTCTGTACTCTGTTCATTGCAGGCTTCCACCCCACCTCCCACCCATCAGCTCACTGGCTGATGGAGCCTATCTGACTAATACAGACTATGTAGCCAAACTACAACAAGTGCTTCCAGTTATTTTCTATATCCCCCATAACGTCATTAATCTTTTCCCATGTGTGGAGTGCTAGACGAGCCCAGAGAGGCTTTGTTTCCACACCCAAGCTGAGCCAGGTCAGCATGGTCAGAGCCCAGGTACTTATTTCCTGTAGCCAGCCTAAGGAATTTTTTCTTCCTTGATTTTTCTCTCTGCTGTTAGATAACATCACTGTAAACTACCTTCCTGTGTGTAGCCATGAATAAAAAGCATGCAGACAGGGACCACTGAGAGGTGTGAGTGAACCCTTCTCACCTTCCAACATATTTGATGAGTCAGCACACAGTTAGGTATGGGAATTCATCTAAGAGGCACCATCATCTTCTGAAGACTCTGAAATCCTCTGGTTCACCATTTGGAAAGCCTCTAGCTCTGCCAAGTTAAACATTCAGAATGTTAAGGTCCTTTCCATTCCAAACCATTCTGTGATTCTATGAAAATAGTTAAGGGATAACTCCCCTTTGGATACCAAAAGAAAAAAAAAAAAAACAAAACAACAAATCACAAAACAACAAAACAAGATTACTAGCCTGGATATAGCTGCTGGACTCAAAGGCAGGAGGCTGGAAGCCAAGGTGAGGAGCAATGTAGTAGCCAATTGCTTTTCTAAACAAATATTTAACATGCCTGAGTCCCATCCACAGATTTATCCAATTGGGTACACTCCTGCCAAACAACAAGAGCCTCATATATCAGTTTTCTAACAGAAACACAGTGTCAAAAAATTCTTCATGAAGCCCCAAATCCCTGCACATTCTCAGAGAGTCTACAATGCAAGCAAAGTCTCAAGGGTAGAAATCTCATGGTTTTAAATTCATGACTTGGACCTTCCTCTTTCTCCATAAGAAATAAAGTTCCCTGTCTTCTGGTCCAGCTCTGTGCCTTCACTTTCAGACCTCTCATTTGTAACCCATGAAGATAAAAGAAGGATTAGAGGGAAAGAGGGAATTCTGAGGTGGTAAAACAGTCTGAGCTGCTTCTCCACAGGCAGCCTATTCATTCTGTTGCCAGTGTCTTGCAAGGACTTCAGCTGTCTGCTCTTGAAGCCACCTAGACATTAATAAGGGAATGCTACTTATTAATGCTTTAGCATTTCTAGACTCAAAAGTAAGCCACACTCTGGGTAGAAGCCACAATGCCTCTTCCAGAGCAATCTGCATATGTATGAGCTGTCAGCCCAGCCCAAGTGGCCAGACCCCCAAGGAAAGGCAGCCAAGGCTGGTAAGAGATGTCCTACAAGCCACTGTGTGGGAAGGGCTGAGTTCTGCAGGTCACAGCTGCTGTGTGTGTGGAAGGCAGAGGGATTCTGCATGCTGGTGGCCACATCTGTTCCTGCTCCTCAGAGCTGATGAGACAAGCTCACCTCTAAGATGTTCAAAGGGCACATGGACACATACATGACCCTTTCTCTGCTAGTGTCAGACCTTTTTCTCCACAGCCACAACTGGTTTACCTCCTCCAGTCTGTTCAGAACTCTTCAGTAAAGCTTTTATCTCTCCTGCAGGTTCTTTCCTCCTGGGTTGGAGCTCTCTTTCCTGACTTTCAAGCTTTTCTTTCTGTGAGAACTGTTCAGGATAACAATTCTACCATAGACAGTGGGGGTGTTAGTGGCTTCAACAGACTTAATCAATCACTAACTGTATTCAGGGCACAGTGTTAAAATACTTTTGCACATTTTCATGCCAGAGCCTTCCTATTGTTTCCACATGGCAAGGAGAATGCCATAACATGCTCATATTGGCATAGTGGGAGAGCATACTGAATGGAATCCACAACTTCCTCCCGTCCTCTGAGGTTTACGTACTGGGTCTTGCTGCACTATGCTGTCCCAGTTCCCTTCACGTCTGTAGGCCAAGGGAATACCAGGTGGAAAACACAGTGATACATCTCCTGCTATAAACAGGTTTCCTCCAGCATAATGTCCATCAAGTTTGGCTTCTCCACACGGCTTCTTCCTAACCAGGAATCAGCCTTTATAGCAAGCAATTTTGAAAAATGAAAAAAGGAAAACATAAAAAATATCCACAACATGGAAGCCCTATGTAACACTTTTTATTTTTAATGAGGAAGCCTTTGAGGCAGCTTTGAAGCTGCGCCAGAAGAATGGTGAAGTTCTTTGCCCTTGGGCTGTCACCTTATCTAACCTCCAAAAAAGGAGGAAAAATTACATTGGGGGTCAGAGAGGAGACTGCACAGAAAACCCTGGGTGATGCAGCAGGCAGAAAACCAGGGTCAAAGTTATAGATCTGCCTTACATGGCTCTTCCACAGCTTAGTCCCTTGAACATTTGCTTCATACTTAGTGCTGTGGGGTCATTCTACAGTAGCAGCAGAGTAAAATGGGTGAAGTAAAGTTCAACTCTCCAGATAGTGTGGGCAAGGGAGGGCTGCAAAAGCCATGAGATCATACCTGTAAAAGCATGACAGCTAGAGGCCAGGAGGATGTCCATCCTCAAAAGCCTTTTGTTCAAAGAACTCTGTTGATGAAGACAGACAGCACAGGCACTGTGGTGGCAGCAGAGGGCTGGTGGCACTGCAGTGGGGTGTCTGGGGAAGTCCCAGCATTGTGGTGCTTTGGTAAAGGCTCCAGAAATGTCTGACTACTATATACACTTTGCTCTTCATCCCCTACACAGATGGTTCATCCTACCTGGAATTTTCACTGTTCAACTCACAAGCATATTCCCCTTCCTGCCAAGAGACCATGCATTTTTTCTGCTTCTTAGCATATAAGCCCTCTTTTTTTTGTTGTGTATGGGATGGGTGTTTGTCCCTTTTTTAGCACTTTTTTTAGCACTGACCTGCTCAGCAGGACCCACCCTCCCTTGCAGGGATGAGGCAACCATGGTATGAAGAGAACCTGAGATTTAAGTGGACTTCATGTTCCTGCAATCAGTCCAGCCTTAATAAGAGCCTCTGCAGCCCCACACCACCTCCACCAGCACTGAACCCATGCTGTCACATGCCAGCACATATAATAATACAAGGAAGCAGGTCACCTAGGGACTTGGTTCTTTTGAGGCTGCATCTGTTTTCACACTGTTCACCTTGCTTAGGGATCAGCTGCCCCGAGCTGGTGCCCTGAGCCTCTGGCACTTGCTCACAGTGCTGCTGATGGAACTGAGTGCAGTCACACAGCACAGGAGCCATGTCCCAAACTTGTTCACATCACTGCAGCATGCAAAGCTGCAGACAGCAGAGCTGCCCTTATTTGATGCTTTGCAGCTGTAAAATCTACCAGCAGGGGAGATCTGTCTCATGTCGCAGCTGTAGCAGCCTTTTTGGTAAGCAGTTAATTAGATCCTGCATTCTCTCTCTCTGGGTCTTGCAGCCAGCTGAAGATACAGCCCACAGACTGCCCTGAGGACCTACAGAAAGGGGAAACACACTCATCTCTGAGGAGGATGTGGGTCCATGTGGGTACTGCAGGGCTCTGAATTTGACAAGGTCACTTGCGGCCAGGAAAGGGCTTTGCTTTTGGATGGTTTGAACTCTGTGGAGGTGGTGATTTGGCAGCAGCAATAGCAGTGTGTCAGCTGGGTGCAGAGCCATGTCAGAGCCTGTGAGGCACACAGCAGTGAGGCAAAAAGAGAAAGAATTGAAGTGTGCACGTGGGCAATTCCAGACGCTTGTGACATATAGGGAGGGAAGAGAGAAGGTGTAGAGGCTGTGTGTGTAGGGGTATGTCCAGCTTTCAGCATAGTCAGTCATTCACTGTGCTCCTCAAGCCACACAGCAGAACTCTATTTTGACCTAGGAAGAGAGTGGTGAGTGATTCCCCATGCCCAGACAGCTTTTGGGAGAGGGAGAGGTAGGTCACTGTCTTCTGCCCATCACAAACGTTAATTTCCTTGAGAAAAGTTAGGCACAGAGATTATAATGATCCTGTGCCTTGTAAATTTGCAATTGTGTTTCGGGTGACTGAAACTCAGGATTCTCAACAGGCATGTCAGTGATATGAAACTTTGGACTGTAACATAAAAGAAATCCGTGTTCAGCAAAGGATATGTGGAGCTGCCAAAAGATGAAACTGATCTCTGTTCTTGCAAATGGAGTTTACGCATTTGTATTCCCAATTCCCATCACACAACAGGGACCATTTCAACATGTGCAGACTGTGACACAAAGAAGCTCTCATCATTGCAGAGCCACATGGAAGACAGGTCACATAAATTTCTCTTCCTGGGAAAGAGCATAGGTGGTAGAGATGGTGTAAACTTCTAGCAAGTAAGGGATCACAGTGTCTTTGTGTCACTATGCAGAGGACATCACATATTACAGTCCACTGCAACCCTCCAGCTCATGAAAGCCATTCTGAAGGGCTTACATTTGATCCTTGCAGGGTTGGTCATGACTGCAAAGTTGTCCCATTTCCAGTTTCAGTTTGTGTCACGGAGATGATGTGTACACCTACACAGACAGAAGCAGGTTGAGAAGCAGGTTGAGAGGCAGTGGAGGTCTGCAATACAGATCTTGCCTAAAAATGCACAGGCACTGAAAAACACTGCAAGCTAGATATCAATGCCAGGGTGTGCATTTCAGCAGGATTGCCATTCAGCAGTGTGTGCTAACAGCAAGGCAAAAGTTGTTAGAGGATTTTCTGCTCTGGATGAGAATACTACTTGGGAAAGGTGCCCTGTTTCTGCCATAAACTAGCTAGCAGACTACAACGTTGATGATCCCATTAGAAAATATAGTAGGGAAATAAAACAGTATTGTACGAATCTCAAGTATTTTAACATTTTATGAAGTGGGCTATCTGAAATATAATTGATTCTGAAATATAATTTAAAAATAGCAGAAGGAGATGTGACCTCTTGACCTTGGAATCACTATGAGTACTTGTAACAGCAGCAAGGACTGTACTTCTGATGGGCAGAATCAGATGACTACCAGGCCTGAGATGGCTTGCTTTTTAACATTAACTCTCAGCTGAGATATGTCTGTAGCAGTGGCCACAACATCACGGCACTTGTGAAAAATAAATGTTTTAGCACTCTAGCTGACAACTGCTTAAGGTTATTTACTGCCCAGACTGAAGCACAAGCCAACACTGCAGGAACAAACACACACCTAATTTAAAAAGCTGTGGTAAATAGGGCAGGGACACAGAGGTGGCTAGACTGCTTTGCACTAAAGAAGAGACAACCTCAGCACAGCAGAACAGCATCCAGGCACAATGGCTCTGCATCATGCATGCTAGAAAACCATTGGAGAGAAATGTTGTTCTCAGCAGAAAGAAATGTAAAATTAGTTAACTAAATGTCCCTGAAGGACAAAGCTCTGATGATGATTTAAATAGCTGTTTTGAAATCAGCCTTTACCACAAACTGGTTTGTGATTGACAGAAAGAAAGAAACAAAGAAGGAAAGGAAACATGACAGATCAAGCCAAGCACATCTACATCACAGCAAGCATGTCTTTTGATAAAAATAATTTTCTGAAATGGCTTCCCAGGGGGTCCATGGAGCAAAACTAAGCCTAACATCTTTGCCTTTACCAAGACAAATTATAGAAGTAGAGTGTGTAGTAGGCAGCCTGACCTGGTAATTTACAGAACAAGTCACCAGTGAAGACGTTACTGCTTGACCTGGGATGTTACACAGAGAAACAGAGCTCCCTTTGGCACCCATCAAAAGGATTATGGCTGTATTTTCTTAAAATTTCTTCTTTCCCTATTTTTTTTCTCAACAACAGAACTTTATGCATTTTTCTCTGCTGCATGCCAAGATAAGACTGTTTAATGGAGCATAAACAAACAAATGAATAAGATTATTTAAAAAGAACTGCTGTGAAAAAAGCAGTTAAAAATCCTGGAAAGACGTTAGTAATGGGGAAAAATCTGCTAAATTGCAGGACTTTAAATAGTGGGTAAAGTAATACTTACACAAGGTCTTTCTGCTTTGTTGCAGCTGAGTTGCTGCAACTGAACTCCTCATATAAGGAAAGGCTGAGAATGCTGTGGCTGTTCACCATGGAGAAAAGAAGGCTCAGGGCCATCTTGTCAATGTGCGCAAATGGCTGAAAGGGGAGTGCAAAAAAGTTGGAGCCCAGCTCTTCTCAGTGGTCTACACTGAGCAGAGGCAATAGGCACAAACTGAAACACAGGCAGTTTCCTCTGAACACCAGGAGACATTTCTTTACTATGAGGGCAACTGAGCATTGGCACAGGTTTCCCAGAGAGGCTGCAGCATTTTCATCCATGGAGGTACTCAAAAGCCACCTGGGTATGGTCCAGAACAACTGGCTCAAGGTGGTCCTTGGCACTGCTTGATCAGTGAGGCTGGACAAAATTACCTCTGAGGCCCCTTCCTACCTCAGACATTCTGGGCTTCTATGAACCTAACTGGCAAGAGGAAAAGCCTTGGAGAAGTAAAAGAAGATACCAAAAATTACTCTTCAAAGATTGACAGTCCAAGGTGTTAGCTAGTGTGACATCACAGAGAAGGGCCTCTTGGAAAGGTTGTCAATCTCTCTCACCAATAAAAATCCTAAAGACAAATTGGCAAAGGATCCATGATGTTCCTAGAGGTTACTGATTGTCCATGGTCCAGGCACTGTTCAAATGGAATGAAATAGGAAAAAACTATTCTCATTTCTATGAAGCAAGCTTTGCACAACAAGGAATGGAAGGTTAATTGAAGTAAAAAATTGTGGGGTTTTGTACCAAGTTTTGGGTGCATTCCTGACAAGTAGTGATTCCTTTGTGTGTTCTTCTTCGATGTGTCATTCCAAGCACATCATCAATGCACAGTCAAATAGGGTAAACGAGAAATCCATACAAATGACAAAAGTGCTGGATAGGTGAAGTCCTATTGGATTCAAGAGATCTGTCTTAGCACAGAACAAAATATCTGACAGCACATGATAAGAGTCACCATTTCAGAGATTCCTGAACAGGAATTCTGCCATCATCTAAAAAGTTTTTTGATCTAAGGTTAATTAATGCTGAAATTACTACAAAATAAACCTATGTGCCAGAAGACACAGAAGATCTCTCTAAAAAGAGGGTCAAACTCTTACTTGCTAGAGAAATGAGAAAGAATTAGATGTGTCATAACTACTAAATTAGACCATGTGGCAAAAGTGACCATGACAAGTTTGTATAAAGGCAAATTACATCAACAGAGTTTGAAATAGAAGGCTTTGCATGTGTCTAGTTTAAAACACAGCCTGCCACTGATGAAATCACAGCATGATCGAAGGTCCAAGAGCAGGGCAAAAAGATTTTGAAAGAAATGAAAAAGGCTGACTGGTAAAACACCTCTGCCACCCACATCTAGGCTGCATGTCTGAGATGTCCCTCAGAAGTACCCCCTGAGAGAAAGAGATGATTGCACCTCCTTTTCCAGGACTCGTACAGTATCAGTAACGCTGCTCTGTGTCTGCAGAGGTAACTCAATCCTTCACAGCATGAAGTGAGGTCCTCTACCTATAGAAAACAAGCCGTGGCCAAAGTGCCCAGGAAAGACAATTTTGATAAACTGTGAATGGTTTGCTGATCAGAATAATGTCCTTTTCCCACTGTCTGACTTTTGTTGGCTGGACTGAAATTATCTCTAGTAGTATTTTTGATTACAGTGTTGATATGCTCTTAGGTACTTAAATAAAATAACAGAATGTCACATTAACAAAGAGGAACTAGAATGTGCATCACTGAGGAGTCACACTCCCATATTACAGTGTGAAAACAGAGAGAATTTTCAGGCACACAGGTATTTCCTTGTGTTTGAAAGCAGCAAGGTTAAAAAGCTTGTTCAAGGCCCCTTTGCACCCCTTCTACAGGATTAAGAAAAGCTAAGACTTCTCCCTCTATCAGTTCTGCCTGCTGCACATCCATAGTCCCCGCACTTTTACAGCTGAGTGACTGGATCACCTGTGTACATGGTGGATACAACTGGTCATCAGGTTGGGTCTGTTTGCATTGTCCCTGCTGCAGCCCGCCTTGAGCAGACACGCAAACCTGCTTCCCCACCCTTGCAGCCACAAGGACAGGACACAGGAGAGCAAGGGACTGGCTCATGTTCCTTCTGTGCCTATCACAAGAAGAGCAGTGCCAGGGGACTTCTTGTCACATCTCAGTTCCCTATGGAATATTGTTCCCTTCCAGTGTTTCCATTCAGGACCTCTCAGCATTTAACAAAGCAAAGCAGCCAAAGAGTACAGGAGTGCAAGCAAAATGTCTAAATCCATCCAAATAGGAAAAGCTCTAACACTTACCAGGTCACATAAATACCCTGCCAGAAGAATACATCCCATGTTACTCCCAAGAGCAAGGAGTTCTCATGCAGAGCTGCCTCTAGCTGCTACCCCACTCTGTGAGTTTGCTTTTCTTTGGGGATTAATTTCCAAGAGGGCCCATGTGGTTTTGTATGGCTGTTTATTTCTAAAAACATTTAGCCTACCCTTTTGAGTTCAGCTTTTCTTCCACTGGAAGATAAAAGCCTCACAAGGGACTGAGTCCCCACTGAAATACTTACAAATGTGATTTAGGAGGCTGAAACATATTGTTTTGTTTCAAGAAGCTCACACTGTGTTTGTACTGTGGCACACCTTTGGAGAGAACCTCAGCACACAGCAAAGTCCCCACATGCTAGCTGCTGCATGAACACAGACGATAGCTTGGCCCTCCTGTATGAGTCCTGCACACCACACATGGTGAAAAACTGCTGGCACAGCAAGACTGGCAGAGGAGGCAGAGCCCATCAGCTGGGGAAGAGGCAGGAGAGCCAACATAGGGACCCAGAGTGAAGATGCCCTTGTCAAGCCTTGCATCTGTGCCCTGGCAGCTGCTCTGCTTTCCTGACCGCTCAGCAGTAGGATAATTTGTGGTTATGGCATATCAACTGCCTAGCCCCTCTCAAGGACTTATCTAATTATCACAGAAAGAGAAGTCTGAGCCAAGAGAGACCCTAGAGTAAGGTGGAGGGGGGAAGGAACAGATACACGCCTCTGCTCCGGCTACCTGTCCTCCCTCTTCATGGCTTACATAAACCATGGTGTTGGGTGGTCCAGCACCAAAGGTTACCTACAGCATCCTCTCGTTAATGTCAGCAGTGACAGAATTGTTGTAAGTTTGTGATAAATGTTTCTGGGGTGTTATAAGTAACAGTTCTTAAGTTTGCATGTTTGGGGTACAAGTTAGTAATGTGTCTGTAAACGCTGGAAGTGTGACAACAAGAGCTCCACAGATGCCATCATGCAGGCAGCATCAAAACCACAAGCCTGGATTGGTAGGGGCAACGGACCAATCACTGGACGCCCTGGCAGAATGACTGGTCCAGGACGACTCTCATTATAAACCAATCAAACCCTAGACAACTGGCCAATCGGAGAGAGGATCCCAAGCGCCCCAATCGGAGGAAGACAGGAGCAGATAAAAGGGAGTGTCGGAGCTCTGCCAGCCTTCTCTGGCGGACACAATGTATCCAAAGGAGCACCCGGTGTACTGAATTGTTACACTGTTGTTTTGTATGTGTTCTCTGGCTTGTCTTGAGGAGCCTGGGCTTATCCTGGGCTCCTGTCTTTGGTAGTTAATAGAATAAACGAGGAATTTTTTTTTATTTTTCCATCTGAGTCCTGGCCTCGTTTATAACAGAATCACATCACAGACATCCACTGTCTCCACTTAAGGATTTATGGTTAAGAAGAAATAACACAGGTGCCGTTCATGTTGTGTGCAGGTACCAACAGTCAGCATGCTTTAGGTGGTTGCTTTAGACTCATCCTCATCTCAATGCACCTGAGTGATCCCTCAGAGAGGAGACCCTTCTTCTTCTGCAGTTTTTCTTTCCTGTGGCCTAAGACACACCAACAGGAGAGGTAGTAGTTTTTCTTCCCTACCTGAGCTTTACACTATCTGTAATTGGATAATCCTTTAATGTCTTCCTCTCCATACTAGAGATTAATTTATGCTTTTGATTTTGCTCTTGGTAAATTTCAACCAAGTTCTTGTTGGGGCACAACATTCCCACATTAATGTCCAATCTTTAAATTTACTATTCCTTGTGCTGTTTTGTGACAGTGGTTTTGGTATGGACAGGTGGAAATTGGTGAATTTGTTCCTCTCTGAGGAGTGTTTTGAGCCATGAGAACTCCAGCCAGCTGGACTGATGTGGAAAACAGCTGCAAGTCTCTTTAAGGGCATTGCCCAGGAGCCTTGCTTTTAATAAATGCCTGCCTGGCTTTCCACAAAATCTGTTACATTATATATATGTGAGGTATGCAAAAAGAACAAATCTCAGGGACTGAATAATTGCAGGGTGAGAAATGTGAGTGCCTTTAATATAGAAAAAGGAAAAGCATGTAGTCTCTATGACTTTCTCTTTTTTACCAGGCTGACTTGAAGTGTCTGTTGGCCTGTTCTTGATCATTCATCACGCACCTGTTTATTACTTACACTTTGGTCTCCAGCATTCCTTGTCTCACCATGCTTCAGCTCCTTGCTCATCCCCTGACAGCTCCCCAGCCTCTCTTGCTTTGGATCATTTGAATTGCCCTTCACTGAACCTTTATGATTTCTGCACTCCTCATTAATTACACCGTTCCTTTCTTCCCTTGTATGTTTATTCTTCCATTGGTATTGGCACACCTCTGCTTGTTTTACAACCACCTGGCCACACATGATGACAGGGTGTTGAAACAGCTTAGTTGGTGAGGGCTGAATAGCCGTCAAAATGCCATGTTAGTTACACAGGTGCTGCTGACTGAGGAATTGGCTTAGACATTCAGTCACCTAATACAGCACAAATTCACATTGCCTTTTGACTGAGCTGAAGGAGGAGAAAGGCCCGCCTGGCCACAAACATCAGCACCACACATCTGTGGGGGTTTGAGCAGAGCAGCAGAAACATTGGGCAGGTGAAGAGAAAAGCTACAGCCTCCTTCCCTATGTGATGCACACAGAGAAGGAGACAGGGCTTGGGAGAGATGCTTGAAGTTGTTTGTTCCCAGCACCAGCAGTGACATCACTGTCAAACTTGTTCTCAGCAATATCCACAGGCTAAAGAAGCCAGCCATCAACACTATTTCTGCACTCTTCAGCCATACTGAATACCTCTTCCTCACACATCTGCTCAGTGGTGGGATTTGCTGTGCCATTGATAACATCCTCCACAAGCTGAATAGGAGGTCTAAGTACCTACTGGGCTTCCAAAAGGGTCAGTGGCAATTTTGCTGGCTCAAACTGATATCCTATGCAAGGGGACATACACGCAGTAGCCATTTTATTCACCACTAACATACAACCACCTCCCATGGTCATTGCTACCCAGGTAGTGAGGTTGTCACAACCTGGCATCAGAGATGAAAAGACAGAAGGACAAATCTAAGTGCTTTGGGAGAGCACCCTGACAGCTCAAGCAAACACCACTTTCTGGGCATGCCTCATTTGCAGTCCAACAAAGCATCTCCTCACTTGAAAATATTTAACACTATCATTCAAACAGCAAATATGTTAATGTAAACAGTTTCAGTGTTGGCTACATAAATTACACAGCACCTTGCTGAACAGAGTGGGGCAGAGCACCTTTGCCATGGCCGAGCTGCTGCTGCGTTCTTCCACTCTTATGAATGGGTTAAAGTAGGCATTTCACCATGGCAGGGTTCAAGTAAGAAAATACGCACAACAGCTCTTCAGTCAGGCACTAAACCAAGGACAGTAATTTTCCTCCACGCTGTTAACTAAAAAATATTTCTGCAAAGAATAAGTATCCTCTCACAGAATAATCTTTTTCTGATTGCATCTCCTGAGCTCAGACATATCCAAATGCATATGCAGTGCTGAGTATATGTCTGATTACTGAATAAAGAGCAGTACTCAGATAGCTGGTGCAAGGAAAGCTATGCAGTAATAAGCAGTCAGTCTTTGGGATATTTGGATGGTTCAGGGTGTTTTTAATACATGGATACTCAATCTTTTTTGTTTTCTTGGCAGGATATTATTGCATGTAGCCCATATAACACATTGCACGATCATGCAATAATTTAAGCAAGTTGAATTACAGCCTCTGTTGGCAAAGCAACACAAAAGATAAAAAGAGGGATATAAATGAGTATGTATACATGTATGTAAAGAAGACACAAAATATTTAAGAAATCACAGGAGAAAAAAAAGTTGGTTGTTTGAAGCTGTAGTTGGGAAAAGATGAAAAACTCTATCCACACTCATTTAAAATTACAGGTAGAAATATTAGATAAGAAGAAATTAATTATACAAGCTGGAACTGGGCCAGGACACTGTCCTTTTCTATACTACACAACATTATCACGTTTGAAGATGCTTCTAGCAAATTGAGTCACAGGACACAAAGCTGAGCACAACTTTCCTCTGAAAGCAGGAACAAGTCAGCACAGCCCCCTCCGGGTCACCCTGGTGTTGTTGTCATGGGACATCATGCTTTTGAATGCAATTTTTCTAGGGCCCTGCTAAATCAGTCAGGATCCAATCTCTGACTAACACAGCATTCAAGTACAAGGCACCACTGTCCTTCATGCTCTTGTAGCCATTTGTGCTAATGCTACACCAGCTGAGAAGAGGGCTCACCAGGATTTAAATATGGGAAACACCCCTGTGCAGCTGACACCATGGAGCAATTCACAGGGACCTGTAAGCTCTCTACTTGTACAGTGCTTTATTTACAACTCATGTGGCAGAAAATGGGCGGCCAAGAGGGGAAACGTAACATTGCAGCTGACAACCTCATTCTTTTTTTTCACTCCTGACTGAAAGTAGCGAGTACTTCTTACATGAATCGATCTTCCTGCAGGATCCTAGTTTACCTCTCCCAAGGAGGCTTCATCCTATGCAAGGCACTGCACTGATGACTTTTGCTTTAGGATTCTCTAATAAACCTTAATTTGAGAATAATGAAGACTGAAGGGTTCACATCCCTTAGGCCAGTCAAGGAAGAGGGCAGCCCAGGATAGTAGAGGTTGGGGAGGACACTAATATATTTTAATTGCTTGCTAAACTTTTGCTTGTTTGTCTGGTACAGAAAGGGGCCCACTGCGCTCCTTTAATTTCACTGCTGGCACATGATGGAGTGCTTTCATCTCCCTCATCCTGCACAGAAGGATGTGGCAGCTGGCACAGTACCTTTACTGGGGCAACCATATTTCTGCATACCTTGGGCTTAATGTTGAGAAGACACAATTAGGAAAGCAGAGGGCAGTTTACACAACACAAGAGGTGTTGGGAAACCTGCCCGCTCCTCATCAGTTGAGTTCCATGCCAGCATTTTCTGAGGGACACCCACAAGATGTGGTGCACCCAGCAAAAGAGAGTTGTTCCCCAAGGCGAGTGCAGGAGCAAAGGTCCTTCTGAACTACAGCTACATAGTCAGGGCTCTGGAGAGTGTCAGGGAGTACATCCTGAATGACAGCAGAGTGGTCGAGCTCTGGGACAGACAGGCAGGGACCCTTGGTGTACTGAAGACAACATCAGCCATTGCAGTCGTAAGTACCTTTGATTTCAGCTACATTTTCCCCCCAAAGACATCATTTTCTGACTCTTCTTGCTGCTTATTGATCTGCCATTGAGTACAGGCTGCCAAGAGATGCCTCAGACAATAGAGTTCATTACAGTTCATTGTGCTCCCACTTTACATCACTCAGCCCTCCCCTCCTCTGTGCCTGATGTTTTCAGCTAGCCTGCAGCAAAGAACTTAGCCAGGGGAGAATTCCAATCACACCTTTGTCCTCAGAACCTGTTACTCAACAGGTGCAACCCACCTGTAAGGGAGGCATTTACCCCCCAAGTCATGTCTGCCATCTTCAAATAAACACAAGCAGTGGAGTTTTGTTGATCTGTCCTTAGTTGTCTTCTACTGAAGATGTCCATGGGTCCGAACTCCCAGCAGATGTTTCCCACACATTGAGTTTGGTGGAAGGTTTCTCTAAGAGATATCTCTTTGGAGAGGATGTAAATACTCCCCTTTTCTGTAGTCCAGTGACTGGATGGAGTCTAGATGCCAGCGAATACCTAAACATATAGCTGAGGTTTGAACCCCTAAATCTTAGGTGAGCCCCTAAATACCCACACACATGTTCCGGTGTGTTTTTGTGGTTTTGTTCCCAATGGTTTGCTCCTTTTTCCCCCTTGGGTTGTTGGTGAGATGTTGTGGTATGTTCTGTTAATAATGTATTGTTCTGTATCCTCCTGTGTTGTTGGTTCATCCCAAGATTGTGTCCTCTCATTGACTTGTCAGTCTTACCCTGCCCCTGCCCCTTGTTCCTGAATGTTCCTTGTCAATCCCCCCTAATGCCAGCCCCCTGCCTGGACCGCCCTTTTGGAAATCCCCTAATCTTCAAGCGCCACCCCCCCTCCCCCCTCCCCCCCCCCCCCCGCATTGGCCCATGTGACTTATTCCCCTCCCCTTGTTCTCCTGATTGGTCTGTGAATTTTAAACCCCACCCTGAGTTCCTCCCCAGTTCTTTTGTTATTGGTCCCCGACCCTAAACTCCGCCTTTATTCTACCCCTTAAAATCCACTACCCAGCCTTTGTTCTGGATCCTTACCCTGGTCAGCATTTGAGTAAATAAGTCCTCAGATTTCCAAGCAAGGCCACTCCTGTCTTTCATCTACGTTGATCTGCAGTAACTGGCTGGGGATGCCAGGGCCCTGGAGGAGTGTCACCCCTCATTAAAGCATGTCATCAGGGTGCGGTGACACACACACACATATGCACACACTTATGCACATACACACAGTCCAGTGCCAATCATATGAACAGTTATAACAGAAATGCTCTTGCAAAAGAAGTTGTGACTCCTACCAGGGCCTTGGGCCACTATAGCATATCTTTGAGATGCTCATTGCTTGGAGGAAAAAGACTTGGAGATATCCCCTGCTACACACTGGTGTCCGGTTTGAGGGGGAGGTGAATTTTTCAGGGAGTTGTGAGCAAATCAATCAGCTGTCAGGTTTTATGCTGGCACTTGGAGTAGCCACTGAGAGGTTGGACACGCCTCCGAGGACACAAGGGGTTAAAAGTGGGGACTGCCAGAGGGTCTGCCTCTTTTGGATTCCAGCTTCAGCAGGGCAACACCTTCCCTGTCTGGCTTTCAAGGCTGGGTGGGGGAGGGAAACCACGTGGCCGAGCTAGAGGAGAACCATGCAGCGGAGCTGAGGTGAGCTGGAGCCCCAAGGGGAAGAGAGTGAACAAGCTTTGAGCTGAGCTGGCCCCATCCAGGATGGAGGGGTGGAAAACTGTGGAGGTGCCTTCCTTCCTCCCCCCCCTCCTCCCCCCGCCAGGAGATGCCCAGCTGGGAGTGGGAGCTGCCCTGGCAGGGAGTGCCTGAGCCTGCAGCCCCCTGCTGGGAGCCAAGACCTGTTAACCCTTTCTGAGGCAGAAAAAAACTTTTCCCAGACATTAACTCTCATGGCTAGTGGCTTCAGAAGAGAGAGAGAAACAGCTTGAGACTGAGATGATAAAAGAAAGATGAAAAGATTCCCAGATGGGCAGGGATGAAGAAGAGTGGCTTTTTAGGCTGGACTTTTCTTGCATAATGTTAGCCATACACTGAACTTGAGACTCTTTTGAATATAAACTGCATTTTGGGGTAGATGTGGCTAGCTCAACTTGCTGCAGTGGAGCAAACAGAGAGGAGAGGAAGAGGGTGTGGTGGTGCCCTCTGCCCTCAGAGAAGAAACCCTCGGCCCCAGGGGAAAAATGGGGAGAGCTCGGCATAGCATCTTTAAAAAAGAGCCTTATATGCAGCTTTGGCCCATGGACAGTGGTGAGAGCACTGGACATGTAAAAGAGAGTGTCACCATGGCAGCCAGGTGGTGCCACGAGTGACACAAACACACATAAAGGGTGGACCTGTGTTTTTCTGAAGAGCAGTCTGTAGTGTGAGAAAGACTCCTCTCTCCCTTGCTGAATTAAGGATTAGGTTTTTTGAGTGGTGATTGTTTGATTTTAAACCCAAGGTTTTGGTCCATGGAGGGTATCGTGTAAGGGGTGAAAATTAGGGGGAGGAGAAGAAATGCTCTGGGAAGTTTTCATTTCTGTTTTTCTTTTGTGTATGTGTTTAAGGTGTTGTTTTTTTTCTTTCCTATTTCTGTTCTTATGTAATGTAATAAAGTTTTTGTCTTCTGTTTTCAAGTTTTGAGCCTGCTCTGCTCTGTTCCTGATCACATCCCACAGTAGTTGCTAAGAAAAACATATACTCATGGGTACATTAACATCTGGCCAGTGAAAACCCATGACAACTGGTCCGGGTGTCCCTCTTAGGGAGATATGTCCCCACCTATGTGGTGAGGGTGGCAGGCCCTGGGTGGAGCAGTGAATAGCTCTTTTCTATCACTGTGTTCCTGTGCTGTGTTTAAAAGCTTCTCTGTAAACCTTGGCTCTTCAAAGAACCAAAGGAGTCAGTAAGTGCTGGTGACATCAGAATAAACCCATACTTATCAAACTTGAGTATTATAAGACCAGTGATATTGTGATTATTTCCCTATGCCTTTTTACCCACTTTTTCATATCTAGTCCCAGGTCATCGGATTGTGGCTGAGGTGAAAGTAAGAAGAAAATCTGTCAAGGAAAGTTAATTGATCTCTTCACAGTTTCAGCACATTGTTGTCCATCTGGGAGATTCAGAGAGGGAATCTGATTTGTCGATTGCTATCCCATTCACTGATAGCATCTCCAGACCTCTTTAAAATAATTTGCTTCTGCTAAACCACTGTCAGTTGAGCCATTAAAAAGTTGTGGTTGGATTTTATTTCAGTGAAATTTACAGAAGTAAAAGACCCCTGAGAAACACTTTTCTACTTTTTCTGCTGAAGAAGTTTGAATACTTCTTCAATCCCTTTTGATGATCATCTTTACTTTTCTCTCACAACTCCATTTATTTTTCTGTTTGGATTACTTCTACTCTATTAGGAATAGTTTTCAAGCGTGCAGCTTGGCCAGAAGGTGAGTATTTTCAAACCTGAAATTAAATTGGCAAACATTTCTATCTTCAAAAGAGAACCCGTCAATTAAAAATTTCAGTAATAAAAAAAGTAAATGCTTGGAACGGTATTGAAAAGGTAAAAAATCTTTCTGTTTTGTAAAGATAAAAGCTCAAAACACTGAAACTTTCCAACTGTTTGTTTCCCCTGCATCTCCAGCCAAGACTTCATTCTGGCTAGCAGGTGAAATCTACTGAAATGCCTGCCTACTTCTGGCACTTGAAACCGGGCAGAGAACTAAAGTTTGAATAAACTATATGATATTTCACCTAAGTGTTGGAAGTTAACCAATTTTGATGATAGTATCCTGTATTTGAGTGGGAATTAGTGCAGTTCCATTCCAGACTGGGAAAACAGGAACTTGTTTTCTTAAAAAAAATTATCATGTGCTGGCAGAATTGGCCCCAAAATCGCATTTCATTTTTGCATTAAGCCACTGTCAAAAAAGTAATTATTTCCCATCAAAATAGTGTTGTTGGAAGTCAGAAATATAAGGGTGAGTATGTTTTATTAACACATGAAACTATGGTTTGAGACTGAAAACCAAAACCCCAATATTCACCTTTTTTTTTGCCTTCTGATATCATTAAGGTCACAAGTGCACTGGTGGATTTTGAGACTGGGAAGAACCACTGTTGCAAGGCTATCCACACAAGCAGCACCTGAGTCATTTCACTGCAGCAAGCCCAGTGACTTACTGGGGGAAGGGAACTGGGCAGATACCTGAAGGGGTGCAGCTGTGACAGTGGAGGTCAAGAGCTGCACCCCTCATTGGGTCTCAGATAATGTTCCGCTTGCTTTGGTGATGAACAGCAGTGCAGACATGGGAAATGACCCATTTATCTCTTCAAGCTTCATATAAAATTTGAGTATTTAGCCTTTTAGTCTCTCCTGTGCTATTATTGACTTATTTTTCATCATTAGTACTTAACATCTATTTTGAGGATTTTCAATAAGCATGAGCTTGTGTATATATAATCCTATTTACCTTTATATTTACTAGCTGGAGATTTTCTTTCCGTGGTTCACAGTTTTGCTCACCTTATGAATTACCTTCATTTGCTAACAGTTAATGTTGTCAGCTGCTATAAGCTTCTTGGCTGAACACTGCATTTCCTGTTCTGAATTAGTGTATCTGAGTGTTTCTGCTATGTTCCACGCTTTTGATTGCACCCCATAGGTAGTCTAGCATTCTCCGACTAGCTCAGCTAGTCTATTTTCTTTATTTTTAGCTCCCCTAAAAATAACTGACTGCCCTCTCACCATTAAAGGTGATACACAGCTCTGTATTTCTAAAACATGTCAGTTCTTAGCATTTCTTTATAAATAACCTCTTCCATTGTTTGGACCAGGGTAACCTCTGCAAAGATCAACTCCTTCCCTCAACTCTCCTGTTGTCTCAGGAGTGGTGATTAATGTGCCAAGATAAAGTGACCTCGCTGAAGACTTCCCTACCCTCTTTGCCACTCCATAGACTCAGTCTGGGCTTTGTTTTATGTAAACAATGTGCCAAAGCCTTTGCACTTGCTGGCTGATAGGAGGGGTTCAAGATACCTCCAAAATCTCACAGGTTGGTTAGCTGTGCTTTCAGCGATTTCATGGTGGCCTTCATCATGCAACCCCCAGAAACATCTTCAGGCAGTATAAAGTGAGATTCAACCCACTGAGACAATCTCCCATTCCTGTCTCTGCTTCAGTATTGTTTGTGTTTCATGAATATGACCAGGCTCCTTCATCCACTCACTCTCATCATCTAACCCCAAGAGCGTAGCCTCAATCCACAGCTAATAATGAACACCAGGGCAAGAACCCCTTTCAAGTAATATTGTCATCCTAATTTCAACTCATCCCCATTTCAGGCTTTTAAAACATCACTCATGCAGCAAAATTTCAAGTCATTCTCCAAGTCAAGAACAAAATGAATGAAGGCAACAAAGAAAATACTCTGATTATGGGTTCCAATTTTTTTTAACCCTGATACTCTGTGGTACATTTCTTTATTTTTGAATATAAAGTGACAGAAATAATTTGTTGTTAGAAAAGAGAAAGTATCTTTGATTATTTACAGGTTTTGTACATCACAAAGGTTTTCATGGTTTTGTTCTTTTTTTTTTTCCTTTTTTTTTCTTTTTTTTTTCTTTTTTTTTCTTTTCTCTGCATCCTTTAAACAATGCTGAACTGGAAATCTCAACAGTTCACAAAAACCCTCTTCCCCAGAAAACAAACTCCAATGAGAAACAAGAAAAATCAAAGGGGAAAAAAATTAACTCCTTTCATAGTGCTCCAGGAAATCCATTAGCTTAAATCTTAAATACATATATATTTTATATTTATAGATATTATTTTTTCAAGTTCAAACACCCAAAATTCAAGAGAGAAAGGGAAAAAAAACAAAAAACAAGTGTCTTCCCCACCCCCCTCCAGAATCTGTTGATCCCTGCTTGTCCAAAATCAGAAAGAGTTATTTACACAAAGAAGAACCGGAGGAGGGTGAGGGTGTAGGAAAGAGGAGGATGAGATTGTGATGGGTGGAGAAAAGACAGTAGAATTACGGCCTCAGAGAGGTGAGGCAAGCCTGAGTTCGACCGGGCTTTCCCTTAGGAAGACGCTGCACTGAGGGAGTGTCCCCAGTGTTCCCTTGCCCCCATGTTCAGTGCAAGGGTGCTGCCTTTCCAGATCCTGTCTCAGCCCCACACCAGTGCTTGGTGTTCATCGCTTCGCTTCTCCCCACACCCTCCCTTGATCTTCCCACACCAGCCAGCCAGCCAGTCCTGGACATCTCCAGCCAAAGGTATTACAAGGAGCAGAGCGAGCCTCGAGGGTCTCCACTGCACCCAGCTGAGCCCCTTCAGATGGATCCGTGACTGGCAGCAATGGTTGCTGCCCCTTTCTCTCCCACTGGCTCCTTTTGCTGCTCACCCATTTCACTTCCAGTCTAAAGTCACTGAGTGCTCAGCTAAACTATGCGTTCGCAGGAGCCTAACTCCAGTTCCATAGGGTCTATCACACAAAACTCATCCTGCTGCCAGCTAACCTTGGCACCCTCTCCTTCTGTTTCATGACTGCAGGTTATTGGGAAGAAACAGGTCCTACGGAAAGACTTCACTGAAAATCCACCTCTGATCCCCATTTTTCCTTCCCTCCTTATGATATCCTGACTTCAACTGCAACCTGCTGGAAAAGTTCTGCCAGGTAAGTCAAATTTTACACTACAGAAAATTAAGTTTATGTTGCAGATGTGAGCCTGCAATTTCCACATCATTTGTGTGTATTACAATGTATTAATCAGGATACACTATGTAAATGTGTGTAAATGCAGACCACGATCTTAAATCAGTTTTGCATAATGCAAGTAAACAAATTAATCTCCCAATGTACTTGTAAATGTTAATAAAAACTTGACATTAACCGTTAAGTTAATGTCACTAGATGATAATGTTACTGGATGAGAAAGCAGTGTTGTATGTCACATGTCCTTTAAATGCAAATGAGTAAAATTTGCATGTCCAAAAAATGCATGTTCTTGAGAACTCCATTTGCTGTTTGCTCCAAGTCATGTAGGCTCTACTTTATCCGTCAGCAATTTCTTTTTAAAACACTGCCTCCTCCCTGGAGAGAGTAAACCATCCAAAATTAAATGTAAGGAACCCTTGAATATTTGAAGAGTGGCAGTAACTGTGTAAGTTGGAGTATACATAATTTAAAGGGGTTCTGGCAAAATAGACCTAAAAATTTGGAGCAATTAATTAGGCTGGAAATTGAACTAAGCTGACCTGTAACCCTAGGAAAGCTGGTTTTACCATCCTAGACTTTTGAAAACCAAAGGAAGCTGGGTCACCCTCTGTCCAGTTGCATGTTTGCTTGCACTTCAAACCATCCTTCAAGGTTTGAAAGCAATGCCCAAGAAGTTGGCCAGAAAGTTCAGTCACTATTGAAACAGACCAGGATGTCTTGGATGAAATTCATTAAGAGTTGCCAAGCTGAATGAGCACTTTGCATGATACAAAGAGATTCTTGATGAAGCTTGTCCAGTGTGACAGCCTGAGGTGTTACTGCGCACTGGTGGAACCAAAAAAATACGGAATCATTTTCTATACAATATTTTGACGGTCTCCCTGTAAATGGTGAAATTTGTAGCAGCCTGACAAAAGCAGCCAAGGGATGCTCAAGACTACTTGTGAGGAGTCTAGTAAGACCTTGATGTGCAAGTTTCCAAAGAAAGGAAATTAGTTGTATTTTAAATCCTGGTAGATCATCAGCTGAGAGAAATTAGGTCAAACTGGCAGCAGAGGCTGAGCCCCGTGCACTGCACACATCCTCAGAGAGTATTTGCAGCCCAGCACCTCTCTGGATGAGGTCCATGTGTGCACTTTCCCATGACAGCTGTAAAAGTAAAGCTAACTGAAAATACACAGAGAAATCACGACTTGTGGTTCAGGTTCTTTTTCTCCAAGGCTGGGATAAGTTACAGAATCCTCAAGGCTTTGCCCAACTGAAGAAGTGAAATGAAGCTGGAAAACAAGAGCACTGCCAGAATAGCAAGATTTCTCACCAAACTCATCTGAAGCAGAAGTTGATTGCTCTGGGCATGCCATCATCCCTTCATGATTTCCAGAAGTGTAAGAGAAAGAAAACATTCTTCCAGGTTCTGAAGTGGCATCTCTGAGGTCTTGTGGCCTGCTCCTGAGTGGATCACAGAATCACCTCCTCACTGTTCCCCTGCCTGTGTGGGAAAATCTAATCACCTTAGAGCAAGGGGGCAATTTCAGTTGGGTATGTGCACAGTGCTGCAAAGAGATGCGTGTATCTCTTTCAAATCTTGAAAAGAAAAAAAAAAAACAACCAACAGGTTGAGACCCTGACTGGCCCTTCAGGTCAGCATTCCAAATGAAGTGTCCTAGCACAAACTTCCTGCACTACTTCTGACTGCATCCTGGGAAATTACTACACTGCTTTCTCCAAATAGCAACCATGAACATAATACTTTTCCAAATGAAAATGCCAGGTGTCTTTTTCCTCTGCCCCTAGTCTTTACCCCTATTCATACAAGTCATACCAAGTCACCTGGCTTATCACATCTGGATGCCTCAATTATTTCCCTTATAAAATGTGTGTCTTATTTAACCTCAAAGAAATTAGATGCAAATACATGCAAGATTTCAGGATATTTGCATAATATATGTAAAGTATGGCATCTGTCAATTTACTTGTTAATGTAAATGCCAATATTAACATATTTCAGTTTAGCATCAAAATCGCAAACTCTTTGAAGTAACGGCTGTGGCAGAGTGAAGCATCAAATGGACAAATCTTGTCTGAAAACAGGACCTAAATGGTTTTGATCAATTTTATGTCAGAGCTTCACCCTGCTGGCACAGCATTTCACTTTACTTGCTGCTTCCCAAATTAATGACTGGTACTGAGACAGTCCAACTCGACAGCAATAGTGTTGTTAGGAGAGGTGGAGTCATTTTGATCAACACCAAATTACCCCTGAAGCCACCAGTCACTGCTTGTGTTTGATGTGCATCCCCAAGCATGCCTTTCTGATGAAATCCTACCCAACATGCTACCTACTTCCCCCTCAGTGACAGGTACTAGTGGGGAGGGAACTTTTGCATCTTCTCAAGCGATCTTCATATCCTCAGCTCAGTCAAGGGCATCCTCCCGGATTAGTTGGTAGTTGAGATTAATATCACAATATTTTAGGCTCAATAGAACTCAATTAGTTTACCTCAGTATTAAATACTCCAGCCCCTTCACCAAGAGATTTTTTAAAAGAATAAACATTTCTAGCTTCTGTAATGGAAATTTCTAAAGGCATCTGAGCATCTAGGCACTATTGGCTTTCAATAAGATGGGGTTTGATTTAATAAATCTCTTCTGTGCTTATAGAAAGTCTTCTCTATGTGATGCAAAGATGGCAAAAGCATTAACTGTTTATTCTTCTCAACACACAGTGCTGATGGCTCACGTCTGGGAGTGCCTGGGGCGCTCTAGGCCCAAGATGTGTAGTAGGGGGACTTGAACAGAGCCAAGCAAGTTCTCAGTGATTGGACTCTGAACTCAGGGCTCATCCCTTGAGACCAAGAGAAATTGACCCTGCCCTCTGTGGCAGGAACTATTCTATTCCCCCGCCCCAAAAAAACACGTAGAAACATGCCCAGAGGCTGTGTTTGGGTACCAATTAAAGATCTGCCTTATTCTACCACTGCAAAACGATACTGAGTGGAGAGACAACAGTCAGAGTTTCCAAGTGAGGGAAGAACCTTCCCTTTTCTCCTTTCCAGGAAATTTTCCCTTGGGAGCTGGGGAAATAGAGAAGGAAGAAACCAGTTCCTTCTTTGCTGCTTTGATGCAAGTCTACACAGCAGCCTTGAAGGAGTGATGAGCACACAGTGTAAGTCACTTAACATTCCAGTGCGCGTCTGCTGCTGAAGTTCAAGCGCTTACCCAAAGCTTCACCTTGCAGCTGGCAGGCCTTGGTGCCTTGCCTCCTATGCAAGGATAACTAATCAAAGAGCCAGAGAGACAGGTCCAAAGTGTCATGCTTCTCCAGTTTTAATCTAATACTTCCGATAAGAAAGTGGACATGAAACCCTTACTCCCTGCATGTAAAATGGGGAAGGTCAGCAAACTCGGTTGCAGCTGTAGCACAGAGAGATCCTGAAGTGGCTTGAGGAGGAAGAATATCTGAACAGTCTGTTTGTAAGCAATGTGAAGCTGCAAAGCTAGAAGAGGTGGCTGGTTCATTACAACTAGCTCTTTTTCATTCCAAATAGGATGCTTTAAACTGCATCTTAGTACAGCAAGATTCAGCCTCCAGAGCTGAAAAAGGAGTATTTGTGTGCAGGAATGTACCAGAGCCTGTGGTAGTGCCTTCATTACATGGAAAAGTCCTCACATGTGAAAGGCCTAAGAGAAGCCCTGATATTGTTTGCTTCAGTAAGTAAAGAACATCAGATAATCTTCCCCAGGTACGGGAAATACCACTTTGCAGATGCCTTTTCTGTAACTACAATCCTAGTCCCTTGTTCAAATGTCAAAAAGACACATTGAATAGCTATTTTTCACTGACATAATCTTGGCTTCCTGGTGGTCACACAATCTATGAGGGCAAACAAACTCAGCAGCGCTTGTTAAAAGACATGTTTCAAGAGTATCCAAGACTCATGTGCTCCAGATCTCCAGACCCGTGCCTTTGCTCTATGTACTGGAAGGAGCTCTGTCCTCCCTCTGGCATGGTTGAATGTCTACCTGAAAGACCTGATATCTGAGCAGTTTGGTGCAGAGACAAGGTGAGAAAGAAACCTGTTCCACTTTGTCATTAGGCTCTGTGGATCTAAGGGAAGATGAGCTTTCTGCTTCACTCCAGGGAAGGGAAGGTGGCCAAGCACAGAGGCTGGAGTAGAATGGCGCTTGGCTGAATTTCCAGCAAAGCACATTGCCACAGCCCTGGTTCCAGAGGCTGAGATATATTGCTTGGAAATCTGGACCTTCAGAGCATTCACCAAGCTTCTGATTTAACTCTATTCCACTGTATGAGTCCGCCAGTAACGAACACAGAGCTAGTGCAAAGTGGTCACAGGTGGAAGATACCGTATTCTTCGTAAGGAAGCAACTGGAATCTTCAAGGTGCTGGAGCAAAGTAAGATAAACAATACCCCTAAGCTGTGCAATGACTTCTCTGTCCTCATAAGTCACTGAAGGACACAAAGCGGTCTCCCATAAAGGAGTGAGGGCCCTTTTCCTTAACATGCAAGGGCAAAAGGAATGGAACTAACTGACAGAACAAGTGGGAAGAATGACAAATAGCCAGATACTCACTGGAGGAACAGCCTAGATTTGTAACTAATAATGAGAAAAAGCTTCATAAAGCAGACAAAATCTCTTCTTCCCTGTAGGATTCAAAAAGGAATCACAGATAGTGCATGGCATAGGGATTGGCAACAGGGAGAGACAGGCTAACTAGGACCCACAGAGGCCAAGAAGATGCTTCAGGATTTGGTCTTTTTTTATGCTAACAGGACTCTCCTCCTCTTTTTTCCACCAAGAGGTAATGTTCCCATGGTTCTCCTTTCATACCTGGCTCAAAATTCAAGAACCCACCAGTCTAGCTGGTCTACACCATCATTGCCTCCAGGTCCTCCTTGTCTGCTTCAACCAAGTCAATACTGACTTGAGCACAAGACAAGATTTTTATCCAGGATTCTTTTCCTGCACGCTGCCAGAGTTGTAGCCTATGCTGATATTGGGAATTCACCGTTTTTCAGACTTCTCAGTCAGTGCAGAACACAATTTATTTAATAGCTGATTTTAAGCTATAACTTACGCTAGTCGTCTCTTCCCTTCCAGCCTACAGCATAGAAGACACCCAGACAAAAAGGACAGGAGCAACAGAAAAGGTCCCTTGCTAGCTGGTGGGGCAGTGTTTCAATGATTATGTGGGAGATGGAAGCATGAGGGAGTGAAGCTGAAATTCATTTGCAGGAGATCTGATTCACTCAGGCACATGAAATACTTTAAAGGCAGAATGAACAGAGCAACCTACCAACTTCCCTTGACCATTCCAGAAACCAGCATCTCCTGTCTTCCAAGCAAGAAGGGTTCACAGCATGTGCTGAGGAACTGCCTTGATCCACAGCAGGATGGGATCAGCGCTAGCACCTCCTCAAAGCAGTGTAGTGCTTCAGCACCTAGAATCAGAGCCCCCAGTGGAGTTAAAGAGCATTGATACCTTCAGGGTAGCAGAGAATCTCAGACATCATTTCTAGAGGGTCTGGAACGCTGAGACAACATACTGTTTTGTCTGGAATTTGGAGAGGCACTCTGCTTCTTTTAACAAACCTGGGGGAGGAGTAAATTTCTTCTAAGGAGTGAAGAATGGCACCAATATAACCTGCAAAAGGACACTACCTTATTCTCTTACTCAGAAGGAAATGTGAAGAGCTCCTGGTTTAACAACTGTGATTCACATTACAAAAAAAAAAAGCAGATTTTTTTCAGTCCTTCTTTAATGTCTTACCTCCTTTGTATCTGCTTCCCACTATTGATACCTCAACTACTCAACAATCATAATTCAAGAAGAAAAAATCATAATGAATTGATTGAAATTGAACTGAACACTCAGAAGCAATTCATGGTCATTTTCAATTTGCCTTTTGGTTTTTTGAGTCCTTGGGATTCATTTTGTTCTTATTTTCAAGGTTCTCTTCCCAGCAATCAGAGATAAAATGCATCTTCTCATATGAGTTGTGTTTTTTCCTTTTTTTACATAATCACAAGATTCCAGCTACCAAGATTGAATACCAAAACTGAAGAAAAACATTATGTATTGTGAATCTCACAATACATAATAAAAGCCATGACTGCAGTATCCCTCTCTCATACACCACTGCTTCTCTCTTCCTTCTTTTCCCTCAGTAACTAAACAAAAACACCCTTTGCACAGCTTTTATTCTTGATCATTTTATTTTGGTGGTTTTCATGCTACATAAAAATTAGGTTTTATATCAAAAAATTATTCACAATAGTTCCAAAATAGTTCAAGTTTTTTTTCCTTTTGTGTTTTTTTTAATATTTTTAATGTATTTTTATTTCTTCCTTTTTTTTTTACTGCAGCTAGGGTTACAAAACATCCCATTTCCTCTTGCCACCACCACTTCACTGATGGTTCCCTTTTACATTTCCATATGTAAAAAAAAAAGAAAAATAACAAAACTTTTTATATCATTTACTTAAGAAATAAAAAGTCATTTGGCACTCATGTCTCTGTGGCTCTGATTTTTACCAGGGAAGTGGCTGGAGGTGTGGGGGGGTGGGGGGGGTGTGCACAAAAATGCATGCATAAAGGGTATAAAGAGGAGGCAAAATTTAGGCAAAGATGGTCTCAGAAGTGGATAGGATATATCTGCTGTGTTCAACAGCCTGATGGGTGGCCAGGTTCACCGCAAGGTACCAACAGCTCAAGAGAAGAGGAGGTAGCAGTGTTGGGCAGTAGAAGACTTGGACTAGAGGTGAGTATTTCTTTTGCTTTTGGTTGATAGACTGAGCTTATCAAAGGTGCTCTCCGAAGTAAATGTACATTAGTTAGAAAGAAAATACAGCTGAAGCTGACCAGTGCCAGGTCTAGAGACACTACCTGCCCCAACCCTGGTAGACACAACAGTCCTCCACTGCTGTCCTCAGCCACTTCCAAGTGCCAAAGGATGAAGGTGCTGGGTTTTCCCTTAGGTGTCATGATATTCAGAGCTGGCCAGCTGCCCATGCACCATCTTTAATTCCTACTTCATGGTCTGTGACTCTGCTGAGCCTTGAATGGTGTTGTCCAAGTTGAGAGTCATTGCTACCCACTTGCAAATAGGTCAGGAGAGGCAAGGCCAAACACCTCTGGCCCATTCAGGGTCATTAATTTGTCCCTGTTGCACACCTACGTGGCTGGCTCCTGCTCCAGTGTGGGAAGGACTGTGCAGAGGTCAGTGAACCATCTTCCCCTGCCTTCCCTACTGTCTGATCCACAACCCACACACACTAGAGGATTATCTGCCGTGGATTATCATTCCCTTTGGGTCAAGCCCCTCTGCTACAGGTGTTTTGTCCCAAGAACGGCCATGGAAATGGCCAGTTCCTTTTTCACCTGGACAATCTCGCATGGCTTCAGAAGGGCAGAACCCAAGGGTCAGCCAGGCTGCCTGCCTTGCAGCAGCCTTTGGTGCAATGGCCAAAGCTCACTGGAGAAATATTTTAACATTTTTTAAGGGAAAAAATAGAAAAAAAAATTAAAGGAAGAAAGAGAGAGAGTAAAAACAAAACATAACAAAAAAAACCCAAAACAAAACAAAAAACAACAACAAAAACAAAAAAAAAAAATCCACAAAAAAAACCCCACCAACCAAACAAACCAAAAAAAACCCCCACAAACCAAAAAACCCCCACAACTACAACAAAAATCTCCAAAGCTCACTTGTGCAACAATTAAATATTTTGTCTTCTGTGACTCTACAGGGAAGTCAGTAAAAAGCTACTTCCCAAAAGGCTGCTGCCTCCACTATATATCAGCCCTCACCTCCAATTACAGATGGTGCTTTGGTCACTGGCAAAGAGACGTTTCAAGATAGCCCTGCCATTCAGGAAAAACACGTACAAAGGAAAGACCCCAAGTACAGCTGAACCGTACAAACAATAACCACACAGAACTGAGGTCTTGGAAAGTTGTATTGCTGAAAACACCTCCTTGTGCCCACTAAAAGGACTGTGTAAACAAACAAGCATACAAAACGAATCAACAGCTAAACAATAAACCTTTGCCCCCCTCCCATGTTAGAAATTTTGAAAATGCAAAGCTAAAAAGAGCAGTTTGCTGTGTTTCTGACCACAGATGAGAAACAGACTGCTCTAAAGATAGGAAAAGCAACCAGACAGGCAAAGAGGCCTCCAAAGCTAGCAGCTTTCTGTGCTAACCTCCACACTGACTGCTGCCCAGTGGGAAGGTCATTTCCTACAGCACCTCTTGAAGGCTCCAGCTTGCTAGGAGCTTTTAGGTGTATAGCATGTTGATAATAGCAATAATATCTAAACTATACACACACATGTGTACAAACATTCACACACATGTGTCTTCTCTTCCATAAGAGACAAACATGGCAGAGCACAGGATACAATTTGATGGAGAGGAAAGTGCAGCTGGACATGGAAAAAAGCAGAAGAGGTGGATGGAAGTGATCTGATAGAACGAGTTATTGGAGACCACAGATTATTCTATTACATTTCACATATATAAAGAAAAAGAAACCATCAAAGAGGCTCAGTGACACCAGCACTAAAGGGCTGGTTAAGCAGACTTAAGATAGGCTAAATGATGAGAGCCCTAGCCCCTAAATGTTGCTCTTTCTTTGTCTGACTAATCATGGCATCTCTTCATCGGGTCCTGATTGTCTCTTCTGGCTGCTGACAGAGGACACCAGTGTCTTGTTCAGCAGTTTGGCCAGTTAAAGTGCTGTGCCAGTTGGCACTGTAGGGCCCTCCCAGCACGTCATCCTCTCTGGTGCTAGAAGTGTTGTGATCTCTCCTGGAAATGAATGGGATGGACAATGGCTGCAGGAAGTTTATCCCTTCTACTCTCCCTTTTCACTGTCCTCTCTGGAGAAATGGAACCCTTCCAGAGTGTGGGATATGCAAGCTCCCTGCTCAGCTCCAAGCAGCAAAAGTGATGTTCTTCCAAGTAATGGGATGGGAGACCAGTTCACCTCAGCTCAGCTTTTTCCTGTGTCTGACACAACAGCAAGAAAGGACAGGCTAGTGTTTTCTTGCAAGTAGAATTTCAGTGCTTGCATTGCCCTAGGAGGCAGCAAAATGAATAGCAAGGGAGTTACAGTCTTGTTACAGTCACAGATCAGATTGACCAGATCTCTTCCAAAAGACCTTACCAGTTAGTGTGTGATTGTCTTCCTTCTCCACCTACCAGTTAAGGCCAAATTAGGCAATGAGTGTGGCACAATGGTTTGGACATGTGGCACAGTCGATGAAGCACAGAAGTGAATGGACACGTGGAATGGGTTTCTGGTGCTGTAGTCAAAACTTCTACAGGGGTCTGCATCCTAGCCTCATCACAGATTCAGAACTGGTCCCCCGGAATCCAAAACAGCACCCAAGCCAGGGTGTACCAGGAAGGAACAAGAGGGTTGCCAATTTACCTGCAGGTACCCATCATCCGTCTTTAGCAGCATACAGCTCCCATCACTTTTGTCTCAGCTCAAACACATGCGTACAAACACATAAGCACACGCACAGTGGCACCACACATATAAATGTGTGCAGGCTGCATAAATACACATACCAACATGAACCCACCCCTGTCCCCCACAAGTAGACACGTGCAAGAAATACAGACAAGTAGCAAACAACAGGCATGCAACATACACATTGTGATCCCAAGCAGAGGGAACCCCTCTAAGCTATGTTCAAGCATGGTAGGTTCCTGGGAGAAAAACCCTGGCAAAATACACTGCAGGAAGAGGCCCACACAAGGAAGAGAATCCAAAAAAGACATTCCAGGCATCTAAACCCCCAAGTAGTTATTCTGAAAGCTCCTTGAATTTCACAGGAGTTTAGCTGCCCGTGAAGATGGATATGGCTCCAAGGCCTGTAAGGAAAGCAGAGGGAGAAAGTACAAAACTTGAATCTTATCCCCTTGACTGATTTTTGTCTGTTCAGTGACAGGTATAATCTTTTTCCAGTTGACATGGGACTTACCAGCCAGTACCCAAGGGCCTAGACAGAAGTCTCATGTAATGGATGCCTTCTCTCTGCATACTCTGCAGTGTAGCCATTATGCTGTACTTTTGGCACATGGAATAAGCAAAGGAAACACGGCAAAGGGCCTCGTGATGTTCAGAAAGGTAACTCACTATTTGGCCATAGATTAATCTATGGGAGGCACTCCCAAGGAGATACCTACCTGCATCACTGTGATAGCACTAAATGGGCCAGCACTTCCAACTCTATATATGTTTAGAGTTCTGCCAGAAGTCACTTAAATGTACAAACATACACCTCCTCCCAGAATTACATATATTTGTAGCCACGTATTCGCATATACACAGACTCCATGGACCATCCTGGGACAGTTATGCCAACATCATAGCAAGGGTACATCAGAAGCCTGACTACCCTCCTCACACCTGTGAGCAGGGATCCATTCCTGGGTGGCTGTGGTGGTTTTTCTCACCCAGAAATCAGAAACACAGGCCTGCAATGGAATGGCAGGTTGAGCAAGAGTTAGCTGCAGCTGGGAGAAAACTGCTGCTCTGAATAACCTCTGACCCTTTGCATTGCTCCCGGCACTGCCCACGTATTTTCATACAACTGCAGTACACACACACAGACTGACTGGCCCTTTCTTAGACTGTGGCCTTGTGTCTTCAGGGATAAGCAGACAGTGCCAGGGACATTGAGGATGGTGGGTTGATTAAGGAACAATGCAAATTATCAAAAAGGGAAGGAAGGAGATGTCTTGGCATCTGCCTAGAGCCCCTGCCAGTCTCACATTGGCTCTCTCCATGCTTATTCATCATCCTGTCACCCTCCTTACTGCTGCGACATCCAACCACAAACCCTAGCAGATAATGCCAAGTACCAGCTTACACTGACTTGTCAGACAGAAAGAGACCAAATACTACTAGGCATTCACTCCCGGGTCTGCAACACAGCAGAACTTCACATAGGTCTTTAGAAGCCTCTAGGCAATAAAGGAAGTGTCCTGTGCTGTTAAAAGATAGCATACTTCTCTCCAGCAGCCTTGCTTTATTCACATAGAGTAAAAGCAAAGAAACTGTACTGATCCTGATATGGGTCAACCTGGAGTAGATAAAAACTGTGTATCTCCCTGTTATAAATTTCTCAGTCAGCCATCAAGGACAGAAATTATGTCCCATCTCTGGGCTTTGTCAGAAAATAAAATTTCACTGCTCCCTTGCACAGGCAAATTTGCCATACTGATGGTTTCTTATTTCTTGAGTGTGCAAGAGCAGAACACTACCTCAGTGAACATGACAGAGAAGTCAAAAATAGCTACAAAATATCATCTTCTAAAAATCTGGTCATGACTACAATTTTCCAGGAGAGAAGAAGTGGATGCCTGCCCTTCACTCATCTTCTACACAGCATTGCACAGGCTGATGAAGACAACAGAGCAACAAGAGAGTAATAAGAGGAGGAGAGTGAGCAAACAGCCAATGTAAGTAATTCTGAGGGAAGAGGTATCGAGATGAAATTGAAGAATTGGGGTAACATGGGAAAGTAGATAAGAGGCCAGGGAGATGAAGCAGTAAGCTGCTGGAGAGATCAAAACACCTGAAAATTATGTTCTGCTAAGAGGAAGGACAAAGAGCAGAGGAAATAAAGTGGTCAAGAATGGCACAGAGGGTCTGAGACCATGCCACTTCCCTTTTCACTGGTACTGGAAAGACCACAAAAAGAGGGAGAAGGAAGAGCTGGCCAGGAGAGGAAGGCCAGTAGGGAGATCCCTATAATCCACAGTAACAAACGTACCCTGCTGACATCCCAGGGAGATGACAGTGGGGACCAGGGAAGAGGAAGTAGTCAAAGAGCAAAGCACATGGAGAAGGAAACAGCCTTGTGCCTCACACAAACAGTCCCTAGCAATCAACACAACTTTTATTACAGGAAATTATTAACACCCTCTGCTACCCACCACCCCTTATCAATCCCAAACCTCCCCTCTCTGGGGACCCTTTCTTGGCACACATGTATAACATCCAGATAAACTTTCCAAACCAGCAAAAGCAACCACTGAAACAACTTCAAACACCACAGACCAATAAAACCACAATTTAGAAGTTAACTTTCCCAACCCCCCCATGCCATTATTTAATAAGGAAATACTGTACAGATATAAAACCCACCCTTTTCCCAACCTGAATATAATTGCTTGAGCTAGTTTCTGTACATATATACACACATATTTACACAGTAATGCTGCAGTCAAGAAAGCAGATGATGTAAAAGTCACAAAGTGAATACATAAATTAAATAACTACCAGCAGAACATTAGGAAAGGTCACACTGTTCCTACTTGGCAAAAATGTGTTGTGGGACAGTCATTAAGTGTACTGCAATGTACTCTGTGTTGTGTGTGTGTGTGTTCATACAGGCAAGCAAACCTCACAGCTTCCTGCTGTCTCAGGTTTGTTCATGTGTCTCACTTCCCCAGTATGTCTTGTATGTGTGTGCATGCCCCGAGGAACCCCTGTTCCACAGCATGGAATTATTTTCTGACCTTTTGGAGTGTATACTAGTGCTTGCTGTGAACCTTTAATGGCAGGGAGCCAGAAGGTTAAGAAATCTGAACTACCAATGCATCACAGAGATCCATCTCTACCTCAGCACTAGGAGGACTGTACCCTTGACACTGGCAGACATGAGTCCTGCTCTCTGCAATATGATTTCACTGTCTTTTTCTTTACACAAGCAGGTTTATGCTGTGTCAGTTTTGTTGTCAACAATGGCAGAAGGGTGCCAGAATTCACTCAAATGCTATAGCTAGGAAAAGAATTTGGGGAATCTCAGGAAACAGAGAAAAAAACTGAAAACCAATTGCAAAGTGGTTTTCATTGTTGCCGTTCTAGTGGCAGACACTTAGGTTTGTCTGCAGTCAGCCCCAGGGACGTCCAGAGGGCCCATGATGAAGATGAAGCAATAGTATTTATCTTGCCAGTGAGACACTTGGCACGCCAGTTTGCCTTTGATGGCAGGGGAGGAGAGGAAGCCACAGGGAAGTGTAGGTGAATGCAGCGAGGGTCTATGGCTTGGAAATCTATTTGGCTGTAAATTGAAAATAAGCCCTTGTGGGGACAACAATCAGGTCCCACTAGTTACTATCTCAATGTAACTACCTGCAGCATCCAGCAGCATGGTAGGTGTGTTCCAGGTGGACACGCCAGGTGTGTTCAGCAGCAGGGAAGCACTTATGGGAAAGAGTGGGTGCAGGTGGGGATCGTGGCTTGGAGTATGTCCCCATTTGTTGCCAGCAATTTGGTTCCTTTCTTGCACACAGCTCCCAGGGGCTCCTGTGGTGACCAGGCATATGCCACAGAAAGGAAGCATAACTAGACCCGACCCTTTGCCAGCTTGGAGTGAGAAGAAAGGGTGAAGTAAGGGGGAAGTAATTCCGTAGAGCAAGGGCACAGAGGGTCAGCACAAAATCCTTTCATCAGCTCTCCTGGTCTTTATCCATTTCCATTTTCCCTTTCTTTTTGGCAACCAAAAATGCGTGGGGAAGTGCAACCTCCCACCCTTCCCCATAAGAAGGGCTCATCAAAGGGTGTTTGACTGGAGTGGAGGATGTGTGAAAGGCCTAAGTCTGATCATTGGCTGTGTTCCCAGGCTTGCTTCCATCTGTTGATAAGCAATGGAGGATATGCCATATTTGATAGAAAGCTCTAAAGCAAAGACTTGTCTATGAAGATCCCTGAGGTATCTCTGATCACTCCAACCTGTCACCACCATCATATTAATTCTTTATCTCCTCCTCTCTCTTTTGCTGGCGATTTTGCTGTGAGCAACAGCCTGGTCTGAATGTACAAAGGGGCACTATTCAAGATGGATTCTAGTGTCTTCTCAGAGTGAGGAGCTCAACAACAGCAGACATTGCAAGAAGAGGCCATCCTGGCAACTTTTAACTCCTCCATCAAATCCTTTGCAACATCACAAAGGAACCTTCCTACTCCTATATGCTGGAAATTGAAGTATCACTTCCCTACAGACAAAGTTCATACTTTGATATTGCTGAGCATTTTGAACCCATGGGGGTTCTCACCTGGAGAGTTCTGACAATGCATGCTGGATTTTCAGAGAGAATGGGATTTTTTGTTTTTGCTGTTGTTGAGGCGGGGATGGTGTGCTTCATTGTCTCAACTGACAACAAGTTCTGACTACAGCTTTTCTTGCCTACTTAGGATGTGACATTGCAAGTTCTGATACTGCCCTCACTGGGAGGCATGATGGCAGACAGAGAACTTCTACACCAGCCTGTGTTGTGTTGCACTACGGTAAAAAGCTGGTGTGAATACTCCAACAAGGTTTATGATGTGGAGATCCATGGCTGCAAGTTCTACTTGCCAGTTGCTTTTCCACTGTCCACTGTGTATGGCACTTTTTTTTTCATATTTCCTCCATCTCCTTCATAGACATCCTCCTTCAGCTGAATACATACACTCCAGTACCATTTCAGAAGAACATGGCTCATGAAAATACCTCTCAGAGAGCCTCTCACTCTCTGGCTAGAAGTGAGGAGGTAAATGTCAGAAACATTGCCTAATCTTTCCTGGGAGGCTGTCTGCAAATATTCGGTAGAGGTCACCAACTGTAGAGGACACAATGGGTTTTGCTTAGTATTCTTGTGTGCAGAAAACTTCAGAGAGCAGAAATGTTCTCATCCACTGCCCCAGAAAATACTGGTGTTTTTACAGCTGAGACAGAGAAATGGTAAGGCAGAAGATATGGGGTTTTGTCAGGCCCTGGTATGAAATCACATTATTTTCTGGACAGGTAATAAAACAGCACATGGGTGGCTTTCTAGTATAAATAACACCTGCTGCTAATATTACCTGTTTGATTCACTTGAATACTTGCAATGAAAATACACCAAATCTAAAATTCTAAATATATAATCAGAGTTTAATAACATCATTGATTTATTTTCTTGATTATGAATTACACCCTCCCCCCTCCCACCCTTTCCCCTTCATCTCTGTCCCAAAATTTCTTGACCTGTCAGAACTAAAATAAACAAAGCAACCAGAAAAGATCACTTATAGAAGAAAGGATTGACCTGATGGACATGTGGCCTAATATATTATGGGAGAAGGAAATATACCAGACTCCTGTGATTAGACCAGTGGTTCAGTCCAGAATTTCCAGTTCTTCTTTTCTGGTTGCTCTAGAGCATTCGAGTGGTTTGTGGCACAGTTAATATTTGCAGAGCACTCGGAGTGTTAACAGTGCTGCAACAGTAAGAATACTAGATAATGATTTTGGCAAACTGTCATTTGCCAGTCAGTGGAACAAGGGACAGACCAGTTCAGGGAAAATACGAACCAACTTTCAATCCGGAACACAAAAAACAGAACCTTCAAGAAGAGATTTGAAAAAAGTTCCATTAACTTCTTTTTGGTTTGTTTTCAGCTTAATTTCCCTGCAGAGCCACCCTCCAGGTTTCCTCGTTCCAGGTGGGGAGGGATGGAAAAGTACCAAGATAACCACCAAAGAGATTAGCTGCCCTTGTCAGCTGTCAAACTTCCCAACCCCAAGCCCTTAGGAAATACCAGAAATTATCACGAGCTTTCCCAGGTCCAAGATTTCTAAACCAAAGTAGCATTGGAGAAGTCTTTTAATGTCAAAGTGATGGTCCAACCTGAGTGGCCAACTTGATGGTTCACCCCACCACTATCAAGACAGTGTAGTGCCTTGAGGCCCAAACTCCACAGAGATGCTGGTACAGAGAGTTTATATGCAAAAAGGAATTGGGGGTGTTCCCATCAAAACATGAAACCCTGCTGGCAAGGCTTGAAGTGATGTTCCGGCGTCTTCCATTCATGAAGATAAAGGTGACAGGGCAATACAGGGGGCCTCAGGGGAACACAACACACATAGGTTTCTCTCTCTCTCTCTCTATTTTTTTCCTCATTCATACGGCCTCGACCTGCGTAAACCGCTTCCAAAAATGCTGCCTGGAAAGTCATAGAAAACAAACAGAACGGAAACAAACTTTCCCTCCCTCCCACCCCACAACCTGAATATACACGAGAAGAGAAACACCAATTTATACAAAAACGCAATAAAAAAGAAATATTTACAAATAAAAGGAACGCCTTCTTGGTGGCCGCTATCAGAGATGTCTGACAAGCTGCCATGTGTTCTGGATTGCAGATCGCTCTGTTAATTTGTTTGGTTTCTTTTTTCTCTTTTCTTTTCCTTTTTGTCCTTGTAATGAGAGAAGAGAGAAAGAGTAAGAAGTTCCCTTACCCTAAAGAGTAGGGGGTGGCATTACAAAGACTCTTCCCCTCTTTCCTCCTTAATTTCTTCAGTGAAATATAAGAAAATATTCCCCTCACCAACCCTGCCCACCCTCTCCTCACACACTTTGACTTTACAGTCAAGTAATCCCACCCTCCCCCCTGCCTCAGCTTAAAAAATAAATAAAAGGCCTTCTGTTGGCTTAAAAAGAGAACGATAAGATAAAATCAACCATGGTGTGGTGAGGAATGTGAGAGAGGTGGCATTCAGCTCCAAGAAATGTGGCTCATAAAGATGGGGCTGCCATCTCCCTTATCCTCAGCAGTGTCCCCGTGCTCTCAGCACAGGACCCTCTCAACCCTTCACCTGGTGAGCCCTGGTGATTGAGACACTGGGATAGACCCAGGATAAGCTGTAGAGACTTTGCCATATCTCTCAGGATGGGAGAAGTCGGTCCACACCCCCACCTCAGGAGATAGATGACATATGAAAGGTGTGTTCAGCTTCTCACTCCTACCATTGCTTCTTTTCCTTTAGTTTAACTTGCATCTAAAAAGATACAATGGAAAGAAAAAACACTCTTTTTGATACTAAGTGCACCAGGAAAGCTGTCACTACAACTGCAGGGATGGGAAACCCTAGGCTATTCCAGCTTTACACCTGTGCTAGTATCTCTCTCTTTCACACAGAGGCACACACACATGTACACGCACATCTCAGCTTTACACATCTTCAATCTTCAGCACAAGTATCTGTGCTCTCTGGCATTTATTCAAGCACATCTCTTCCCAGGAAGACAGGCTGTGTACGTCCTCTGTACATTCAATTGTAAATATACATATGTATTTCCCATGGGTGCATACACCCTCCTCCCATTTCCACATGTGCAAGGAGGCATTGAAACAGTCTGCCAGCACTACCACCACCACACGCACCCTTCTATGGCATTTCTTTTTTCCTTTTCAGCATTGGCAGAGGGCACCCCATTCTTTTTGTCCCAACCTGCTGGCCAAGCACAGAGAGAGAAGAAGGATTAAGCTCCTTCATTCTTTTCCATCCTTGCTGAAAGGACATGCCAAAATGGGTTCGGTGTCCCCTGAAGTGACAGTGAAAAAACTTCCCACCTTTCCTTACTCTTAAGCTCTGTTCTACTGTGTTTGTTCTCCAGACACCTCATAGGATAATAGGTTTATTTTGCTTTCTTCACAGACATTTCAAGTATAAAGTTATCGTATATACTCGCATATAGGCAAACCCATACTATATACTGCTCCCACCCTTGAACAATGTCAGAATTAGTGACCAACTCACAGCTAATGAACCAACACTGTTCCTCTTTCCTCAAATCCTTCTTATTTCAGTGCAAACCAGCATCTTTTGTCTGAGTTTGGGAAACCAGCCCTGGAGTCAGGGAGGCTGCTGATCAGCTTTCTCAAACTCAGACTCCTTTTCTGTCTCTCCCACTGGTCTGCCATAGATTCAATGGCTGTAATAGCCATAGTGAAACCACTAGCCTGACCTGCAGACAAATCTTCCCTCCCTCCCTCCACACCCCCAGCAGACAAAATTTTAGCTTAAAATTTCTCAGCATATATGCAAATATATATATATCTATATATATATTTCAGCCCTATAGTCTTCACAAAATAATATAACAAGAACCTCAATATAGCTAACATATAAGTGCATCATCAAGTTAGTCTTGTTATTCTTCCTTCACTTTCTCCACGTCAAGCACTACTCTTTTTTAGGCAGTTTTAGGAAGAGTTGCCTGAGCAAGCATATTTTCCTGCATGTCCATTACACTGCTGCTGCTGCCTCCTCCTGCCACACACACACATAGACGTGTGCACACATGCCTTTCCCTGCTGGGAGCCAGCAGAAGTGAGCACTAAAGTCACTGCTGCTCCTCCTCAGCCCACCCCTTCCCTGCCTTTTTCTCTGCTTCCTGAAACCACAAGCAAGGATATCCAACTCCGACACCACTGTAAAGTGCAATGGCCAGGAACGGAAGAGAATGGGAGGAGTGAGAACATGGATAAAGAGATAAAATGGGAGGCTTGGGAAAGGAGGAGGAAGAGGGGAAACCAAGGAGGTGGCACTTGTCACCAGTGCTGCACTACTCACAACTCCAGTATCCCACAAACTAAGCACAACTCAGGAGGGTAGCTGATGGGATTGATCCCACCCCACTCTCCCATGCTCCACATATACCCCCAGTCCCTCCCCGCACTCTTCCCCTCTCACTCAAACATCAGACTCAATACTGGAGAGTTTCTCATAAACATGCCCGTTGCTGGAGCCATTGAAAGCCCTGGGGTTTTTGTTGTTAGGCACACAGGGGTTGGACTGGTTCCCTATACAGATGTCCTTCTGGAAACGGGCTGGTACAGCCCCATGAAGGGCTGAGACCACCGGCTTGTTGGTGGTGACAATGGCTCGGAAGTCTGGCCTGGCTTTGGGCCCTCCTGCCACCACAGGCTGCCTGAAGAAATAAGATTTGCTGCCGTGGAGCAAGCATTGGTCATCCCCAAAAGTGGGGATGAAAGGGTTTTGGGTGACCCGGTCAGGGTAGAGTGACTTGCTGAGCATGTAGCCCCCACTGCTGCCGGGGTTGTTGTGGTGGTGGTAGCTGGTGGCGGGCACTGAGGACTTGTTGTTGGCAAAGGTGGTCTCACTGGCTGGCATCTCAAACATGTGGGCGTAGGGGCTCCCCTCCAAAAAGCGGCCCTTGTCCTTGAGGCTGACGCTGCGGGGGGCCAGGGCTGAGTCATCTTTCTGCAGGTCCACAAAGGTGTCATAGGAGTGCTGCCGGCGAAGTTTGTTGCGGTTCTTCTTCTGCACCTTAGAGGCAGAATTGGAAGGGCTCTGAGGATATTTGGAGGAGGAGGTGGCACTGGTGGGCACGGGCACAGGGGCAGGTGGCTGATCCAGCTCTTGGAGTGAGTTGTCCTCACTGATGTCATACAGGTTGCCCGCTTTCTTGCAAGCCTCACAGCGGATGCAGGCCTGGCGGGTGGAGTTCTGCCCCACCGTTGATGGCGTATAGTTGTGCAGCTTAGAAGGGCAACTGCGACAGAAATTAGCCCCGGTCCGGTCTTCCCAGTCTAGATTGGTCAGGTTCTTCTCCCACGGTGCTGGGACCCCACTCACAACTCCATGCTTGTGCTCATTGCCTCCACCAAACTCTCCTGAGCCGTGCTTGTGATGGGCTCTGTTAGTGCAGGATCCACCCCCTCCTCCTCCCGTGTCGCGCTTAAATTCATCTCCCCTTTCTTTGTAGATATCCGTCAGGTCCACGTGTTCCCAGTGTGGGGAGTTCTCCTTGGTCCGAAACTGGTCAAGGTAGAAGTCCCGTAGCCCTTCTTTGTCCCTGAAGTAGCGCTTGTGGTCAGGTGAGCGGGGCGGGCGCCGGCGGTAGGCCAGCTCTATCTCATCGAATTCCCTCCGGGACTTGGCAGAGGCTGGGCGCTTCTTCAGGCTGTCCTTGTACTGCTGCTTCCGCCTCTTGGCTGCATTGCCCTCAATGTTGCCATAGGTGACAGTGTGAGTAGAAATGTCAGAGACATCCGAGCGGATCAGGTCATCGTGGGTCCCACTGCCGCCATAACGGTCACTCTTGAAGGAGAACTTGCCATAAAGGTCACCCAGCTGGCTGTGCTTGGCAGGGGGTAACCCCAGGTCCAAGGGCTTCTTCCCAATGGAGCGCGACTGGGCATTAAAGGGTGGGTTGTCACAGTCATAGAGCCCATCAATGGAGCTGGTGCTGCCAATGCTATGGGGGCGGTGGTGGTGGTGGTAGTGGTCCTGATACACATTGCTGTCCTTCAGCTGGAGATTGCCAAAGGTCCTTTCCACCTCACTAATATAGTCACTAAAGAGGTTCTCCTCGCAGGGGGGGTTGTTGTAGGATTTGCAGTCTGAGTGGGTGAAGCTGCGGCGGTGCTCAGAGATATCATAGACAGATGACTCGCGGCGGATAAAGTCCAGGGCACTCTGTGGTGAGCCATTGACCCCTGACAGGTTGGCCATGTTCTTGGCTGTCCGAAGCAGGCGGAGGATGTTGGAATGGGTGTTGTTCATAGTTGCTGTGGGGGAGTTCATTGCTGACTGGCGTTCTTCAATGGCCACGCCATGGATACAGCTGTAGATACCCTGAAATGAGAGAAAGCAAGGAGGTGAGTTGTTCTGCAAAGAAAACATGGAGGGAGATCTGAACTGGGAAGCACCCTGTGCATCAAGAGGGTGTTTCTGTAGGATAGTAGGGCCTATCAGACTTCCATCATGAAGCACAATCAAATCAAATCTTCTCTACCAAACCTTGCTGTTCTGACTCTCCTTCTTAACCCTCACATTTTTATTTTCCCTCCATTCCTCTTCCTCTGCTTTGTTTCAAGCTGTATTTCCAGGATGCAGGAATGCCTGCTTGCATCTCTAAGAGTTAGTTAAATCTAGTAGGTATAACACAGAATTGCAAATGGGGACAATAGTATCCTTGGGAATAAAAGAATCAAGACAAATGATTCTGTGTGGATGCAAGTCTGGTTTGGCCTTTGAAAATCATCTGGGCATCAGTGAATCAACAAGACAGGAGCTATCTTAAAAACAGAACAGCTTCATTTGTTATAAACTTAGCTACATTTATCACCAGTACAAATTAGAAAAGGAAACAGAGAAAGAGCAGAGTTCTTGAATAGGTATTTAGGTATTTTGCATCTGGTTGAGTGAGGTACAATAGAATTTTTAATTGCATTCAGTTAAATTTAACAGTAATAACGGGCTCAAAAATGACGTCCCTGAAAGCAGAAATCCTCTATTCAACCTCAAATCAGATAACAGAAGGGCCCAATTCCTCCACATTCCCCACAAGCTCATTTCGCCCATGACTGTTTGCAAGGGCTATCCCTAAGAACAGAATGAAAGGGGCTCCTTTATTCCCTGATCTACCAAATGGTGCCTAATGATTAATGTCAGTTGTGAAATGGAAACATTACATCATGTTATCATGGTTTCTCAGCAGCTAGCAGATGATTAACACTTTTCAGACCTTTCACCAACTTGGCCCAGGTCTAACAGATAACCACAAAATGTAAGAATCTTCTTAGCTAAGGGTCACCAAACACAACACCCCATTTCATCTCCAGGCTAAACAACATTAGAAACTAACAACATAGAAGAGAGGCTGTGCCCTTGCATTCAAAAGGCTCTGTAATTTCTCTTCAATATGTTATGCACCAATTATATACTCTTGTACACTCAAAGTAAATTCTGCTACATCAGATGCTGAGCTGAAAAATGCCAAGATTTGACCTCACTTCAGAATGAATCAGGAGGAAGGACTAATGGCTTGAAAGAAGGAAAATAAAGCTCCAAATGGGATACTGCTAGCAACACTAATAGTAGAAGATGACTCAGAAATGGCTAGAATCTGCTTTAAATGTAAATGTTGTACCCTAAGGCAGATTTACATAAAGCAAGTGCTAAGTTTATGTGGTCATCCTCTGTGGAAACATTTCTGCATAGTTCAGGGCATGGCTTTCAGTTAAGGACTTCTGACTGTCAATGAAGGCACACTTCTAGTTAACAAAAGTTCAGCTGAAAAGCTGTAATTCACAGAACAATGTAAAACTCTTAAATTTCTAATCATATTATCCCTCATTACTTGATTACATTTGGGGAGTCCCTAAAACTGGCCTTCTCACAACTCACTTTGGGGGAGCAAACAGTAACAGTTAACTTGTCTTTTCCTGTGTTTTCATTTCCATGTGAAATTTCCATTTCCTTAACCAAAATCTAGCAGAGACCAAAGATGTCCCAGAAAAAATTAACATGTTTTTGCAACATTACGAGTGCAAAGATGACACTGTGCAGACTGCCACCTGTGTATTAGACAGTCTTGGTGGATATTCCCATATCCAGTACCTAGGACTGTCTGAATAAAGCCTCTGTTCATCCCTGAGAGTTAATGGCACTCACCCTGCTGATGGAGAAGACCACACCAGGCTTGCCAGAGCAGACGCCCATGAAGCAGTGGCGGAATTGCCAGTAGAAGAGATGCTCACAGATGAAGGTGATGAGACTGAGGGCCATGGCTGCTCCCAACATGTAGAAGACACCTGCCATGTTATCTATATCCAGCTGGCTGCTCATAACCTCATTCTTCTCATTGTGACAAATGCCAGTGAGCCAGAGAGCTTCCAGCTCCTCCATCTCCCCTAGAATGACAGAAGGGAGGAAAGAAACAGGTTAGATAATCCTGCAATGGCTAAAGAGCTTAAACTGTGGCAGACTGAAAGCAAGAAGCTGATCTAATGTAATTTCCAGTCTCCACATTCTTTTTCCACATCTACAACATCCATAAAATATCCTGGCTGCCCTTCTGATAGGGGCAGGTGCCATTTGTCAAAGGAAAGTCAACAGGATTTTTCCACAGCCTGATATTAGCCATAACAAGCTGTACCACAGGACATTGCTTTGACAATTGCTGGATATCTACACTGAGATCTGGAAACAGTTGTCCACCAGACAACTGAAGACCTGGCCTACAAACTTCCACTTTCATAAAGTCAATGAAGGAAAAAAATTAGTGACTGATAGTGGTAGACAAAAGTTAATCACTTCTAGATGAAAACATTATATGTTTCCAACTCAAAATATTGATTGTTTCAATCAATTTTTTCCCATCATATCCATAGTTCATTAAAACCAGGTGCATTGTTCCAAAAAATATTTGAGTATTTTTCCTTGTTTTTCTTCCTTTCAATTTTGTCCAAATTCAACACTTCCAAGAGTTTTGACCAATAAAATATTTCACTAATTTGTATCAGCTAGGAACAAATGTTCTGTACTCTAATTTCATACATCACTACTTCTTGTGTACTTCCACAAGGGGTAATAGAGAGGCAAACACACACACACACACACATAAGACATTTAGAACAAACTGATTTTGCAGGATGACATATTGTTTCGTGTTGTTAGGAAAGTTAGTTTTTCATATTTTCTGTCTCCAGTCCAGTGGTGGGGGAAAAAAATCCACATATTAAGTACTGCCATAGCAGACTCGTTGAAGCTTTGAGGAGAACTTACATCCTTCTCTGAAATAATACATACTAGGCTTTTTAAGAAACAGGACAACCTATCTGTCAGGTGGCCAATTTTCTGAAGTGTGTCCAAGTTATGTTCTTTCCATATTTATAACTATTATGTTATTTTCAGATTTCAGGAGGGAAAAAGAATACTTACAGATAAAATAACCTGTGAATTTTATTTACTCATAAAAAAGGACACAGAAAAATTTAATGTGGAATGAAAAGACAGGAAAATCCTTGCTAAGAAGGAATGTCTTTTTCCATGAACAATTTTTGTTAATACTAGCAATTTCTCTGTAAATTGAGAGGTGAACTAGGTAACTATAATCTTCTAATTAAAAACTCATTCCAAAATACCCTTTTGAGTCTCAAGTTCTTCCTTGGGTTTGTTTTATTTTGGGGTTTTTTCAGGTTTTGGAAAACCTGATCTAACTCTTTCATCCAGAAATATTTATCCATTAATTTTGTAAACTCTGCATGGATTGATCCTGTCTAGAGTTATAAAGTATGGAATAACCACAGACAGTCTGGTATAATTAGTAGATTTGGTCATGGCAAAACCTCAAAGCTAGTGAAAACTTCACACCAGAGATTTTGTTTCTACAAGACATTCTTCCCATAAGATATTTTTCCAACACACATCTGAGCTTGTTCTATGAATACTTTAGTGCTTTTGGCACTGCTTTTGATGATATTGCTACCCTACATCAACAACATGAAAGAAGTACCATCGTTGCATTTTTGGGTGTGCTGCCTCTAAAAAAAACCCCATTAATAATTCCATGTTCTCAACTCACATCTGAAGCACCAGAGCTAGATACTTCCATTTCTTACATGCAAAACTCAGCATTTCTTAGGAAAATTCCAGCACTTCTTTTTCTTGCCACTTACCATCTCCAAAAAGCTGTAGAATTGCAAGATCAACCTGGCGCTTCCAGCCTGAGTCCTTTTGGATGGCAATGCCATAGCCAGTGGAAGCAAACACTTTCCCACTCCCAATTGTCACCAGCTTGCAGCCTTCATCTCTGCCCGCCATGTAGTTCAGCACTGCTGCATCATAAATGAAAGCATCCAACTTCCTGCACAGATGCAATAAACAAGAGGGTATAATACAGAAAACATAAAATCTGTATGAAATCAAAGGTGGTTTTAGGTAGCTAAGGAAGAAATTAACCTCTTTCAGATGGACTGCAATATGTTATGTAGAATCATAGAAAGGTTTGGGATGGAAAGGATCTTAAAGACCATCTAGTTCCAACCCCCATAACATGAGCAGGGGCACCTTTCACTAGACCAGGTTTCTCAGAGTCTTATCCAGCCTGGCCTCAAACACTCCTAGGGATGAGGCATCCACAACTTCAACACCTCACAGTAAAGTACCTAACCAGCATCATGCAAAAGAATTTTTTTCCTAATATCTAATCTATCTAATCTTTCAGATTGAAACCATTCCCCCTTGTCCTGTCACTACATGCATTTATTAAAAAGTTTCTCTCTAGCTCTCTTTTCAGTTCCCTTCAGGAAGATCACAATTAGGTCACCCTAAAGCCTTCTCTTCTGAACAATCCCAATTCTCTCAGCCTTTCCTTGTAGGTGATGTGCTCTATCCTTTTAGTCATCTTGGTGGTGTCCTCTGGACTCACTCTAGCAGGTCCATGTTCCTTTTGTTCAGAAGACAACATCCCAGAGCTGGATGTAGCACTGCAGGTGGGGTGTCACCAGAGCAGAACAGAGCAGAACAACTGAATCCTCTCCTTCATCCTGCTGCCCATGCTGCTTTGGATGGAGCCCAGGATACAATTGGCTGTCTGGGCTGAGTACACATTGCTGGGTTCTATCCAGCCTCTTGTCTATCTGCACTCCCAAGTCCTTCTCAGCAGAAGATCACTGCCTTTGATCCCTTCATCCCCCAGCTTGTGTTGATACCAAGGTTGCCCCTACCCAGGTGCAGCATCTTGCATTTGGTCATGTCAAATTTCATTAAATCCCCATGTGCCCACTTTGAGCCCATCCTGGTCCTTCTGGATGGTATCCCATCCTTCAGGCATCATTTTCACTTTCACCATTACATAAAGTTAAATAAAATCTAAGCCTAAAGCTGTTTTATAGGTGATTCTGGGTTATAACTGAGGATCCTATATTTTTTCTGACTATTTGGTAATCATAATTTCTTGATCTTAAAGAAAATTTGGAATACAACTATATTGCAAGATAAAGATGAATGACGAGGAAGTCAAGGGGATCTATATCCTTAAGAATACCTTCTGTTTCTGTACTGCCTTTATCTCAAAACAATGGAAAATGCCTTATAAAATGTATCAATAATAGACAGCAAAGTAAATAAGGAAAATATTTTCTCCAATTCAAATGCTGGCATGACTTAGCTGAGAAAAATGTATTTTTTCCCAATCAGATACAGTCAGGACATTATGTTTTACCCCTCAGTTAGTGTGAAAAGATCTTTATCAATGTCAACTGGACCAACAGCAGCTTTAGGGTTGACCATGCTGAATTGGTCTTTGTTAAAGAATGTTCAGCTGAAAATCAATAATTCTGTTTCAACACAGAGAAATCCCATTATGGACTGTGTGGAGAGCACAACAGCCTGGTGAGAGCCTTTTCACACTGCAACAAATTGATTTGGATGTGGGGGGCAGTCTCAGGAGGCTGCATCTTCTACAAACCCAAAGACAGTTGATGAGTAAATCCTCCCATTAGATCTGAAATGAAACATTTTACGATAAATGGCCTAAGACCTTCCAGTTGCACATTCTCTCTCATATACTATGTTTACAATTCACCTCCTGCACATGTATTTACAGTATGGTGGTTATCTCAGTTCAAGTGCTTATCTGTGAGGAAGTCTGTCCAAGGGTGAATATGAAGCCAGGTTGACATCTATCAGAAGTGATGAGCACTATTTAATCCATATATTTCCAGGACAATGCGTATTTATTTCCTGAATGGTGACTATATGGCAAATGTACCTTCGCAGGATTACATCCAACAATGTTACAACCATTTGTAATGGGCTGTGGGCCTCTGAACCTGGCAAACAGGTTTAGGAATATTCAGTCAATCTAGTAATTGAATTGGCTAAACATCTTAATTTCTGCTTTGGAAAGAACTTTCTTGTAAGACTGCAACATGAGTTCAAGCAAAAATGTTTTTTTTTCACTGAGGCTGGGCTCTGACAACCAAAATGGTCAGTTCTGAGAGGAGGTCTTTAATTACAAAGGACAAAGGCTTGCAAAATGTCATTATGAGTTAAGTCCTTTGCAAATTCACTGTTACTAAACCAGGATAAACTATTCAAGCATGCTTTTTTGCTAATGATTTTTTGCACGTCTCCAAAGTTACTCAAGGAAATGCTTACATTTTTATACTTCCATGTTATTCAAATAATGTTTTGTTTAGCCCTTGATACTAAAATATTCCAGAGAGTAAGCTACTTCCAAACTATTTGCTCCAAACGTACCTTCCATTACATTACATTAGCTGGTGATACACTGGGGTGGGATTAGTCTGACAGCTTCCTGATTAATATAATCTTTTATACACAGGAGGGAAAACAAAGGAATTTCCAGATGACAATGTAAATGCTCTAAAAAAAACTTTGTCCACAGAGACCTTTGAGCTTTTCTTCTGTATGCATAAAACCCACCAGCATGAAACATCTTGATGAAGCAAGGTCTTTGGGACCAATACACACTTGGATTATGTAAAGAGATACAGTGGATCCTCTTTTTCTTTTCTTTTTTTATTTCTTATAACAACAGCAAAACCAGAAACTCTTACACAGATGTCAATAGGAAAACATGGCAATAACAACCACAGAATTACTCTCCTGTGCTACTGCACTATGTGTGGTCTTGCTATACTTTTAACCATGGAATGATAATAGAGGCTCATTTTTCAAACCCTAACAAGTACATTTTCCAGACAAGCATGCAAAAAGTCAGGTTTCTGTGGTGAGTAAACATGTAAGAAGGTCTCACCCAGTTTTTAGCGAGAACAGTGCATCATCCACCCCCCTCTGATTGAACTTCACCATGTAGCTGTGCATTTCAGGGTAGTTGTTGCGAATGTTCCTTTCTGTGCTGCCATTGGGAACGGTCCCGAAGCGGAAAGGGGGTGAGAAGTCATTTGGTTTCTGGAACTGAAGAGAAAGGAGAAGGAATATTTCTCACAGTCTTTCAGACTGAAGCAGTCATCTGGTTGGGAGAACACTGGAAAGTTGATCTGATTTTATTTTACTATCACATAGAAAACATAATTGAGAAGATGTTATATTTCACTGTTTTCAAACATGAATATCTCCTGTTAATGCCTAAGAAACAAGAAGTGAATCTGAGCAAGCTGTTCTTTTTCTCTACTCCGTATTAAGTGCACTAAATAGTCAGTGATCAGAGATTAAATAGGAGGTTAGATAAAAGGAAAAAGGAAAGGGAAAATGTAACAGTAGTGGTGGAACAGAGTCAAGAAACAGTTTCCAATGAAGTCTATGTGATGCGCTTTTTATCCACAAACTGTCATTTAGTTCCTAAGAAGTATCTTTTTCAGTTCTGTGGATGCCTTTACACTTCCTGGTTCTGACAGAGGTAGAAAAGTAATTGATGAGAGATGCCTCTCAGCACACTTCACACCCACTTCACCAAACAAATGATCAGCTTTCAAAGTTTTGGGAAAATGTCCCAAATAAAATGTTGTTAGTGGCTGCAAGTTACTAGTAACATTTGATACCCAGAACAGAGCTGGCAGAACAGTCCAAAGGTTTTGCTGCTCAGAAGAAATACATTCATCATAACAGTCCTCCATGGCTGCAAGCCTGTGAGATTCTGTATACCACTTGCTTAAGTCATAATCAATGCTCTCTGGGATTTTATGAGGAGTAAAATTTAGACTGTCAATTATCAAGACTGCTTAAAACCTCTGGAACCAGCAGATGAGAAGAAGCACAGAATTATAAACCAGGAACTGAATAAGCAGTAAAGAAAAACATGCAAAGGTAGGTTAAATGGAAGGAAGCTTCCTCCTCTCTGGACATATCATGCAGTAGCTTACCCGCTGTTATTTCCCAGCTGTGACCACGTATTTCTATGATCCTGAGTAGCATGTTGACAACATGCTTATGGTCAGACCAAAACCATTTAACAGCAGGAGTGCACCTGGTACATGAATATGTGCAGTCATGCACTGCCACCTTCCATAGGGCTGAGATCTACAGATAGTTCTAGCTTAAAATACATGCAGATGAGCCTTGTTCTTGAGCTCTGCTTAAAGCCATTTTGGAATTTGGTCAACTCAACTGAAGAGGCCAGAGCCCCTCAAGCAGTGTATCTTGTTCACAACATCTCAGCCATGAGGACAGTCAGAAGCTGGGTCTGTGGATAGGAGAACATACTGTTCACCTGTTTCTGTGTACCAGTCAACTAATCTCTCCAGTGTGGATGGCAAGATGGGCTAACTTATATGTGCATGTAAGTGTGTGAGAGAGAATAAATATCCTACTGCTTTAAGCCAATAAAACACATTGGGGCTGTTTTTCTGAACTCAGGTTAGTGCATCACCAACAAAACAGAAGTTTCACATAGTATAAAACAGACAGTAAGGTGTCTCTCAGAACTTTGTCACACCCTCTAGGGAGGAAGACAAACTCAGAGCTATCAAAGACTGTGATGAAAGCAAACTTTGATGGGAGAAAAATCACCACAGCATGCTAAAATTATTCTTTTTTACTAAGCTGATTAAAGCAGCAGCCTAGGGGACCCATCACAAGGAGGGCACTGCCATGCCAGACACAAAGAAACACAGTCTCTCCCCTGTCATGCTAAACCAGGAGATTGCAGCATGGGCAGCTAGTTTCTCCAGAGGCTGCAGAACCCCATCTTGAAGGCATACAGGCCATTCCCATTCCCACAGAGCCCTCCAACGGAGTACAGCCAACAGGAGAAGCATTAAGCAGGCCTGATCAAAATTTGTGTGACTGAGTTTTGGCATGTTCATTTTATACCTTCACCCTCCATTCCCAGTGACACACTCTCTACTCTTGTCTGCTTCCATCATGATGCCTACAAACTGGAGTAAGAAGGATTACAAAGTCAGGCATTTCCCTGTGATAAAGGAAGTAATCCCAATTTGGAACTCTTTTATCACTACTCTAATCCAGAGCCCATAATAGCAGCCACAGGTGAAAGGCTCCAGATTTTATTTTTAATCTCCTGGGCAATCAGTGAATGAAATCAATTAATGAAATTAATGAAATCATTTCTCTTGTAAGAAATTACTGTTTCTGGAAATCGGAAAAGCATATTTCTACAGAAAGAAGTCAGGTTGATGACTTCTACAAATTCATATACTACTCATTTACTCACCAATCCTTACCTTCTGCTCATTCCTTAGTCAGAACAGATCTTCAATTGCAAATTACTCTCCACACATCAACATGTACACACACTTCAGCAATAGCTTGGTAAACAGCAAGACAGGAAACTATATGAAAGGATCCATATGGGGCCTACATCAGGCAATTATAGTTAAGTGCCACTCCTCTTGAGTGCCCGAGAGGAACACAGATTCCCAGCTAACCTAGTTTAATGTTTACAAAGTTGAAAGTAACCAATGTCCAGCTGACTCCACAGTTGATGCAGCCAGAGATAAGGAGCTACTTCTCCATATTTGAGAAGTAATAGCAATAGAGGCATGCAGCTTTCTGATAGGAGATAGCAGTTCAAAAATCCCCATGTGTATTTCTTGGCAGTAATTGGGCACAGCTCAATCCAGAGTAGAAAGGATCTCCAGTGAGTTCTCCAGAGCAAAAAAATTTTGCATCATTCTGAACTGACTACTGAGGGAACAAAAAGATGGGGAAGGAGTGTGTCCTCTCCTGCCAACACATTGGAGAAACTGGAAATGAACCATAAGGAGGAAAGTTAATTGACAGATTGTCAAAGAGTTCAGTAAGGAAAGCCACTTGTTTGATTTCTCCCAGGGGCTGGGACCATGGGCCTGGATCATAAGTATCATCCCCAGGGAAGCAGGGCTCTTTGGCAGATGGGCCTATAGGGAGTCTGAGACATGAGGGAGGAGCTGATGCACAATGAAGGGGCTGTTACATGGAGGAAGCCTGTGCAGAGATAATTTCAATGCTACAGTGAACACTGACAAAGGAATTAACCACAGATATGGACAGAAAGGGGTGGAATGTAGATTAATGAGAGAACTGTCCCATTATTTAATGTAAATATTTCTCCTGTCAGAGCCCCAAGTCACAACGAAGTCACTCCACTGCAAGCATCTGCAAAGAGGAGTCCTGTGAGATTCTGGCAAAAAAAAAAAAAAAAAAAAAAAGTGTTGGTAACAGGGGAAGGGAAGATAAGCAACTACATCCGTTGCTGAGAAAACCCAGCTGTACAAGGGTCCACACTTGTCAGATCCCCATGCTGCACTTGCCCTTAGCAGGAGACCTGTTCTGCTGCCCAGATGTTTTTTTTTTCCCAAGGAGTGACTGCCTGTGAGGGAATCAGCAGGGCTCAGCTGCAGTCCTGTACCCAAAGAGCCCCAGGCAGAGATGTATCTCACTTGCATCCTCCCACTCATTCACCGTGGAATCTCTGTTGTGAGATGTTCCCCTTTTATGTACCCAAAGTGATGTGCACATCCTCTCACCCATAAAAGAAGTCCCATTTGCTTCACATCAATTGTGAAGGTGGATGCTAGAGATGGGGGTGGAAAGCAGACACTGGGAATGGCTGGAAGCCGGGGTAGCTCTGGGACATGAGGTATCTATGCTTGGAGCCCAGTGGCTGCCTGCCTCTTCAACCTCTCACTCCACAAACTGAAATCAAGGAGCACTAAGTGCAAAGCAGACCCCAGCTTTGGAAAAGTAACTTTTCAGAGTCAGAGAGCAAAAATCTTCCTTCTCTGGATAGCAATAAACACACAGGCTAGGAGCTGTTAGCACATTCAGGCGGAGAGCTCCTTTGCCACTCCCCTCCACATCTCGCCATGAGAGCTGTCGACAGCAGCAGTGAAAGCAGGTTTAAGTGACTCGGCTGGCAGAGCGGTTTCATTAGCAATTTGGAGCCATGCCGTGCAGAAAGCAGCATTGTTCTCAGATGTTCAGATATCAATCTGCATAATGAAACAGGTGATAGGAGCTCTTCCCATTCATGCAACAGCAATTTGAGGGGATTTAGAGATGAGGGGAAGGGGTTATGTCTAATTGGCCACAATTAATTTGATGAGAAATTTTTTTCAATAAATTGTCTATCACCAAATGGATCCTACAGAAAAGCACATCTGCACTTATTTATCTGCCTGATGTAGGCCCTGTTTACACTGTAAAGTGTTTGCCAATAGCATTGAAAGCAGTTTCCCAAACTCAGCAAGCTCTTGTAACATAAAGGCTCTTTTTTATCAGCCAATCTACTTTTACACTGCTCAAAAAAACCCAAATCAATCCACTGCTGAATAACATAATGAGCTGGCAGAACTTGGTGCAAGGGTGAGTGTGTGGGTGGTGTGTTTTACCCTTATACAGCTTCTCTGGGAGAGCTCCTTACACTTTATAAGGCGCAGATGACCAGTTAAAGTTTTCTACCACAGGAAGCTCCACAGCTCTGACCTATCAAACTAAGAGCCACAAATTCAGCTCCTCTGCTAGCTGCAAGTCCAAAAGAGCTTAAGCCCATATTAGATACTTTGAGCTCACTTCATTTACCCAAAAGTAAGTGCCAAGCTGAGATGCCATGGGAATTGCACCCTGGGAACAGGTCTCTCATAACCCCATGTCAAATTTGCCCACAACCTGAAGGTAGTTTGGACACCCACGTACACCTAAAATAGCTCTAAACATCTACATTGGCCCAAAAATATTTAGTCATTGGGCCATTCAACCCTCAGGACATCTTCTCCCACCAAAAGTACAGGGAGCCAACCACTATGGTTAGCAAGAAGCCTGAAGTGCCCACCACCCTCCTAATGTATAACTTCTTTGCATTGCCCAAACATCTTTGATTGTCTCCTCTTGTTCTGGTTCAGCTGCATGTCACTGCAGTCAGCTTGCACCTTTCTTCATTGCCTGAAAATCCAACCAGGCTGTTTGCACAAGATCTTCCTTCAAAACCTTAAAAATTTAAGAGTGGATCAGTGGTTTTCAGGTCTAACTCTGATGTAGCTCAATGCCTGTACCTAAGTCCTGATAGGCTACCCATGTCCAGGCAGCATGTCTTGCCCTAGCTGCCTTCTACGTCCTCTGTTTCAGCCAGGAAATTAATTACTTCACAACTAATGGATGACTCTCAAAGAGAAAAAGCTTTTCTTTTCCTTATCCCCAAATATATATTTTTTGTCCCCAAGCTGCACTACAAACAATGCACAGAATCACAAACTTGGATTTGACCCTGAGAAGATGTCCCTTCCACCTCTGTCCCTCCAGTGAGTCTCTCCTGGACATCACTATTCCTGACAGCTCTTAATCCAGCCCACTGTGGAACATGGCTGGTGCTGGAGACTCCTCCATTCCCTGGACAATGTCCACCAGAGCTTTACTACTGGAAAGTTCTTCCAAGTATCTGAACTAAAGACTTCCAGCTGCAAATACTTCTGCAATATTTTCTGTTATCTTGTCCATGGGCAGGTAAATCCAAATAGTTTCTTCTTCTCCGAAAGTGCATTTTATGTTTTTGAAGACCATTGTGCTGCTTCTTCTCCACATTCTTTCACTGCAGCTAAAGAAGCCCACTTTCTTTAGTCCTTCTTTGCAAGCTGTATTATACGGACCTGCAACCATTCTTGCTGTTGTCCTCTGGCTGTATCCTGTAGGTTTTTGCTTGACTTACCTTTGGTTGCTTACCTGAACATGCTCTTCACCATATGAATAACAATCTGATTAAGATCCAAAGATGCTGAGAGAATGTTACAGTAAAAAAGCTTGCAGCAAGGCAACACAAACAATGCTAGTGAGAGTTCATGCTCATTATCACTCTTTTCAGAGCCTCTCTATATTATATCATGTTTTGTCTATCCTTCATTTTTAGCTTGCAAGTTCTTCAAAGCTGCAGCTCTGTCCTGATCTGCATTCAGGTAGTGGGCAGTTTGTTTCTGCAATGTTGATCATCACTGCCAGTACCATCTTCATTTTACTGTATTCTTTTCTTTATGCAGCTTGGATTGTCCATGTAGGCACAAACGCATGCCCCCAGTCACCTGTCCCGGTAGAGGAGGTGCTCTGCAGATTTAGAACACAGAGCTTGTAACTGTTGGTGGCATGGTGCTGTAGGCATTTTAAAATCGACAGAATTGCATCCCAGCAAGGCAGAAAATCATACTACAGACCCAAATCTTAGCACTGGTACAAGTCTGTGAGGAGAGCAGACTAAAATGACTGTGCTGCTTGTTCTCTATTATTAATGACTCTCTTGTATGGATACTTCTTGAGATTCACTCCTAAAGCATTCCTGTCCCCTCTGCAGAGTCATGTAGTTTTGACATCACAGACATTTTTTATTTCCAAGATGGAACTCTCAGCCATTTCTAAGTGACTATAAGTTTTCAGATCATCCTTTTACCCTAGCTCTTTTTAATTCCCTCCTGCATTCCCTTACAATAACATTCTCTGCCTCCTCAGCAGTGGCTGGGACTCCACAGCTCTGAATCCAGCTGCTACATCAACTCTTCCTGAAACCCCAATTCCTTGTCTTCACTAGTCAAACAACACGTCTTGATTTGTAAACAAACAAAAAAAGAAAGCTAAAAAAGGGGACCGAACCAAAGCCCCAAATCCAATATGTTGATTTTGGGAGGGCATAAAATTACCTTGTGCTCCCTCAGACTTTGACTTTGTGATTTATCTTATTATTCCGTACCCAGTGATGTTTCAGATTCTCGGTCTTGCTTTGCATAGCACTTTCACCCACAAATTGCTCTAGATAAGTCCAAGAAAGGAATTATCAGTTAGTGCAGCTGACTGCAGTAAAGTTGCAAAGAATTCAATTAAAGTCCCTTTTAAAGGAAGATGTAGTGTGGGTCAGACCCACAAACAAGAAAGAAAAATAGCTATGAATGTCTGTTGGTGAAATATGGACACATGCAGGTCAGGAAAGAGAACAGAGCAGCCTAGTGACAATGCAGAGGTGAGGGGGGACAGGTAAAAGCAAAAGGAAAGAGTTCAAATATAGCAACTTTAAAAATAGTTGTCCTTGCAAAATAACTGAGATGAAAACAGAGATCCAGTTGGTGGAAGAAGCCTCCATCACATGCAGTTATTGCCAGAGGAGTGCACACAGTAGGACTGTGCAGCCTCTTTGCAAGCTGGATTGTTATGTACAGTGTGCCAGCTTTGCAAGTTGGATTGTTACGTACAGTGTGCACAGAGCAGGAGACTGAAAACTTTGGGCAGTGCAGCACCATCCCAAACAGACGGCATGTTGGAGATCCCACATCTTCTGTAAACACACCTACTTGTGCCTGCTGCTACCACACTGCCTCACTGCCTGACCCAAGCATTATAGATACACCAGGCTGGAGGAGCCACTTCAGGATCTGACTATCACAGACAGAATCCACCCACCACTAGAACACCAGGAGTCAGCCAAGTGCATGAACATTATACAGGCTCTGTGCAGTTTCTCCACCCAACAGGTAATATTAAAGCCTTAAATATTCCTCAGGACACATTTGGCAGTATATACACTTCAGGTCACTGTTAAGTGTCCCTCACGCTTGACCAGAAATCTGTAGTGGAATCACTGAGCTTCACCAGTCAGAGCCAAAAGCTGCTTGCACAGCTCAAGTGTTAGTATGTATGGTATGCGAACAGTCCAGCCATATCTTTTGCAATGAAGGGTGCTATGAAATCATAGCTACGATACACTCAGCTTTTGGTTGTATGCATGTAGAGGATGGAGATCATCTGTTGATCCAGTTTCAAATCATGCCATGTATTTCATTCTTGAGAATCAGCTTCTTTGGAAGCACAGTGGGACAAAAGGTATCTACTGAATAATCCCAGGCAAACACAACAGAGAAATTCGTGAGACAGAAAGATGCCACTTACTACACTCCTACTATCATTAGGAGTGTAGATGCTCATTCAGAGGGAGAAAATTAACTGATTAAAAAGACCTTGAGAGGAGAGGTGACAGATAAGTACAGAGGAATTTGAAATCTGCTTTGTTTGCACATGAGACAGCTGGTTAACAAATTATGAAACACTCTGAGAAATTCAGAGGATGTAGTTTGGTGGGAAAGAAATTCCATTTTTCACTAACAAAGGAAGATCAGATCCTCCTGTCTTCTGAGTACTAACAGCCAGCCTACTATTATGTGGGTACTGTCCACTGGACAGCAGGTGAAACCCTGCACAAGCTTGGCAAACCTCCAAAAGACTTCACAGGGGCCAGAATTTTCATCCAAGCAATTTTAAAAACTTAGTAATCACATTAGTGGAAATTCTTAAGCACGTCTGTGGGGTGGAGAGGCAAAGCAAAAAAGCAGGGCACTTCAGACAGAGCAGCACCCTCCCAGAGCTAGGAGATAATGCCTTCCCTTAACCTTCTGATGAAAGGTGCCTCCTATCTGCAAGTGAGAGACAGAGAAATGAAAGCCGTGTCACTCCCATGAGAGCCCTGGGGCACTGAGTTACACCTGAAATAAACAAGTCTACTGGGCCACCGAGATTTAGGGGAAGTTTGACCTTGAGTAGCCAAAAGCCTGGGACAAGCAGGACTTCTTTCCATGCAGTGAAGTAAAAATGCCTGGAAAAATACAACCTGACAAATATTTATCAAATTTATGTATGTACATATAACTCCAAATGTTATGGTTATGTCACTAGGCATCAGGAGTGAAAGTGTGGGAATACAGCTGTTGTATTTTTTTTTTTTTTTAATCCTGTAGATCTGTTACTCCCATCCCTTCCCCACCAGTAATTCAGCCCTGATCATTCAGTTAAAGGAGGCCAGCTCTCATCTCTCAGACTGCCAAATTTTGGTGGCAGGGCCATTGTCTTTTATTTGACTGCAAAGTGCCAAGTACATTTATGGCACCATATAAATAATAAATACAAATATTCATTGTTTCCCTTTCCACTGACTTAGACTGATGTGAGAAGCAGGACAATCCTTTGCTTCCCTATCTCCCTCTCCCCCTTATATAACTCTCCAGACAGCTTTTTCCAGACTGCCAAGCAATTAGCACAGAAGCAACCAAATTTAACCACTACCTCCAAAGGGGGATAGCTCCAAGAGCTGGTTAAAAGGAAGATGAAAAGAAAGGTTCAGTGGTCGCCAAGGCCTTGGGAAGGCCAGAATGCTGTGCAGGGGGAATGCAAAAGCTGCAAGCTAAGGACTACACCACAGCCCCAATCACCAAAGCCCCTCATCCAGCGACTCTCATCTGTACCTCAAACAAAGCCCACAGGTTTGCATTTTAAAGATCATCTAATCCAAATCCTTATGCCATGGACAGGGACACCTTTCACTAGATCAGCTGCTCAGAGCCCCATCCAACCTGGCCTTGAGTTCTAGGGATGAGGCATCCACAACTTCTCTGGGCACCGCTTCCAGTGCATCAATACCATCACAGCAAAGAATTTTTTCCTAGTACCTAATTTAAACCTATTCTCTTTCAGTTTGAAGCCCTTACCCCTTGTCCTGTCATTACATGCTCTTGTTAATAAGCGTCTCTCCATCTTTCTTGTAGGTTCCTCTTCAGGTACTGGAAGGCCACAATTAGTCACCCTAAAGCCTTCCCTCTTCCAGGCTGAACAATCCCAATTGTCTCAGCCTTTTCCTGTCAGGAGAGGTGCTCCATCCCTTTAATCATTTTGGTGGCCTCCTCTGGACTCACTGTAGCAGGTTCATGTTCTTTTTGTTCAGAAGACAACATCCCAGAGCTGGATGCAGCACTGCAGGTGGGCTCTCACCAGAGCAGAGCAGAGCAGAGCAGAGCAGAGCAGAGCAGAGGGGCTGAATCCCCTCCCTCACACTGCAGCCCACGCTGCTTTGGATGCAGCCCAGGATACAATAGGTCTTCTGAGTGCACATTGCTGGGTTGTGTCCAGCCTCTTGTCCACCTGCACTCCCAATTCCTTCTTGGCAAGGCTGTTCTTGATCCCTTGAACCCCCAGTCTTTTTGATACCAGAGAAGACCCTCCAGTGAACAGAAAAAGAGAGAATCCTGAGAGACCAAGGTTAAAGCACACTGGAGCCTCCTTGCTGCTCCACACTGTGCAGTGCTGAGCTGAAAAGAAAGAGGGAGAATGACAAAGAAACTAGGACTGAAGCAAGGGGAAAAAAAACATGTTTGAAAACCCAGTGACTTCAAACATTTATAGTCTTAAAAATGACTGAATCACATTTTAGCACACAGGCACAGAGGTTTGTTTCAAAGACCTCACAAAGCATAAAAATTACCCAAATACAAAGACTCCGGAATGTCCAAATCTATGATAAACACACCCATCTGCAACTGCAAAAATTTATCTGAGATTATATTTATGTATGCAATAAATGTAAGTCACAAATCAGAAGGATCTATTACTAATATGCTGTAGCTATGTGATAGCTATTTATGAATAGGAAATTTTTAACATAATATATAATTACACATAGTACACATGCATTATGTGTGTTTACATATAATATATAGCTACACTATATAGTATTTTTAAATACTTCATACTATAACGTGATGATTTACAAGGAGATGCAGAGAAATAATCAGATTTTAAGCCATAAAATTTCAGACTATCAGATCTCTGAGTTTTTTACACTTCACTATGAACCAGCATTTCTTGTATTAAGCAATAGTTGATACCACTGTTATTGATAATGGTCATATTTAAGCAAAAGGCACAGTTCAACTCATTTACAGGAAGATGTATGTACCCCTAGGAAAGCACTGTTGAGAGAAATTCAACTCTACCCCACAAAATAAGGTCTGGAGACTCAAGAACCTCTTTATTTGGGGATTTTTTTTGCCAAGTGAGGTGCATCAGATTTACACATTTTGGAAAAGGTTGTGATTTATCACAAGAGGACAGGATTGGAAGTGACATGGTTCTTCTGTCTGCCTCATATCTCCACAAAGCTGTCCTGACAATAAAAATCATACTGCTGTTGAAAGATTGCATACTTTCTGCCTTTGGACACCACCACATAAAACTTCCTTTGTATCCTGCCAAAATGTGTGGAAGCACCACTGTTGGGGGTTAGATTTGGTGGTTTGTGGGTTTTTTTTGTTTTTTTGTGTTTTTTTTTTTTTTGGTTTTTTTTTGGGTTTTTTTTTTTTGTTTTTTTGGGTTTTTTTTGTTTGTTTGTTTGTTTGTTTTTGTTTGTTTTTTTTTTCTCTTCTCACAGAATTTTTTCCCATAAGTTTCCAAAAGCCTTGACGACTACTTAGTCAGAACAAAAAGAGTGCTTGAGGGATATGGCAGCACGAGGCTACACCTATTGTTTTTGAGTCCCTGGGAGTGTCCCTCAGAGGGGAGAGATGATGAGCTTTGGGAAAGGCAAAAAGACAGATCTGGGGAAGGGGGAGGCACTCTTGCTCTCAGCGCCGAGGAGGATGGTCAGGCTGCCCTCTGCCTCTGCCTTGTCCTGGGAAATCTATCGTCATCTGCTCCTGTACCCAGGAATCCTGAGCTCGCTTTCTCCAGCCTCCCCCCACCGCCGCTGCTTCTTCGGACCTTTGAGGCTCTCCTGCTACTCTGTAGCCCTGCACTGCCCAGCCCTGCCGGGACACCCCTGCTGCTCCAGCTGCCAGCCCAGAGCTCCTCATCTCATCCACCAGCCCGGGACTTTTCCTTCCTTCCAGTTCGGCCTCTCGGAGTCCTGCAGGGGCACCGAGATCAAACTGCTCTGGGCTTTTTTGTAAAAGAAAGCCCTCAAGGTTCTTGATTCTGTTTATTATTGATGCTGTAGTTGTTGTTTGTTTGTCGTTTTGTCATATATACTAGTAAAGAACTGTTATTCCTACCCCCACACCTCTGCCTGAAAGCTCCTTTAATTTTCCTTTTAATTGGAATAATTTGGAGGGAGGGAATTTGAATTCTCCATCTCTAGGGAGGTCCTGCCCCTTCCTAGCAGATATCTGTCTTTCAAACCAAGACAACCACAAATGTCAGTTAACACTAAATGTTTAGTCACGTGGAAGATTTGTACTGCCTCCAAGCCAGTTAGACAATCTTCTCCTTACAAGGAGATCTCACAAGGTACAAGATGGACCCTTACTTTTAGTTGTCTTGAAAAATGTCCATCTGAAGGTATCTGTTCTGCATTTTCCCTGGACTTCTTCAGAACAGGTATTTGTTGTACACAAGCTGCAAGCTCAGGGAAGCATATAACTCCAATCATGTGAATAACAGCCCACTGAATTTGATGTCACCACTCATGAGCATAAAGTAAAGCATACGCTAAAGTGTATCTTCATTCTGCAATATCTGGGATCCTTTTATAATTTCGATTTAATGTGCTGCAAAGCACAATGTGGGAAATCATTCATTTTTCTGTGTCACAGCCAAGCATGTATTACTGCCAGAAAAGAGCAGATGCTTTTATTTCTGCAGGTTTTTCAGTGAGGCTTCTTTTCGTATCAATCTGAAATGTTCCATTCACCTCAGATCTACCTATGTTGTTTTGTCTTCCAATTATCTCCGCCTGTCCCCCTCCTTTGTTATGGAAAAAAAAAAATCTTTTTTCCACCCTTTTTCACCCTTAAATGTAGGTCAATTTTATGAGTAGTGCCTTTAGAAAATGACATGTCAAAATAGATGCCAGAAATATCAAAGTATTTTGTATATTAAAATGAGCTACTTTGGAAAATATCAGGAATTCCTTCTGCCTTCTTATAGTCCCCTCAAGTTTTCTTTCAGTAAAAATACTGTCCAGTTTTAACTTCAAAATTTATCTTTTAAAAAAGAAACCCATACCTATTGAAAAAATAACTGACCTATGCTGCATTTGTCTCAACATTTCATTAACATCTTAAAAAGCAAATAAGTAAAAATATGTGTGAAATTCCAGTAATCTGTACTAATTTGTAGGCATGCAGAAATACTTTCTCTCTTTTTCATGTCAATTACAAAATTACCGTTTTGATACTTTATTAGCTTCTTTGGCATTTCCAACTAATTTATAGGAAAGGATAGTATTTTATTATTATTATTATTATTATTATTATTATTATTATTATTATTATTAACCTACTGCCTTCCTAATAATTTGATTTAAATGCCCTGCTGGATGGTCCACATTTGCTCTTATTCTATTACAATGGTATATGAATGGAAATTACGTATAGCTATTAGATTACTTCACACATTAGTTCATTTTGTATAATCTTTCCTGTATTTATTGCCTTCGTTAGACTGAAATACCACAGGCACTTGTTTCTCTAATGTGTCTGAAGCTCTCCCACTAACGGAAATTGGATTATATCTTCTGATTACACTCAGATGAAATCCAGACCCAGGACTTCACTGCAGTATTCTGTGACAGGCCCTCTTACCACTGGGGCTTTTGCAGGGGTCAGGGCAGCAGCAGCTCCCCACATGGGTTCCTGGATGGAGGCAGGGATGCAGCCTAGCTGCAGCCTAGCAGCATGTGCAAAAATGCTCCAGCTGTGCTTGCTGGGAGCTGACATGGCCAGTGGGGCACTGCCCCTGCTAGGACCACCTCCAGCCCCTCTGCTGCACAAGGTGCTGCTTCAGCACCTGCACAGGAAGAAAATGGTTCAGCATGCCACAAGCACAGGGAGCTGGAAAGGAGATGCTGTAAAGAGAAGGACTTTTCCTGCAGAACTCATGAGGTCAGTGCTGCTGTCAGGCAGAAGCAGGTTTCTCCTCCCTCAAACTGCCCATGGCTGGCCCAGAGTTAAGCTAAAGCTTGATGTATGGTTTAGCAGCTCCCAAGGTTAATATGGGGGAACTAACAGCCATCATGAGGTGGGTTCCTGCATCAGCTCTAGCACCTGTTTTGAGCCAGCTATGCTCAAAGGGTGGCATTCAGCAAGGTGATCATCACCTGGGATAGAGAGAGAGACTGGCAGAGGTCCTTAAGTTCATACAGGGGGCCTCTAGACACTCTCGTTCAACCTGGTACCCTGGAACAGAGGCACCCACTCCAGCCCAGCTCAGACAGACATGCTCAAGCATCCACAGAAGCACAGTGGGGGCATGACATTAGTTGTTGTCTTGCATGCCATTAGGAAGTAAATGCTGGGGCACAGCCAAGACATCATCCAAGTCCTGAGACATCTGGAACATTTCAGTCTGATTTTCTGGGGAAGTGGCATGCCAGCAGCTGTAGTCACTTCTTGGAGTGGTTCTTCCCAGGCAAGACCTAAGGAAGAGGGTCCAAGGAGAGACCCTCAGTGTAGCTGTTGCAGAGTGTAGCCAGCCTGACCTTGACAAGTGCACCCCAGCCAGGCACAGTAATGGATTCTGTGAGTGCATCTGGCATTTTGGCTACTCTACAGTGTCAGTGGGACACCTTTCCCAGGTACTGTCAAACTACAGAGACATTTGCAAGCAGATCTGGGTCTAGGCAAGTAGGAACAACATCCTTTTGTTACTGTTACTTTGCCTATTGGCTTAGATTACATCCTCAGCTGAGTCCTTGTGCTGGACACAGGTGCCCTTATCAGCTGATGGAGAAGGCCAGGAGACTAATCTGCCTGACTTTTGCTGTGGACACCAGATCATACATGGGGGATAAAAGAGATTGGAAGCGACAGTCTCACCTCTTGGGAAACAGTCTTTCCCATCTGGCTTTGAACAGTGACTGCCTCTTTTGAAAGTCTGAACTGGCTTTAAGCAGGCAAGAGAAGTGAGGTGGAACACATGGTGCATCTCCATGTGTCCTGGATGTGTCTGTGCCCTTCATCCTGGCCAAGCAGTGCACTGAGAGGGTGAGTGAGTCGCAAGCACTGTGCAGGCTTTGGAAAAGGGAAAAGATGAGATTCAGAAGAGTGAATTCTTCTCAAACCAGGGGATCTTGAAGTAGTGTGACAAATGTCTGGATGACTGCTCCCAAATCCTACAGGGCCCTTTGCATATTCACAGAGTAAAATCCATGAGCCCAGTAGATCAAGCTCATTCACTCACTTATTTTGGATGGAGTTAGTCCCACCTGCCTTTATTGCCCAAAGGCAGCTGTTGGCCTTCAGTTTCACCAGCCAATTTTTATTTGATTCCAGATGCTGTGGTAGACTGTAATCTCACCTAAATATTGTACTTGCACTAACAACTACATTTGAGGCATACCGCAATACTATGGCCTCTCTCTTCCCCAAGGAAAAAACCACATATACTTCAGCGTAGCAAAAGTAAATACAGGTACATTGGCAGAGAAAAGTAGAAGAAAATGGCCTCAATCCAATATATACAGGTGGCCCTATGGTGAAATCAACTAAAACAGGCCCAGAAATTTGTATCCAAAGGCTCTATGAAACTCCAGGAGTCACTGCTTTCAAATGATACTTCATATACATATCTCTGCAGGCATGAAGAATATCTTGAAGTGAGAATGAAAGCATGTTTTCTCCATGAGCTTAGGCACAGCCTGAAACAGTACATCACAGCTACAAACTACCCCATTTAGCTCAGACAGTTGAAAACCTAATGATGACAAACTAACTCTGATAGGGCTGGTTTTGAAGAGTGTCTTTCAGTCTGAAGGAACTCACAGCTTCTAAGGAGTCTCTGCAATAATCTCCACCCGACAGAAAAGCATTCTCCCCTCCATCCCATCCTGAACACAGCACATTACAAATGAGGAGACCAAGTGAAACAAATTGAGGTCAAAATTTAAACAATTAACAGGAGACTTCTGCATGGATTGTATTATTCTGTGCCATGTTTCATTCCAGGAAAAAGAAAAAAAGCAAACAACAAAATGAGTAAGAAAAACTCCTATGATTAATCTATCACAGAATTTCCAGCCTGCTGAACTGGACGTTGTATACACAGGAGGCCTGGGCACAAATTATTTCTAGACTATCATGAAGGACATAAGAGTCAGTAACTATAACCAACCCAGCAGCTGCAACTGACACTTGCAGTCCTCCTCTTGCTGCTGTCCCCAATAGCAGTGTGTGCAACCCGTTGCTATTTGGCTGCCCTGAAATGGCATGACCCCTTAACCAGCCCCAGTCACGAGTAACAAGCTCAGCATGGGCAGTTGAGCCTCACAATACTCAGTTCCTTGAAAGTAGCCTCACCACAAAGCAAAAATAAAGCAGTGCAAAGCATTACACCCTCATGAGACAGACAGTGCTACCCTGCATGTATCAGCCATCTTATCAAAATCCTCAAGTGTTCAGAGTCCAGCAAAAGAAAATGCTCTTCATGGACAAAATGCTGTGCAGGTAAACAAGGTATTGAGATGCAGTCTGGACAGAGAATGATTTCTTGTGTTAAGCCTCCAAACACCTTGAAAAAACAACAGTATAACTTCAAATACAAGCAATAGTAACTCATCAAAGCCACAGTGCTTTATCCCTGCGGACAGAACTTGTTTTCAGAATAAATTAACAGATCATATTTGCTAGCCTGATGGCCAGCATTCCTACCCAAGACAAATTATTTAATCCTGAAAAAACAGGTCACAGCCATTATACACATCATCTCCAAAACTCCATTAATTTGTTTCTTGCTGAGAGTGAAGGTGTAGTTTGGGATCATGCAAGCTAGCACAGTTCAGTTCTGTTTATAATTCATTTCTGAAGTGCTTAGTACATGTAAAGGTGCAACCGAATACCAATGAAGAACAGCTGTGCTATTTAAACGAGGGTCTATGCTATGATGTGACTCTGAAAATACCTCCCCACTTTCCTTGTGAAAGGAAAGAAGAGAGGGTAGAGTAGCCTTTTCTGTGGAAAAGGCTGCTTTGAGGGTTTGGCTGGATACATTACCTTTTTGTCGCTCAAGCCAGACACCTGGTCCACGTATTCTTCTTGGATCATGAAGGCAGCCAGGTTGGCAGTGTAGCTGGCCAGAAAGATGACAGCGAAGAAGGCCCACACTGACACCATGATCTTGCTAGTGGTACCCTTGGGATTCTGTACTGGCACAGAGTTGTTGAACACCAGCCCCCACAGCAGCCAGATAGCTTTGCCAATGGTGAAAGAGGGACCTCCTGGTTCTAGAGTGATTGAGAAACATGATTCCACAGTGAGCATCTGAGAGTAAGTGGTCTGCATTTCCAGTCACATACACATCTTGATTTCAGATTTAAGAGCAGAAACTATTCCCACTTGCAAGGGGAATATCTGCAGCTGCACTCCCCTAAGTTCATGATACCATATCTCAGCAAAGTAAAACCTTTTTTTTTTTTTTTTTTTAATGTCCACAGGTTTCCATATTTTTCTATCTTGGGGATTTCCACTGAAACCTTATATGAGGGCATTTGTTTTCATTTGACTGAAGTATCTAGAAGCCCAAACATTTAATTTTGGTTGAAGTGTTGTCCCCAGAAATAGAATTTGCTCAGAAACATTTTATCCTTATTTCCAGCTGTTCAAGGGTGATGTCTTCAAACTCCCAGCATACACCTGTGTAAAAAATGGCTCTCACCATACTTGTAGAGGTACAAGGAAGAGCACCATCTGAAATAACAGGGCTGTACAAATACTTCTGCATGAGTGTTTCATTACTCAGTCTGTTGAAGATCCATGAACCAGAGAAGAACACAGCTCCTTCTCCCCATATTTTATGTCTGATACATGATAGTGACATATATTTGTTCCACCTTAAGAAAATCTGCAGGTCTGCCCTAGATAGTCCAAGAGCAGATCCAGTGTTTTAAAACCTCTTATTTTCCCCTTATTCATTTTAAAATGTGGAAGCTCACTCATACCCCAGAAACCATGTGTGTTAATGAAGCACTAGATCTGAAAACATGTGAAATGGCACCTGTCTCTCAGCAATCTTGTATCTCCAGCACATGCTGGTTCAATTAATAGGAACCTAACCCAGAATTTCCTCAACTTGAACACAAGAAGAACTGAGAGGGAGAATGCAGATGTGATCACTCTTCAGACACTGAGAAGATCCTCTTAGGATAAATGGAACTGTTCAAGCATCTGTCCTTTCTCCAATGATGCCAACCTGATCAGCATCCCATGCTTTATTTCCTTGGGCAGGCTGATTGGATCCTAGTGCTGCTGCATGTGGTTAAGATTGACTCCAGCAAAATTGCAAAAGGGAAGTAAGTTTTGACATGTCTCTCCAAACCTCTGAGCAGTGAATAGCACAGATTATCTGGAAACACTAACCGTGTTACCCTAAATACAACTGAACAATGCAAGGGGCTCATTTTTTACCCAGGGAAATGCACACCAATTTCAGAACAGAACCATCACCTGGAAAAACTGGTGTCTTTAAATTCCAGGGAGATAAAGTTCCTAAGAGAAACATGGTTTGGGAGTCTTTGTCTTTTTACATGCTGGAGTGGTATTTTTATATCCCTTTCTACCTAATGGGTCCTAAGATATACAGGTGGAAGGCCGGAAAAACATCAGTGGGAACTCTAAGGTGGAAGGAAATCTTGAGAAGTTCCCTTCTAAAATGGGGGAACTCCTCGTCCACTGAACTTCCTCTCTCCACTGATCACCCCATATGCTTCCATAATTACTTTGTCAGACACAAACCAAGATTGTAATGGGAGATTCCAATCCAAAAGCCTTTATGTCCATAAAGAGAAAATACAGGTATTTGAGGCATACTGTCAGGGGCATACTGTCATAGTTCAAATGCAGCCAAAGTAACATTAGCCAGGGTTCTCATTACTAAAATCAGCATTACAGTCTCTGCAGCAGATTTCTGTATCTTCATATTTCATCTCTCAGGGACAATATCTGTCTGATCATGCCATACTCTTTATAATTACTCAGAAATATTGATACTTGTGGCTGCAGTTTGGCTAACTTAACAACTGTACAACTGCATGCCTGTACTAAAAACTGCTTCCAGTTCCACATCTGCATTAATACTCCTAAGAGACTCGGGTTTCTCAGTACTTGTGCCCACAGATCCATGGGGTTGTGATCAGGTGCCATAAAGGCCCTCCACAGCTCCATGTTAAGAGACAAGTTCTCTACTTCACCATGTATGTGGTTCTGCCTGCATTCTAATTAACACTTTTTATTTTCACTCCTCTCTAATTTGATGGCATAAATTCACTCAAAGCACTAGACTTGGGAATAAATGAGTGTATTTTCCAGTAACTGTCTCTCTCCCGCTATTCTGTATGAACCAATAAATCCAGAAAGGTTTGAAGGCCTGTTCACCAGGAGGTGAAAATGTGCAGGTGACAGAAGACTCTACTTGCTAATTGTTTTCAAGTCAATAAGGGAAAAAAGGCTGTATCTTAGGAAGGACAGACAGCTTTTCTTTAATTCATCTGGCTGCTTTCTGAAGATCAGAACCACAGAGATGGATCACTTGCTTGTTCCCAACTTTCCTGCTACACTTGAAAAATAATTCTTTATCTACTCCCAAGAAAATGAGTTTCCTCTTCTCACAGTTGGTCTTAGAAAGCCAGAAAGGCAAGTAGGGAAAGGACCTGACCAGGTGACAGATGTGGATTCTGGAGGACATAGCACTATGCCAGGAGGCCAGCAGAGTAGCTTGTTCTCCAAGGAGATGTATCACTGAAGGATGGATTGACAGTGCTGAGCCCTGTGATTGTCTCAGAGAGGGAGGCATTGTAGGCCCTGCCAACACTGGCTATCAGGGCCCATTTTCCTTCAATGAGAAACAAGCTGGAGCTGGTATGTGCTTTAGACATGAAAGGCAACACAGCTCCGTCTCTCACGCCAAGCAAATTATCCATTATACACATCTGCTCTCTTCAGAACCTTTTTTCCGCCTCCATCCCTGTCCTCTTTAGTCTGAATGCAGAGCTCAGAGTGGGCTAGATCCATATCGCATTTAAGGCAAAGGAACACCCTAACAAACAAACAGAGATTGGAAACCACAGGGGATCATAGGAAGAAACAGCTCCCCTTACCTCTGCCATCAGCAAGGCACCGATTATAGCCCACAGGGCTGAAGTACTCAAAGACGAAGACAGCCACCGCAGAAATGATAAGCAGCATCACAAACATCATCACCCATACGTCAGCACTAAAAGGCTCTGAAGGGGAAGAGAAAACCATGGTGAAAGACCTGACCTCACCTCCTTTGCTCTCCAGAAAAGCCCAGTGTGGGGCAAACTGGGCTGGGGAAAAGCAGAAGTTAAAACAAAGTCCTCAGCCTGGTTCTGAAAAACTTCTTGAACTGGGAAAACTGTAGTTTCTCTCTCTGTGATGACTGCATTCCATCATACTGTTAGAACACATGGCTCCATCTGGAACCACATACAGCCCTTGTGGCATGCATTGATAAAATAAAACGCATTGATAAAAGATTGTTCCCAGGAAGTCCTCCAGCACCATCTGGAGAGAGTAGGGAAAATCAAGCAGAACTGGCAGAGCTTCAGACAAGCATCCAACTTTCAAGATACTATCAAGCCAAAAGGCATCTCCAAATTTCTAAGGTTCAGCCATAATGACAGTAGGGTTTTCAGTATTCCATCCCTCTAGCGATGGGAACACTGGCTCATTCTAGAAATGTTAGTGTTCATGTTCTGCAAGTATTTGATCTCTGCCAGGTTTTCTCCTTCTCCCAGCCCGAACAGAAAAAGATAGGACTGAACCAGATCAAAGAAACAAAGAACTTTGCTCCAGAGAATAGCCAATATTGCAACTTCAGTTAAATTGCAGTCTAAAATTTCAGAGATAACTTTAACATTGTTTTTACATACCCCAGCAATATTGGTAGACTTGCTAAGGGAAAAAAACTCCTGAAGAGTTAGTAGTCATGAAACTCATATTTAAAAAGGTCTGGGAACGTTTCATTACCCATATATAAGTATTTCTGTTTGTGAATGTTCTCAGGACTCTGGCAGAGAGCAGACAGTAATTATATAACTCATATGCTGTGTTTGCAACATCCAACATCATAAAGCATTTTATAAAGCCAAGTAGTAGACACTAGGAAGACATGAATGTCTCAGGGAAATGCAGTATCATTTCCATATTCTCTGACCACCCTCCATCGCTGAAGGACATTATAAATGCCTTTATTGTAAGACACAAGTCAGCACAGAACCGACAGTCCAACTGTTCTTGAAAAGGTCTATTAGCTCTCTAACTTATGCAAGGTGTCAAGGGAGGGTCAAGTTAGCAATGTCTTTACAGATAATGTCTCTCAATGTGCAACTATTTATTGCCAATTGCTATCACCAAGTGTTATGGTATCCCAGCTATAAGGTTTGAATCAATTTTCTTCTGGCCTACACTCCTTGAACATACTATTAGCTGAGTCACTGGGAAATCACATGCTGTGGTGTATGTGACAACTCTAAGAGAGCCCAATTTTTCTAGGATTAGGCATACAATTGCTGGAAAATGCCTTGGCTTGGAACTCACAGGCAGTACCTGTTTGCACTTGCATTTGCCTGGATTTTGCTTGCCTGGGATTCAGTTCTAAAACATCACAGTATATTTTTATACACCTCTCCCACAGGTACTCCCAAAAAAGAGCTTTCAGGCTAAGAATCACAAGCAACCTTCACCTAATTTTTTTATGACCACTGGGTGAAGTTTTAATTTTGGATTGAAACAATACCTAAGAAGGCAGAAGGTGAGACAGTTCCATTGCTACGTGACACCATGACACTGATTCCCGTCTCAATGAAGGGCACAGAGAAATCTACCACTTCTGAACGTTCCTCATTAATGGTGAGGGATCCCACAGCCATATAGGCCCGTTTAGTGACAACCTGGAGGAAAAAAACAAAAGAGATCACACACAGACACAAGACAGCCCTCAAGCACCACAGTCAAGCCCCTTCTCATCTTCCTGCCTTTCAACACAATCCTTTTACTCCTGCAATCCCATTCCCTATATTGTTTGTAACATCTCTCCTTTCTAATCTTTCATCAGGACACCTTCTTCTTTCAGAAAACCTACAGACATTAATCTTCCCCTCAAAGCTGGTATGTGTACAAAAAATAAATCCACAGAGGTCTTAGGATAAACACATCATCCACAGAGAAGACTTCTTATCTCATTTTTCTGTCCTTGCTTTATCCTCCCTTTAACACTGTGAAATCTTATTCTTTTTTCATTTTATATACAACCTAAGCATAATCTAGGTTGCAGCAACCGTGGTGAATGGATATCAGCCTCTTTCTAAGAGACTGTGTAGGCCAAATTTGTGAAACCACAGAGAAAAATAATTAATGGTCAGACACAAGAAAGGTTGTCATGGTCGGAGTATCAGAGCAGATTAATTCACTCAGCACCAAGAAAGAATGCAGGCCAATCGTTTACAGAGTCATCTCTGTCCCTGCCTCAGCAGTGGACCCAATAATGATGGGAGGCCAGACCTGACTCATATCACCCAGCCCAGGGTTGAAGCCCACCATGCCCTTCCTTTGCTGCTGACCTCTCCAATCATTCCATTCCACGTCCCATTGATCTTTTTTCCATGTTTGCCATTAGTCACCAAGTAGAGGTCATAGGTGAACTTGACGGACTTTGAGATTTTCTTGAGGATGTCTATGCAGAATCCCTTGCAACATTTCTTCATGTAATCTGGCTCCTCATCAGTTTTGTTCCTGAACCATCACAATAATAATGGGTTAAAAAACTGGGAGAAACTCCTGTAATTCCCCTCTGTTGTCAGTTTGCATTCCCCCTCCCATTATATAATGTGGACAATTTATATTGTGCTATCTGTGCTGGAAGGTGAAGAGATGCACTACAATAATTTGCGCAAAGGGGCCCGTCATGAATGGACATGGGACAGGCTGGGCAGATTGAGGTGAATTTCTAAAAAGGATTATGGATTATGATGGTATTGCCCAACAGACACTTTACATTCTGCTGAGAATGAAGAGCCCAAGATGAGCAGAAAAATACAGGAGTGCATACTCAGTCACTATGCGTTTTTGGCAAGGGACCGTGTTCCTCATGCAGGTGCCGCTTAGGGGGTCCACATTCTCCACAATGACAAATGGTGCCTCTTCCAAGGTCACAATACTCAGGTGATCATCCTCACGTTCCTCAGAGTCAGGATATAGCTCAAAGCGTGGCCACACATAATACTTCATCTGCAACTTCTTTTCCTTCCATTTCCCCACCTGCAGAGACATAAACCACAGAAGATAAACTTCTAATTGTCCTATCCCTTTGCATCAACCACAGCTACTGCAGGACTGGGTAAGAGGACCATTCTGGAGTACCCAAATGCATGACTCATGTAAGATGGGGACATTTCTTGGGAGAAGGCTCTGAGTAAGTGGATTCAAACAAGGGGGAAGTGTAGAACAAGAAAGATCTCTGAGCTGTCTCATCTCTGCAATGGTCTCACCTTCTGGGAGAGTGAGTGCATAACCATGGGAGTACTGTAACTATGGTCAAACAGACTTATGTCTTTCAACTTTTTCAGCCAAACTGCAGAAACACAACGACTTGCTTACATACCTTAGCTGGAAACAAGGAATTGTTTTACGCTTCTAATGCACGAAAATTAATACCAAGGAGTATCTATGATGTTTTTTAAATCTTCCTATTTTTCCCTAATTCTCATAACTTCCACAAATTTCTATTGCAATTTTAGAACACTTCATTTTCTGTTTCCTAAGTGAACAGAGATCATATCTTCAGTAATCAAAAAAGCAGGTGGATTCAATTATCTTTTCCTACTGCTAAGAATGAAAGCTGTTTAGAAGCTACTGCAGTCCTTAAAGAGACAATACATGTAAGCTCACCCACTGCCCAGGCAAACTATTTCTTGCAAAAAAAAATCCAGGAAAAGAGAAAACTTGAACATCAACTGTACTTTCAACCACCAAAGACTCACCTTTGTTCTCAATTCCCCCTCCCACCATCACAGTTGACAGTAATTAGCACCTTGGCTGGCAACCAAAGCTGAGAGAGTGAAGAAGCTAACTGGGCTCTAGAAGAAGCTTTCCTGCATGATCCTCAAAGCAAGTCCTCCAGGCCAGGACTGAGACATGCTGACTTGATGGCAGAGGCAGTGTGGGTGTGTGGGAAGCTTGCATGACTGCGCTTAGCAGTGTACCTTCTTGGTGGGTAAACAGAAAAGCTTCATTCCACTCCAATCCAACACCCTTCCCACCACCCCCAAATTTCAGTCATTTATTTATTTAAACGACAGAAGGGGAGGGAGAAACACTTATTAAATGCTCACTGGGTGTCAGTGGTTAATCTGTGAAACTCAAAGCCCAGCTGGGGTTTGGCATTTGAGAGTATCCAGAATTCACATAAAACACTTGTCACCTTCAAAACAAACAAACACTTCATCTGGCCGTGAAAGAAAAAAGGCGCTGTGAGGGCTTGGTGAGGGGAGAAGAAAGGCAGAAGAAATCACCCAGAGACAGCAGTTTCCACATCCATTCTCCATCCCTGTGCAGGGTGAATACCACACCCCAGTGAGCACAAGGCAGAGGGGGTCGTAAAAAAAATGGGCACAGTGTCTGGGCAGCTGGTCTTGTCTTCCCAAAGACAAAGAATGCCAAGAAGAGCTTGCCCTTATGTTCCCTCCACCCATGGAGATGGTCCGTATTCACGCTTCTAAGCCTGAATGCGGAAAGTGGATTTCTAAGACAATAAAGAGCATGGACTCACATGCTTATCCAGGGTCTGCTCAGCCCTGGACTTCCCACTCATTCACCAAGCAGGTCAATTTATCATCATCTGAGGCAGAGATTTCTGTAGTGCTTCTTTAGCTCTCAAGTAACTGAGCTCAAATCCCCAAAAGTAGTAACTGCCACACGGGGCTCAGCAGGGACCAGTCATTAAGATGCTGCACAGAACAGCCCCGTTTTCAGCTCAGTAACATTAACTTGTCATAGAAATAAGTGGCTGATGAAAGAGACATCTCGCAGAATCTCAGCAGCACTTAGATATCTCAGTAACAGGCATGATACAACCCCCTGAGTGATAAAATAGATCAGATAGGCAAACCCAACCCATAATTACCCAGAGGTTCTCTGGGACAGAAAGGGGAGTTCATAAGGCTGTGTGCCAGGCACATCTCACAGTGTTGTACTACACAGAAACATGAAATTAGGATAGCAATGACAGCATGGCCACAGCCTTCTGTGCACTAAATCAACTCACCTGCAAATACAGTAGTTCACATCCATTCCTTATTATCCCAATAAAATCATTCCAAATTGTCCAAAGAGGAAAAAAACCCAAGATGTAAGTAAATGTTCTGACCTAAATCTCCAAATCAGCTATGGATTGTCTCAAAAATATGGGCAAATGTTACATTTTATTGCCAACCTGAACAATCAGGCATGCCATATAACTCCATACATGTACAGATATGAATAAGACAAGTCAGAAAATCATAGTGAATTAAAAAAGGGCAGACTTCTCTACATGTTTATGCATACAAAGGTCAAATGTATATCCACACAGTTAAAGAAGGACAAGCATAAGCAACATGTGGGCAATGAGAAACACTGCATGTGCAGAGGATGGAGACAATGCAAGATAAAGAATACACAAAAGTGTACCATATGCTAGATAATCTGCCATGAGAGGGAAGGAGCAATTCACTGTAGGGACAGAAGCTGGCAGAATTAAATGTCGCCGATTTGTCCAGGTAAAGATGCCTACACCTAAAGAATATAATCTACCAAGCTGTGCAGAGCAGAGCAAGGCATTTCTGAAGTCTTTGTACTTTGTATTAACAGCCTATGAACTGTTATTACTTGGGTTTTGATGAGTGCTTGCCTCAGCAAAAAGAGGAAAAAATAAATTACCCCAGGTATCCTTCATATTGGTTACCCTGCAGTTTCAAGACCCGTTGGGTGTTCTCCAATCAGTCTAGTCATCCAAATTCCCACTAGAAGCCCTGAAGGGTCACAGAATCAGTAAAAGTAAAGATACTAGGAATTTATAAAAACTCCTTTCTAATCATATTCTCCAATCCCTATGTAATGTTACATTATACCAGGACATAGCTCCTAAGAAATAGAATTTCACCTTAACTGCCTCTTTGCTCTATCTGATCTTGTCAAGAAAGTAAAGTCACTGTAGTTTGGGGATGAATTTGGAGGTGTTGAGGGACGGGAGTAGCTAACATTTAACTTAAATATAAGATCCTATTTTGGATAACAAGATTTGAAGTAGAAGTCCAATACATTTGCAAAGAAAGAAAGGGAGAATTATTGTAGAATCGAAAGTTAATCACATATGCTATTTGTTTGTCTAAGCATATAAGTTATCCCATGCAGACAAAAGGCGAGATTGCCTATGCAAGGGGAAAACAAGTGGGAGCCTTCTGAAAGCCTTCCAGCCAGCTGGCAAATTGCCTTAACCGCGGTATAATGCAGCCAGAATAAAAGAGTTCTGCAGTGTATTAATGCACATCTTTAATGAAAGGTGCATCACATTAATTCTTGGAACTAATTCTTAACAGAGGCTTTTCTCTCCTCCCAAGGGAAGCTAAGGCTTGTAACAGCCATTTGCGGCAGATGTTTCTCTAACCTGTCCTTACACTGACAGAGAGTCCATGGTCTCGACAAGCAATCTACTCCAGTGTTTAGCTATCCTTCCCATTAAAAAGTGAGGTTTTTCTCCTGATGTTCAACCTAAATCTTCTTGCTGCAATTTATACCAGGAGAGTGTATTTCCATATTCTCTTACATGTGCTCTTTTCAGTGTTACCAGGTCAGTAAGATATTTTAACAGAGAAGAGCTGATGACTATCTTATAGGATTCAGTGGCTATCTTATAAGCTACATTGGCAAAAGCAGCCACCTGTTCAAATGACCAGCATCCAGTCTCATTTATAAAATCCTTACCCAGTTGAGTAGTATGGACAGGTACAAGCTACTCCCATGAATCATCCAAAATCATCCAACAAAGGCAGAAGTAAATCCCTGAGTTCCTCCTAATATAGCAAGGTAGAACTTCAAAACACAAGAGCATCTGGAGAGACCTATAACTGGCATCAACAGATGTAAAAGTAAAACCTCCTAGAAATTTGGTTTTCTAGGGCTAGGCAGGAGAATACAGTTCTGTATTAAACCAGTAATGTTCAGATATGTTTCTTAGGCAAGATATTCAGCAGCACTGCATTGGTATTTGGGGTGAAGGTTCAGGAGAGAGCCTGAACCTTCAGGTGCTGGTTTTTCAACAGGCTGGAGGAAAACTAGCTAGGCAAAGTCTCCTGATAGTTATTATTTTATTCAGGCTCCTATTTGCACCATGCCTTGCACCATTCTATTTTCATTTACAATCTTATCTCAATTCCTGCTCTCCTTACCTGCCCTCCCACACCCCCCACCATAGACAAAATGCAAAAGGAACAAAGGGGATTTGGTTTCATCAGCAGAATTAAAAAAAAGACCATCCCAAACTCACTTAGGACTTGAACTGCTTTCTACATTTTCCCAAAAGCTTTATGTTTCCTCCCTCATTATTGGTTCTTTTATTTATTTTTCCTTAGGAGCTGAGGAGTTTATTCATTCCAGTGGGGAAGCACTAAAGCAACAACAGAGAGCATGAATTAGGAGGCAGAAATTCCCTATTCCATCAAGAATCTCTGTAATGCGATCTTAACCCTTGTGGCTCTACATTGTGTAAAACTGAGATAATGGCGTGTTTTTACATCTGGGGTACACTGGGTAGATAAAGAGAAAAGGCCACAAGGCTCACAGATACTGTAGAAGTAAGGAGACATACACATGTATCTAAAGCTAGATGAGGGAACATATACAGCATGTATCTATGAATGGTATAAATGTGAAATGTATAAATGTGTATAAATGTATAGGTGTATAAATGTGAAAACTTCCTGTCTTTAATCTTTGGAAAAATCTTACATAACTTTTACACCTGATTTAAATACAAGAAAAATGGAAGATCAAATATAGAAAAGGTAAAGGTAGGATGTTGGACAAGGGGCAGAAAATAGGACTGTTATTGGTGGTATCGGTGATGGAGAAGCATACCTCACCCCTTTGGGAAGCAGGGCAAGTCCAAGGAGAAATAAGATACTTGTCAGTAGAATTGGTACAGATCCTGAATGAGGGCATGGGAAAACCAGAACAACTGGGCAGGACTTGAAAATGGCTACTCTAGAAGAGTAGAAATAGCAGTTATAACTGGGACATTGCCAATGGAAGCAGGCATTACTCAAGGCACATAAAATAAAGGTAGACCTAAGGTGCTGTTGTAACCTTAATACCACAGTACACTGTGAAGAAATAAATCATGCATAAGTAAAGTAGAATAATTTTGGATTGAAATAGGTTTTTGAAGGCTAGGGCAAGATACTCCACGAGGACTGAACTACAGAGATCTACTGTGGCTCCACAGGCTTGGCTTCCAATCTGGATAGAGATGCCAGTACTGTTTCTAAAGTGGAATTTTATCAGGAACTAAGTTATTATGGGAGTCTTTAGCTTCACAGAGATTAGATAGAGAACAAATGCAAATTTTCACAGAAACATCCTGATGTTTCTTTTTCTGGATCTGATAGTTGGCATATTTCTTTACCCCAAAATTACTCAACAGGCAATAGGCCATGATGCTTTACACTCAGTTTGGGCAAAGCAGCAAGGAACCTTACAGAAAAGCTAGTCATCAGAAATACCCAATAAATTGAGCGATCATGGGAACAGAGAGCCTGTCTTAAAGAAGGAGATTAAAAAGCTTGTCTAACCTAGATAAATGAAAGCCAAGACGGGATATGACTGCTCTGTATAAATAAAGGGGGGACAGATACATAAGGGAGAAAATAAAGTGATTTTAAGCAGGAAAAACAATGCCAGTAAAAGAACAACTGATTGTAAGGAAAATTGCCTTGAAAATAAGATAGATTTTAACCATCAGAGAGAGAAATTCTGAAACAGCTGCCCAAAAGTACCTGTGAACACAACTAAAAATGGGTCCAAAAGAAGCACAACTGGTTTGTATAGGGCTATATGATTTTGCTGCCTAGAGCAGAGGGATGGGACCAGATGAGCCTTTCCAGTCCAGTGACTATAAGTAAGCAGAAGCAAGAGTAGGAATTTCAGTGTGAAAAGCCTTTTCCCCTCAGTTTTTCAGTCTGCAAATGTCAAAACTCAGTCTTAATCATCATATCTCTGTCCCCTAGCTAACCCACATAAACACAAAGACTCATGCAAATGATACCTCCAACTTCTTTGCTCCTACTTCCCTCATTCAGCAGCAATACCTTCTCTAGTGCCCTGAGAATAAAACATTCCTCTTACCCTTCACCCAAGCTGGTTAGTTATGACTTTCACACTAAAAGGGCTAACATCACACTCACTACCAAACATATAATTCCTGTGATGCTACAGGTCTGTATCCTCACATAGGCTGGCCTACAGCTGGTGGAAAAGAGATGCCACAAAGAGCAAAAATGCCCTGTTTACAGACACTTTAAAGTGATTAATTTAGCCATATCAGCCAAAGCAGACAAGAAATGGTTGTGAATGTTCCCCATATGAAACTGATTAACACAAAACGAATACTCCTTCCTGAACCTCAAGTTCCCCTTCCACAACCACCTGGGGAAGGATGTTTTCTTGACTGCACCTGCAGAAGCAGGAATTGATTCTAATAGCCTTTCAATTAAAAATGTAGGCTGCAGGAGATGGTGTAATTTTCTCCCCTCTATATTTATACAGCAGCTAGCATATGTCAGAAGGAGAGAGGCTGAGCTTAGAATACAGATAGGGTGAGGTACTTGCTCCTGCTTTACAACTCATTCTGGGAATAAAAGCTCTTTGCAGAAACACGGTCTTCCAACTCATTGAGGCCTGGCATTTACACAACTCTTGCCATTTTTGCTGAAACATTTCTTTCCTGGTGTATTTATATGCCTTTTGCTAAGGTTGCTAAGGTCCTGTTCCCTGCCATGATTAGCCAGAGAAGGTTAATTAGGTATACTTTGAGCTTAGGTATACTTTTGATTTCTGCAAAGTCAGTGAACTATGGGGCTCCACTGGTGTCACAAAAAGGTCAGAGCTGTGAGAATGACAGAGTTTGCCTTGCTAAATCATTACTCCAAACCAGAAGGCACCAAGTATTCAATACAGTTATAGAACTAGCCCCTCTGGGAGATGATGGTGTTCTTGATGGTAGCAGTAACTTGGTATCCCAGAAAGAAACCAACCTTGCCTGGTTCATCCAGGCAAGGCTGGCTCAAGCTGGAGCAGCAGGGACACCAGGGGGACATATTTATTCAAGGACCTCAGTGCTACTTGAGGCATACATAACCATGATTTATGGAAATGCAGATGGCAATCAGCACAGGGATAAATAGGAGACATGGGAAGAGAGGAAGCTGTTAATGGTAGCGGGGGCTATGATATGAGTAGGCTGGAGTATGTAACTCCAAGCTTCTATCAGGGGCAAATCAGGTGTTAGGATTTGGGAAGTAGGATTAGAACAAAATTTATATCTTAAAAAATACTGAAAACTGACTACCATCCGACATAACCCACCTTCAGCTAACAGGCAGTGACAGCACCTGACTCAGACTATTACTTAATAGTGCTGCATACGTAGAGCCCTCACGGCCGTCTGAAATGACTGTGAGAAGACAGGGGAGCTTAATAAATGTCCCAAATTCTGGTAAAATCAGTCTTTTCTCATTCTGGTCTTGGTAAATAAAATCCAAAGTCAAGGAGCTTATACTGTCCCTATCATTGTCCATCTAAGGTGAAAGAAAGTTTCACCTTGAGCATCTCTAGTGCTTTCCTGTGCAGTGCAGAACTGTGAGGTGGGGGGAAATGTAGCAGAGATATTGGTAAGATTGCACATTCTGTGTCCCAGGTGGTTCAGGAGTCACAAAGGTTTTTTAAAAATGTATTTTTATGTGCATGTATAGCATCTAAATGCTTTATGTAAGCATTTTGCAGTCTCTAGGAGTGCATCTGCATTGTGCAGGTGTGTGACTGCACCCAGTACGTGTCCATGCATGAAATGCCCTATCTAATAATTTTTCCTCTTGGCTTTCCCTGTTGAGTTCAGGGTTTGAGTTTCATTTTGTTGAGCTTTCATTTCTTTCACTCAGAATTTTTTTCTTCCCCCTAAAGCATGTTACACAGAGGGAGTGATGCTTGCCAATTCACTCTGCAGTCTGGGAGACAGTTTAGAGCTTTGGCTGCAAAATGGGTCTGGTACAGTAGTATACAAAACTCTGACATGTGTGCAGTAACATTACACTGATTGAATATCTGTCTCAGAATCTCATGGGATCTGAAGCCGAAGGAATGTTCAAAAATGCAGATGCAGAAGAAGGACAAAGCCATTTCCTTGTGCTGAGAAAAGCTAAATGTTGAAGCTGGCCCCAACACTGTTAGGAGAGGAGAAAACATAAAGAGAGAGTGGGTGAGTTACCTAAATCTCACTGTTTTCTGTGCTGTGCAAGCAAAACTGAAGGCACTGCTTGAAAAGCATCTCTCAGAATATCAGAAAGAAATCCTTTACCTTTCAGTGGGGGGTGTCACAGTAGGTGAAACACCTCCCCACCCCGCAGCCATACAGCACCCAGAATCTCTGCCTTCTGCCTGGCAGCCCCACATTGCCCCTGTGCAGAGGTGCACGCCTGCCAAGAGCAGCACTGGCACAGCTGTACGCATGCCCCTCTGGCAGAGAGATGCGGGGTGCTCGGCTCTCCTCTCACTGCTGGAAAGGGGAGGATCAAACCTCTTTCAGAGGAATTACTGCACATATTGAGAGCCAGAGTCCAGAGAAACCAGTTACAAAGCCACGAGTCCCTGTTTCTTTTTTCTCCCACCACTGACAGCACTGGGCTGCTGATTGCAAATGCTGTCCTCATCTGCAGAACACCCTTTGTCTGGATCCTGGGTCTGGATTCACGCTGGCATAGCCACAGCCAGCCCCACTACCTCCAAATCTTCAGAGTGCATGTCCACAGCCTGCCTCAACCTGACACATGGCAGGGAGTCTTGTCCAGTGCACCACGCCATCCCAAGGGGTTGCCAAATGAAACGCTGCTCCAAATTGTCATCAGATCTCCAAACTGAGTTGAAACAACAGGTCTGCTCTGCATCCTGGTTCTCTGCCAGGTCTATTTTCTTGGCTTTGCAAAGAGACAGGATGGGAAGCAAAGCTGTGGGACAGGAGCAACCAGGAACACCCTTGCTGCTTTTCCTCTATCCCATGGGTGGTTAAGGGGCTGCTTACTGCATTCTTGCACCTTTTCTTATCCACAGTCTCCATTATCTGCCTCTGTGCAGAAGGCATGTAAATATCCTCATGCCCTGATTCAGTTTCTCCCCCTTCTTTCTTTTATTCACTCAGGTGCTCCCCAATAAACACAGAGGACAGGGAGTGGGGACAGGGGAAAGCAGCAGACAGCCTCCATCTCACCTGTGTAAGCAGAAATGGATAGTGGTCCCTCATGTCCCAGCTCATCAGCACCCTACTTCCCACCCACCCACAGTCCTGCCTCCTGTCACTGCTGTGCACCATGGAGACAGTCCTCACTGCACAGACCTGTGTCCTAACCATGGCCTCTATCAAGTCTTTAGTCTGGTGCCCCTGTGCCAGGACCACACAAAGAAATTAAGTCAGTGCAAGCACTCGAGAAACCTGCATGGATGGGGGGTAACTTGCAGTGTGATTTCCCGCTATCTCAGCTCCCACTGACTTAGATATGGACTGGGTTTTCTGCATCCCAGCAGTGTCCACCTCTGTCCTGAAATGAACTGCTGGCCCAAGCCACAGCAGTGTGAGCACTGTATGTCTCCACTGGCAGTGGGACTTACCAGGGTACTTCTGCCTGTGCAGCGGCAAATTAACCTCTCATACAGCAGAGACTGCCAGGCCAGACAGGGCCTCCCAGGAGCTAGTGTAGGATATTTACTCTTCAGCTGGATACTCCTGCCTAGAGAAGCTCAACCTTCAGACTTTCTGATGAATGAGAACTCCAGAAAGACCACCCATGAGTTTCAGAACCCCCACCTTACCCACTGCTACAGCCAAGTGCTGGGCTTTGCTTGAAAACCACAGCATTCTGCCAAGTTTGGGTGAAGCATTAGACAAGACCTGCCAACTCTACCAATACCTTAGAGAGAAGACCCAACCAGGATCGAGTCCACCAGCAGGACAGCTGGACACGTTCATGGCACAAATGTGCATTACTGCCACACTAGCTGTATGGCTCTGTGAGCATCAGAGAGTGATTCTGCCAAAGATTTTTTTCTCCTTTCCCATGCCATACACAGGTACTCACACACAGAGGTACCCCCAAGCAGCAGTTACCTTAAGCCCATCTGAGCTTGGAGTCCAAGCAGAATTGCCAACGGCCCAGCTGAGGCCATCTGGGCTGCAAGGCATCTCTGTACAAAAGGAGCACAATCAGACAGTGGATGGAGTGTGGAGGGAGTGAGAAACCTTGAAATCAGTGATTTGGAAAGGAGAGAGGAAGCTATGTATTTGCCAACACCAGCTAGCAAAGAAGAGTTAAGCCAAGAACTGTTTTCTTGGGAGTGTGGCCATAAAGAAATAAAATTCTTCCCTTCTCCCAGACCTGATGGACCTCAGACACACTTACTTTTCAAAGATATGTGTGTCATTTTGGGCATAAACATGTCAACACAAAACAGATCTTGTGCCATTTCTGTGGCATAAAAGTAGGAGAACAGGCATAACAGAGGCAGTCTTGGAGACAGAAGATGAAGCTATATATTTTATGATGACATGTAAGTCCACACACAGAGTAATTTCTGTCAGTCTAGAACTAGATGGATGAGTTTGTGTATTTAAATGTGTGTGTACTGTGTAGCTACCTCTGTTATAAGGGGATAAGCAAGAAGCCTGTAATTAAGTTATCTGACATTTTCCATCACAAGAGTCTTCAGGCCAGTTCCCTAAGAAAAACTAACATCTCCATGTTTTGCAACAGGCATTTCAAAGTCAGCAGGGCAAAACCCCTGAGGCTAAGGACATGATTTTTACTTTGGCCCATCAAATCTTATTCTGTCTTAGCTGCATTATAAACTGTTGAATAATCACAATTTCTTTTCTGTCACTTTCTAGCAGAAATCCTGGCAAACACTCCAAACAGCATCTGAGCATAAATGTTTTAGGAGCTAAACCAAACACTTCAGTAAATCAGTGGTGACTTCCCACAGGTACCCTGGTAAGTACAACACCTCAGCTTTGGTAGAGCAAGAGAAAGGCAAAGGTCCAATCAGCCTACACACAAAATGTGGACAAATCATCCAGGTTCTCTTCTCTCTGTTTAAATGTGCCTCAGTGTGAAAAGGTCACATGCACTCCACTATTCAGGGTGCAGAAGAAAGGTAAGTCACTTTGAGCTTTCAAGAATGTCTGTGAAAAAAGTACAGGTTAGTCACTGGATTGAACAGTCAGACTCAGTGCTGAAAGCTCAGCATGCATGAGAATGAACAATTTATTTTACTGAAAAGATTTTGGGGTTTCCTCTTAAAAAACAAATTACAACACTGCACATATAAAAAACCCACCACCAAACCATAAAACAAACTACATTAAGGGTAATTTATGTAGGCTGAAGTATTAGAAAATGGCAGGTTTACAGTTTCCTTTTCAACCTTTCTTCCACTTGTGTGTGTCCACTTGTGTGTGGACATTTCAATTCCAATTTTAATTAATGAGTGCATGCAGCTCTCTCCATGGAGTCCCTCCCTCAACCCTTGTACTTCAAAGAAACTTGAAGAAGTAGAATCAAGATGGCCTGGGAAACAAGACTGGCATTACCTAGCTTGACTTCACAAATTAAAAATTGAATCACTGTTCTTTTACTTTCTGTATGTAATTGCTTCTATAGCTTGAATGTGCACAAGCTATAACAAAACCAATAAATTGCTGAAGGAAGTATCAGTGAAGATTGAGAAAGAACTATCCTTGAATCTCCAAGCACTGGCAGAGGAGAGAGGAATAAAGAAACGGCAATGGACAGCAAGAAAATTAACCAGTGTAGAGATTACGCAATCCTGTTTTATGATGAAAAAAGCAGCAGTGACCTTTCCAAAGGGTTGAATAAGGCAAAGAAAGCAGAAGCCAAATTGGAAAAGGTGCATTGGAGAAAGGTGGAATAGAGTGAAGTTGGCAAGTCCCTCATTGTCATGATGCCCAGAAGGTGAAACGAAAGGAAGGCACTAATCAGGCAGATCATGCTGCAGACAGGTTTCTCGTGTTGCAGCAATAAGATCATCTCTCATAAGAGACTAAGAGAAGGCTGAGGGCTGTACTGCAGGGAAGGTGAGGACAGGACCAAGCTGGTGTGGTCTGTGTAACCTCAAAGCAGAAGCACCATGGTAGGAGTGGATGCAATGGGGACGGTTACAGTCCAGATGCCATGTAGCCACGTTAGCCCAGCAAGGCCAAGGTGAGAGCCAAGGCAGCTTGCCAGGCTCACACAGCTGCCTTGCACCATGCTGTGCTGATGCACCCCTATGGCACTGCTCTGCACCGTATGGATTTACCATTGCAAGCATATGCTACACAGGCAACACACAGCTGTGCTTCACAGGGCGAACTTGCCCTAAGCAGCTGTGCAGCAGCTGTGCAGAAAGCAGACGTTTTCTCCTCAAATGCCCATGAGTGAAGGGACTCAAGTGCGGGCTGTTATCTTGTCCTGTGCTTACTCTGTAACCTTAAGCAAGCTACTGAAGCTTCCTAAAGCTCAGCTCTTCCTCTGTTAAAGGCTCTGAATAATCCGTCCCTTATTGCAAGGGGCAAGAACATGGACCTGACAGCTGGGACCAATGACAAGGGTCAATACAGTAAGGAGATGCCTCAGCTCATCCACTCCAGAGGAGTTGTGCAGCTCAGGGCTGCACCTACATCATCTTCAGGCCCCACATCAGAGGAAAGACCTCTGCCATAGAAGGGTGGTGGTTATTGTAGAGCAGCTGTGCATGATGGCAGTCAGCAGAGGGAATCATGATGATTAACAATGGAGCAGCAGCACTGCAAGTCAAGCATGTGGATCAGCAGCTTTAAATGGAACAGCAGAATTTTATGGTACTTGCTAAGGACTAGTTTTGATGCAGGAGATTAACTAAATCTCAAGAGAACATTCTTGGGTTTTCTTCACCTGCTCTGGAAGCTGAAGTGACACAAGTGACCAGGCAGCTGTGTTTCCTCACTCTCTGAAAATACCTTTCTGGAAAAGGGAGCATAGTGATGCTCAGGCTGATGCAGTGGCGCTCAGCCCTGCCCCGTCTAGCCTCCAGGAAGCAGATGCATCTCATCTCCCATGATAAATCTCAATCGGCTGAGGCCCCTGGCCACAGCTCTACCTCATGGCTCTGAAGCATCCACTGTGCCATTCAGGGTCCCACATAGTAGTTCTCCAAACACAGATGTGAGATGTGAGTGGAAGGGAGGGAAGGAGGATGCAGCCTCCTCAGATGGCAGCATTGCTTCTCCTAACCTGCATTATTCAGAGCCCACCTCCAAGGAGGGTCCCCAGCTGTGGCTGAGAGCTGTTGGCTCATCAATGCAGTGCTGTCATCCTCCAGGAAATGGAAGAAGCCTCTGAGATCAGGGCACAAGAAACAGTCTTGGAGAAAGACTGACCAGCAGTCCTCAGTGACAAAACAGGCACTGTGGTGGGACAGAATCCCACAGCCAGCCCAAGTAACATACAAGTGCAAATATTCCTCAGTGCCAATTTTATAGGCCTGGCTGCTTTACTGCTGTGCCATGAATATACAGTAAGCCAGGCCTTACCCTTTTTTGCAATAGAAAAGATTGTGCTTATGACTGAACATTTATCCCTTCCAGTCTGCTGATTATTTCACCAGGCAACCTGAACGTTCCATTAATATCATCTATTGTGGAGCTAAATATATACACTAACCACTTATACAAATACATATAAATACATTTCTCCCTAGCAGAGAATCCAATTAAGTGAATATGTTACGCCTTAGCAATTAATGAATTCAACAAGCTGAGCTCCCTCTTGCATATGATTAAAGTTCAAGCAATATCAATCATAACAGCAAAAAAGATTCCGGATTTTCCTATGTGCTATCTGCAAAGAGATTGTTAACACTCAAATCAATGGGCAAATTCAAGTGTGTTTGCACTCACAAAACCTCACAAAACTCATATTTTGATGATATACAGCCTGTCCTTCAACTTATGGTAGTCTTTTCTTGAATGCAGCGTCTCAGACCATCCCTGCTGCCTTATATATATTTCTGCAACATTTTCTGGATGGCAGATCTGTAAAAATGCTTGTGTCCTATGGATCAAAAGAGAGCAAGTTCCATGACTGAACAGATCAGACTGACTCTAATCACTTGACTCATGCAAATGCTTTCCTCTTTGTATTCAGTTGCCAGTTTTCTGATTGTGTTTATACATGTGTGTGTGTTTGTGTGCACAGGCATGTGCTTGTTCTTTCAAAAAATAAACTTTTTCCAGGACAAGCCTGTTCATGCAGTTTCTGCCTCTCAGCAATAGACAACACTGAGCCCTCTAGGGACTGCTCATTCCCTCCTTCTTTCACAATACCCCTCCTCTGCATTCATAAGACAATCCCTTGGGGCAAGTTCTACATAAATAAATATTTAAGTAGCCACTAAACCACAGAAGATGCAGAAAAGCATGTGAGGGACTTGTCTGCAGTATTCAAGGCACAAAGGAGAAAGAACAGAGGTATGGCTTGAAGGGTTGAGAGCAGACATGTGATGAGGGTTTGAACTGGAAATATAACCATCCCCTTCTCTTCTCTGACCCAGCCAGCACAGTGGGTTGGTTTTCACCCTGAGACCAGAGCTGATAAAATACAGCTGTTAGTACAGCTGCATAAATCCAAAAGCCAAGAATGTGTCATACTGGGAGGCTGACAGAGGAAAGAGTCTTTAAGTGAACCATCACAGACACAGCTAATTAATCTTACTACTAATGCTGAGTCTTCTTTGGTTTAACTGCTCCATTGCTCTCCAAGTTTGTTGTCATACCCCAGAAAGAGGCCTCGAATGCCCAGGAGAAGGTTGGAGGCTCATCTCTGAGGACCCCCAGACTCTGAGGGTCTGTCACAGAGAGAGGCTAGGCATGAGACCCAGACCTGGTTGCTCCTCTGCCTTCTGAACTGGGTACCAGGAGGTTCCTTTGAGAGTTCCTTCCAGGCTCACCAGCTTAGGGATCCTATATCCACACAGAATTATTTGTACCTATGCACATAGCACTACAGATTTCACACTCATGTCTATGAGATATCAAAGAATAACATTTGGATCTTTTCTAGACTCCTTGAGAAACACTGTTCTGAAAATGGGTATTATAGGGAATAGGGTATACAACTGGCCACTTATGTCACCCATGTAAGACAGCAGTTTGAAGGGTAATAGCCATGTAAAATTTGCCATACCCTAGGAAACCATATACCATTTGTATGCTTCCCAATATATCCAAGAGAGCTAAAAAGCTCTCAGAAAATCAGTCAAGAGACAGTTTCTTGCAGAGTACACTCTAACAAAAGACCTAGAGCCCACAGCAGGCACCAGCAGACTTGAAGGACCACTTGTATGATCAGAGGGCATTATTGGTGCACTGGCATGCAGCTGTTGGAGGGTGACATTTCAGAGAGATTTGGAGAACTTTCCTTCAGGAGTATGTCTCAGATTCTTCACTTCCCCAGAGAACACGAAAGGTCAAGGAAGGCCCCCTTTCTGGTTGACGAGTACTACTTTCTCCTCCAGGTACAAAGATTCTGGCTGCTATTTGAGTTGTGGTAAGAAGCAAACCATCAGCAAGAGCTTTGGGCCCAACGTTAATGAAATCAGCCAAAGTCCCTTCTTCCCTCTGTATCAGCAGTTTCTGCAGCTTTTCCTTCTGCCTCAACAGGATGGGGTTTTATCACTTTTTTTACCCTGCTCCACATCAGTGTTCTTTAGGAAAGGAAGACACTTTGGGTTAAAAGCTCAATATTGATAATGACAAAATAAAATACCCAATCTGTATAAAGAAATCAAAAACCCCAGCCTTTGCATATGTGCAAACTAGGGTGTTCAAGAAGAATGGGAGAGGGTATGTTTCTTTACCTGAATTCTGTGCAATAAGTATATAGAAATGTACCTCCTTCCCGAGGCAACCTTCTTCCATTACAGGGAGAAGCATCCTGTCCCTCAGCAATCTGAAGAGTGAGAAGAGCCAGCAGTATCCACCAGAGCAGTAGATGGAGGTGCCCTGTCAGTGTGGTGCATACCACTGAACACAAGAATTCATCCCATTCCTTCCATCCATTCGCACTTCTCTATAAGCAGAGTCAAAAATGAAAACATCCTTTCCAAGATGTCAATCCAGTCATCCAGATATCAAATCACAACTGCCTCTGTGCACTTGGGATCCCTTGGAATTTTTCACAGCCATCACAGAAGATGATTCCTCAAAGTGGCTGCTGCATTGTCAGGTTTCTTGCAGTTTGCTTTTTGTGCGGCATCAAGCCCTTTCCACCCATCACCTCCCTGTCTGTGATTACCTCTGCCTGTCAGCACTGTAGTAAATATGTGTATGTTCCTGGGTCTCTCATTTTTCACTTTACAGGACTCTCTTGCCTAAAATATGCAGAACAGACACCAATATAGAGAACAAACAGGAATTTTTGACAGGCTCGTGGGCTCCATTCACTATAGATGCATTTACCTACACGCAAGAACTTTTGTCTGCGTCCTGCACAAGGTTATTGCACTTCTGCAACTGTGTCATTGTAAAGCTGTTAGAGCTGTCTGTAATCTTATAGATTAGGAAAAATCAGGTCTCATGAGACTCAGACAAGATATCTCCAAAAAAACAGAAGTCCAATGACATACAGCAAAGAGCACAGCAGGACTGAGTAATGGAGAGCTCCATGCTCAAACTCCTGGGTACAAAAAAGCAAACCCTGCTTCTGGACAGGCTTTTTTGGAGGGGAACACAGCCAGGCTCCTAACTCCATTTTGTCTTCAAAGATGCAGGTCTGAGGTTTGGGATTAGGATCCAGGTCTGTTGATCCTTGCTGACATTAATGGTTCTGCTCCCTTCCAATGTTTTCACTTTGGCTGTGGCAAATGCGTCTCAGTCCTCCACCCTTGCACATCCATTCTAAAGGCTGTTTCAGAGATTATTTGCCTGATACAATTTTTCCCTTTTATTTTCAGTCTTCCTTTGCCTCCCTTCCCAGTTGTATCAAGTGCCTTTTTTCCAGGACACTTTATGCTTCTAATCCCTCAGTCAGTAACAAGATGTGAATGCTGACCTGTTTCACTTTCTTCAGGAGCTTTTCAGAGACCCACACACTTTTCTTCAGTTTGGCCTTCTTCTTGAGGGAGGTCCCATGAACACCAGTGAAGTTCTGTCATTGTTTTTTGTCTTACCCTACCATAAGTCTCATTTTTGCCCAGAAAGCTGCAGATAATTTGCAACGGTCAGGCTGCTGCTATGTTAAGCTTATAGTCCACAAAACTTAAAATTCTCATCCATTTACAATTCATATTCTCTAGCAGGTAAACACAAAAATATTCACTGTCATCAGTGGATAAAATATGTCGCCTCTTTACAGACTTTCCTCAAAGTATGCTGAGCAAGAAAATCCTGGATATTTACTACTGTTCTTAACTTGCCTGCATTCACTGTGCACTGGCTCTCCCATCTGTCTGTGTGACCATGTTTTCTCCGCTCATATTTACCCGGTAAGTATTTAGTGGCTACAGCCATCATCTAGGTCTCTCTGTGCAGCTCTCAGCACATTAGGGCACTAGTTATTGGCAGGCTTTTTCAGTGAATAGAGTAACACAGATAATCAAAATAACCATAAGCTTGTTCTGCACAGTTCATAAATCAAACTAACCCGGGCTGGTCTTTTGCATGACAGAGAATGATAGTCATACTGCAGCCCGAGTGCTATTCATTACGGTGTCTGTTTCCCTAATTACCCCTCCATTTTCACACATTTCCTAATGGCCAGTTAGCAGGGCTTTGCACTGAAGAGCAGCTGCTACATCTCATCCCAAGGAAGTACAGTTACATCTCTACAAAGGGCAAAACAACCTCTGTGAACAGAGTTCATGCACAGAGAGCTCAGACACCCCCCAAGCTCAGGGAAAATAAGAGATCTGCTATCAGTGATTTGCCTTTGTCTGACCACAATAAGTTCAATGGTATCTGGGAAGTCTGTCTTGGCTTTATGTAAATAATTTATATGTATTTAATGGTACTTGAAAAAAACAGCAAAAATTCAGTAAGTGACTATCTATTTTTTTCCATTTATACCTCAAAAACTTCTCTCCCCATCCCCCAGCTCTCCTTATCCCTATCCCAGCATGAAGCACACCCTTTGAAACAGTAGCTACTCACTCCATGCATGTGACAGACTTTGATTAAACTCACAGATAATAACCTTGCAAGGCAGAGTCAAACTTGCAGCAGTACAGGCTGTTCTCATCATTGGCTCCCAAAAATAGTTTGTTGCCAATACGAGTCAATCAGTTCAGGCTTTGCCAGCCTACACTTCTACTGTCCTCCCCTATCCCAGGGGCTGATGACACAATTTGTCCCCTCCAGAGTGTTTGCAAGGCTCTAAATACCACCAGGAGTTGTGTATTGGTTGCTGAAAATACCTCAGGTTTGTAAGATTACTGTACACCAGGCTTCCAGGGGTCCTCCCTACCTTTGCTTCCTTGTGTAAGGGAGATCCAAGAGTCCTGGCCTGCAGCAGCTATGAGACAGCATTTATAGCCTTCAGTCTACATCTTCCACAACCTCCTAAAACCTAGTGGCATTGATGATCCCAGGACAGCTGTTTCAGCTTTGTCTCAATACCTGCTGCAAGGACTCGCCACAACCATCTCCAAAGAGTGAGGAGAGGAAGCGTGAGATTGCAGACAAGCAGATCTGAAGGCATTCAGGAGGATACAACATGGAGTAGAAGAGAAAGTTCCAGGACAGAACCAAACAGAAAAAGGGGTTCTCAATATGCAAGGGTGGAGTGCAGCACAGACAAGAAGCCAAACCAAGCCTGTGAATGGGTCATTCGGGGGAGAGAAAGCAGTCCATTATGTCTTAGACCTGTTCATTTTGATATCTACATTGCAAACATTTTCTCCTGACATCAAGCAGTGAACCTATTCTGAAGTCAATGGAATTGCAGTGCTTATGCCAGAGGTGAATTTGGCTCCCAAAGGACTTTTCTATGCCATGATTTAGATAATGAGCCTTCAAAGCTTATGTTGCAGCTATAGCGTGAGTGGAGGAGAAAAAGGGCCAAAAAAGGCTGCAATAGAATAGCCATCTGTCATACTCAAGTCTAGAGCTCAGCTAACTCAGCTGAGTCTAGAGCTCAACTATGGCATAAAACAAGGGTAAGAAATACAGGAAGCTAATGAGCATCCACATAGGAGGAAATCCTACCCCCATCTAACAGTACAAAACAATATAGATGTGTTAATACAGGCCTCTTTATGAAAACTGCATCCCAGAATATTTTGTGGCGTTAAATACAAGGCAGAAAATGGCATAAAGAATAGCTGGTGCACTGAGCAATCAAGAGGCAGTGCAAACAGCCATATAATTTCGCCTTTTAAAAGCAACTTCATAAAGACTCATTCATCCATAAAAATCCTGTGTTTCTGTTTTCTGCCTTCCTAGGAGCTTTCTTACTTGGCAGCTTTATCTTCAGCTACAGAGTTTAGATCTTCTCAAAAGACTAAAAACACCTGTCCTTCCATGCCCAAATATTGCCTCTGCATTTCAAGGTTGTTTTATATAGCTCCTAAGTATTGCCAGATAGGGCAAGTCAAAGAGTTCACAAGGCCTCAGACTTACATATGAAAGGTAGTGCAGATGATAACTGTCTATCAATATTACATCACCATGACCACCACTACCCCTCAAAAAAGAAAAGGATGTCAAGTATGTGGTGAATAAATTTGAAATTTTAAAAATAGAAATTAATGGGATACAGTTTCAAATATGGAAGACTAAATTTGTTTCCCAGTTCCTTTGAGAAGACAGAATTTGGCACTCTGACATCCAATGAAATCTAGATATAATTTTAAATGCCATGACATTCAGCCTTCAAACTCTTACTCCTGCTTTGACATCTGCAGGAGCTATTCAGACAGCAAGTTACAAACGCCATTCATTATGCTATAATACAGGTATTTCATTTCCTCATTGCACCCAAGATCTCCCACTCTCTCCATATGTATGTTTAATTTATCTACTTTTAGTGTGCAAGATCTTCTTTCAACACTTCGAGAGACTGACCTCTGGAAGGTGTTTTTCCAATGCCTAATACAAGACACCGTAATGACACTAAAGATGAGAGAGTTGATATATGGAAGTCCTAGGGAATTACTGCCACCCAGAAGACACATACAAGAAGTCCAGAAGAGTCAAAGCTGAGGTAGTTCAATCACTGTGGATATATACTGGTGATAGATAGGAAGATAGATAGACAGACATATACACACAGAAGATCGAGATGTAAGAAAAAAACAAGGATAAGGCCAAGTAGGGCAATAAAGAGCAATTTCTGGCTTAAAGAAAATAATAGAAGAGACAATATGTAGCCTTTATCCTTCTTCCAGGGTTACAGATGCTGTGCAGATGACCTGCCAACCTTCCAACCTCACTATGAAGACATCAGCTGGCACACAGCACAGCCAGTGAGTGACTGCAACAGCTCTTGGGCCCAAGGAGACCCTTGGCCTAGATGCACCCACTTGTTTCAAGTGGGAGAGATTCCGCATGAGCCCTGCTCCCTTGCCCCTGCCTTCTTTCCTGTGACAGCCTCCAGTGCCACTGTGTTGACCACGGTCCAAAGGAACCGTTCCAACACGCGGAAGCCAGCTGAAGCTCTAACACACAAACCATGTCACAGAAATTCTTCCTCCATTGGGGACCAGGTAAAAGTGCTGACATGGTCACTGATGATGTCACTTAGTGCTGCCAAAGAGATTGCTGCAAATGGGGAAGCTCTGAGATTCAGAGTCCATTGTATGTTGTGCACTCTCTCCCCATTTCTCCTCAGTTCTCCAAATTACAAATAAACAATGCCAAGTCATTAAATCATTGTTCGTAAGACTTATTTTCTACACCCCTGGTTACTCTCGCTGCTTCCCCTAGTGTCAATCTAGTTTGTCTAGACCTTTTGTGAAGTGCTATCCACAGAACTGCAGAGAGATTTTAAGGCTTATCTTCACCCAGCAGAGCACAGAGATTACATCATATGCCTTGCAGGCTAAACTCCTATTTATATTTCCAAGTACAGCATTTGCCTTTCTCAACAATACACAACCATGCTCAGCTTGTGATCCTTTTTTATCCTTTCCCCCAATCCTTTTGCACAGAGCTGTGATCTAGTCGATCTTTCTCTGCACCGTATTTATGTAGTCTATTGTTACTGCCAAAGTACAATAGGTTGCACTTGTCTCTATTGAATTACATCAGACTTTTTCAGTGTACCTCCAGTTTGTCATGAGCATTATGAATTCTAACCCTGTTCTCCAACAAATTCAGAGTCCCTCCAGCTTTCTGTTTTCTTCAAATTTAAAATGCGAATTCTACATCCACCACCAAGGTTATTAAAGAAAACACTGAACTAAACTGAGTACAGGACAGACCCTCACAGAACTCCAGTCCATTCTCCCTTCCTTTTTGACATTCTTACTCTTTTTGCATGCATTTGTTATTCACTCTCCTCAAGACCTTGTTCCTCTAGATTGCTAGCAAAGTATGATAAAAGAGATGAAAAAACCTTACTGGAGTCCAAGTAGATGACATCCTAAGTTTCACCTCCGTCCAAAATGTCTGTTACCCTGTTCTAGAAAGATATGAGATTGGTTTGACGTGCCTTGTTCTTAACAAATCCTGGTGGACTTCTACAAGTCTCCATGTCATTGTTCAGGTGCTGACAAAAAATACAGTTGATAATTCATTTCATATAGTTTCTTAGAATCAGGGTTAAGTAACAGTGATGCCATAAATCTTCAATTCCTGAGCTCCTTTCCATTGTGCTCCCTACGATCTTATTTAAAGACAGGCATTGATGTTTCTGCAGTATCTGGCAAACACCAGCTGGGTCAGCTTTACACATAGAGATTCAATGCAGTGCCTTCAGTGAATCTGCTTTCTGTAAATTTGCCTTGAAAATGGAGTGGGTTGGGTATGTAATGTGTTGCTGCAACAGGAGAAAGAAGGTTGTTACTAAGCAGTTTATTCAGTGTATCTATGACCCCATCTGCAGCACCTCAACTATTTCAGTTCTTCCTCCCATTCCACACCATTTTGTCAATATGTCTCTGTCCTGCTCAGCAGCATCCCCAGCTACTCTGTCCTGCTTACCCTATTAAACCTGTGTGCTCAGCAGGGACTGATGTTAAGCTGCTGGCTTGCACCTTCCCCGCTATGACAGTTCTCACCCACTGTCCTGGTTTCAGCTAGGATAGACTTAATTTTCTTGCTATTAGCTGATACAGTGCTGTGGTTTTGATTAAGTATGAGAATACTGTTGATAACACACTGATGTTTTAGTTGTTGCTAAATAGTGCTTGCTTGAAGTCAAGGACTTTTCAATTTCCCATACTCTGCCAGCAAGCAGGTGCACAAGAAGACTGGGGAGAGCATGGCCAGGATAGCTGACCTGAACAACCCAAAGGGATATTTCATACCATAGAATGTCATGCCTGGTATATAAAATGGGACGAGTAGTTTGGCAGTCATCAGTTGCTGCTCAGGGATGGGTTGGGCATTGGTCACCAGGCATTAAGAAATTGTATTGTCCAACACTTGTTTCTCTTGGGTTTTATTCCTCTCTTTGTTATATTCCTTCTTATTACTGTTATTATTATATTTTATTTTATGTCAATTACTAAACTGCTTTAATCTCAATATATCAGTCTTACCTTTTTCTAATTCTCTTCCTCATCCCACTGGCTGAGGTTAGCAAGGGACTGCTCGGTACATAGTTGTTGGCTGGCATTAAACAACAATGCTCACTCTTTCTCCTCCTTCTCCATCTCTTCTGAGACATTTCAAACCTGACTTCCTGCTCTCTCCTGCTCCCTCCTGACCCACAGCTGTGTCAGTGCATCTTTCACCTCAATAAAAGCAGCTTATCCTGGGCAGGCAACAAGTTGTGAAATGTTTCAGTGTGAAAACTCAAGCTGTGGAAACCCAGGAGATGATCTGAGGTCTGCTACAATTGTTCCAGTTACAGCAGAGGACCGGCTGGACAGAAGTGATCAGGGAATAACCCACTGGAGGAAGAAGGCAACTGGACTGTGCTCTGGTGTGGCAAGTGGAGGTCAACAGCACGCACAAGTTCTATGCTGGAAGAGAAGCATTTGAGACAACTGGAGAAAAGAAGTTTCTCAATAACTACTGAGAGATCAATCAACTGGTGTGCTGGGGAAACAATGCTGTTTCAGCAATGAGCTGTGATGGACTAAATAGCTTTTTCATGTACTAAATACCATGTGCACTCTTCAGTGCAGACAAGGACTCAGGTGCTCATCAATTATTGAGCTTGCTTGAAAAGGAATTTAGGAGAACTGCACAAGAGGCCAGTCTGCCGTTCTACCTCAGTCCCAGCTGGGCTGCTCTTAGCGACCTAGCCAGCGAGAAGGAAAGAGAAAGGTGGAGGTGGGGGGGGAGAGAAGGAAGTCAGAAAAGCAAGAGAAGAGCCTTCACCTTGCCAAAGAAAATCATGCAGGGTGCAGAAAAGGCCTCCTTGATGCCCCATAGTATCACCCATATAGTATAACCCTTTTCCTTCCAGGGAAATTCCTGTTTTCCTCAGGATGCAGCCCATACCCTCTGAGCCCAGCTCAAGGACTGCAGAGAAGACCTTGGATTGGAGTTAGGTAAAGCCAAGGACCCATCCTTGCCCCAGCAGCACTGTTACCACATCCTGACCACTGCACTGCCCCAGACCTCAATGCACTTCACAGCTTTACAAGGAGCTGCCATAGACTATGGCATAGCTCAGTGAACTGTGAAACATCTGATGTTCCATTGGGTCAATGGCCATTTAGGAAAAAGCACAGACAGCCCTTACCCTGAATGAGCTACCAACACTTAAACTCCCACTCCATCTATCAAAACCCATTTTCATATGGGGATGTGATAGAAGACACTCTCCTGACAGCACGAGCCCATGCATCCACTTCACTTCACTATGAATGTTAGCTGTAGCTAGCATTTAATCTTCACCACTGTTCTGGATATGAAGCACAACTCTCCAGAAAATCGCATGCCTAGGTGCAGCTCTCTCAGGAGATCCACAGCTGATGTGCTTTCAAAAAGAGAAAATGAGAAGAAATCTCAAGGAACAGCTGCAATCTCAAGGAGCATTTACTCACAATCACTCAGAACATTTCTGTTTGTGAGCTAGATTTCCTTGGATGTGAAACATCACTCAAGTCACATAACAAGAATGAAGCTAAAATTTGACCAACCACAGAATTATACTAGCACTAAAAAGTATCTCTTTATTAAAAAGAGGTCTTTTTTCCTTCATAGTAATAGAATTTGAAAAATATTTAGTAAAGTCAATTTCTAAATGCTTTTTTTTACAAGATTTTTGTTACAATTTGAAATTTTAAAGAAATGTTGGGTCAAGCACATACAGAAAAAGATTATTTTGGATCACTATGATCCCCAAATGGCAGAGCTTTCTAAACCAGGAGATTGTAGAAGACTAGATACAATTTTAGAAGACCACACCAGAATCAAATTGCTTAGAATCTGGAAAAGAAAGAAAGTCTTATGTTTTGAATCTGGAGTCTTTAAACAATGGCTACAAATTTGTTCACATTTATTTCTGTTAGTGTCTTTCATTTGGGATCGCACATACATACTTTTGGGACCTAGGAAATACTTCTCCACAAACTAGAGCATGAAGTTGTGGAACTTGCTGTCACAGCAAAACAACAGGGAACATGGCTTGATGCTGAAGAAAGGACTGAGCATTCCCAGATTTAGGAAACACTCCCAACGTTGCAATAGCAACAATTAGAAAGAAGCAAAGACAAAGAAACTTGCATTTATAGGAGTGGTTAAAAACTCTTGTGGTCCATCAAGACCGAAAGAAGCGAGAGGCTGCTTTAGGCCCTGCACACACACATAAGAAGGCAGAGCTACACACACACTGCAAGGACCAGTATCTCTTAACTCACACTCAGAAACACAGAGGACCAGTTCACTTCATACACCTACCCTGTCAAGCCCAGCTATCCATATACAGGTCTACAACTTTCTGCAAACACCAAACACCACTCACCTGTGCCCCTCAAAGAGTAACATGCAAAGTTTTGTGTGCCCTACAGCACCTCACAGAAGCATCATCTCCTGGAAACACTGGGAAAATGGTCAAGATTCACACCCAGTACCAATCTGTTCACAGCCATGTTGAGGTTTGTTTCTAGGCTTGCATTTCGTGTATTGGGTGGAGGAGACAAAAGCCAGAAGCCAGCCTGGATGTTAAGTGTCAAGTAGAACACAACATTGCTGTATTAGACTTTCACACTTGGCATTTTGGTGGCCTGAGATCTTTGGCCATTGAACAGAAGTCCAAGACTGCAGCCAAAACAAAATAATAAAGAGGATAGAAAAGAAGATCACTCCCAAACTAAAAACTTTGACTATTTTCCCTGAAGACTTAGCACTGATGGGGAGTCTAGCTCATTCAATTATGTTTTAACCATTCCACAAGTAAATCTACCTCTGCTGATTGTCCTGGCCTATGGGAAATTCTGAAAGAACACAGCCTTGAACACAGAATTATGTCAGAAAAATGCTTGTCCCTAGAACAGTTTTATTTCTTTTCCAGGCTCCATGGGAAATTCTGAAAGAACACAGCCTTGAACACAGAATTATGTCAGAAAAATGCTTGTCCCTAGAACAGTTTTATTTCTTTTCCAGGCTCCATGGGACCACACACTTAGAATATCCAAGGGACAAAACCTTATACATGAAGTCCAAATCACTGGACACCTTAATTAGTCCACTGGCATTTTAAACAGTTCTCAGCATCTGTGGAGGAGCCTGGAAGGACAACCTGAAGATGCAACTCACTCAGCTCTCCAGAAAGCAGAAGCAGTCCTGCCTTGCTAGTGAGAAAATGGGGCACTATGCCTTAAGCCATTCTGAAGTCTCACACATCATTTATTGTCCACATTAAAAAACTACCTGCTGTGGAGGTGTTACGCTTCTAGCCATGGGCAGAAAAACCTGTAGCATAGAGCAGAGTTTTAATAGCAGCTGCTGAAAGAAACCCCACTACTTCTGATTACCAATGAAAGTCCCTTGGTCTGTCTTCACCATGAAGTAAAGTGGCAGAGGCTTTAGACTGAAGGAGATGTTTAGGATTTAACGTGATCTTTCAAAAAGTGCTTCTCTCTACCACCTTTTTCTCTCGGCACAGTCTAATTTCAGCTGCCATTTTTCAAAATACATCTTCCTCAGCAGCCTGTGGCTCCTGTGTTCAGGGGAGAGAGAGAAAATTGTCATAAGGACAGCTCCACCTCTCCTCCCTTGGCTTCTCTTGAGGAGTTTGTGCACAGATTTAACAATGAATTAGTCTATACCATATGCCATCCGTCAAGGCTGCAGGGGTGCTACAAGAAGAACCTAGAACAATCAAGCATCACCCTTTTCAGAGGCAACCACACCTTATAGTGTTGCATTAAAACTGCTGCTGTAAAACAGGTAATAAGAAAAGAACATCTGCCTACAGCCACAGGCTAGAAGATCATTGGTCCTCAGCATGGCTTCAGGAGAGAAAACTACAAGATGTCACGATTTTCCTTTTCTCAAGTAAACTAATTTGTTGGGAATGGTGGTACAGAGGAAATTCTCATTCTGGGACAATAAATATTGAACCAATTTATCCCAGAAATATGCCCCTTTGTAAATTATATTGTCAAAAGACTAAGGGTGGGAATCAAAGGAAATAAAATTGTGTCTACTTCAGGGGGATTTAGAAAAGAGATCATCAGAGACAGTTCTAGTGAACTGCAGCAAAACCCTTTGGGTGTTTCCTCTGAATGTGGCAAACTGCAAGAGGTAAGAGATATCATTGTGAGCTTTGGTCTTAACTTTTCTTTCATAGCCATGGCCACACTACTGCAAGTAGTCCAAATGACCATAACATAAACAGGAAGAAAAATTTTTCTTCCACACCATGAGGCACCCGGTTCAACAAGTGCTGATGAAAGCAGTCTCTGTAGGTCAGTCTATCCACAAGCCAGAAGGTTTCTCTTTCTGCAGGTACACCAACAGAATGAGGAAGCTTCACCTCATGCACTGTTGCAGTACAAGGGCTTGAGGAGCTCACCAGGCTGCCAGGCTGCTCCCCCCTTATTGACCAAGTCCCATTTTCTGGGACTTCTTCTGGCAGGCTGACCACAACTCATCTGTCATCTTGCTAAGGAAATTAGCTAAGGAATTGTTCTAACCCAGGCAAAGGCCACTTTATCTGATTGATTCAGTTTCTGTTGAATTCTTGATTAAGAAAGGAGTGAACTACTTTGACATGTCACTTCATATATTCCACATCTCACAGTCCCCTACTAGTCTGCATTTCCTCCAGTCGAAGTATGTAGCCTCTGTCCCTGCCTTCCCTCCTATTTCTTAGCAATCCTGGGACTCACTGTGTGCAAAAGAGAGACTCTATGAAAACACTTTCTCCGGAAGAGAAGCCAGAAAAAGAAGGACAAGTTTATTAGCCTACAAGGATGCTTCAGGCACCACAGATGTAAGATTTTCCAAACCTCATAAGATCATTAGGTTTATTTATTTCCCATTCTGTATTGTGTATTATTTCAATCTCTCCAAGTGCAATAGCAATGAAATTGAAAAACATCCATGGAAACACTTCCAATTAACACAAGGTCAGAAAAATTACATTAGAGACCTCCACAGCCCATTAAGAAGAAAAACATCTCTGAAACAGCCTCAGCAAGCAGGCAGGCAGTGCAACTTGTCATAAAAGTCAGCAACCTTTTGCGTGTGTTTTACCAGGAGCACAGAAGAAAGTATCAGTGTCTAGCACCCTGTGAGAATACCACACCACCTGTAAGCTACATGCACAAAGCTGATTTCAATCCAGGCTGAAAAATGGATCTGTAAAATACTCAGGATGCAAAGCCACAGAGGCTCTGAAGAGCAGATTCACTACCTTCAGTTGCACCAGAAACACAAAACAAGGTAGATCCACCCCTGAGAAACATATGGACTGCAGGGTCAGTGTATAAGCACTATTCAATGAATTATCTCTAACCTCACTATGATTTTGGCACAGGCTCCTATACACCCAGTAGCAAGAGACATAATGACTGCAGTAAGAAGGGAAGAAAACATAACAAGTAAAATCAAAACAAAGATATTTTTAAACAGCCGTGGGGCTATTTCTTGTCTGCATGTCCAACACAAAATAGATGGGACACCCTGGTACTGGGAGATCAGCAATCCAGTCTAATTTCCTGGGCAAATTGAAACACTGTCTACTGCTTTTCTGAGTTCTTGTGACCTCTTCCGGTCAAGTCTGAGCCTTTAAAACTGCCAGAAACAGATGCTGCTCACACTCACATGGAGGTCTCATCCCCTAGACCAACCACCCTTGTAGAGATGAGCAATTACCTCAAACTACCCTGAAGCTGAACAGAAGGGAGGTGTTAATGAAAAGCTTGTGTCTGACTCAGCAACTGGATCATGGTAATTACAACCTTCACAGCTTCCCTGTTCCCAAACCTAAGCTGAAACAGGTGAAGAAAATCAGAGATTTTTCACATCTACTTCTGCACAGGCAGCTCAGAAATGACCTTCACCTGCAAGGAAACTCTCTGACAGGGAGGCAGATAAAGGGAGAGGTCATCTACTTTGGAAGACAGGTGTTTGCAGTTATCTCTTAGAGCTTCTCACAGAAGGCTGGTAACCTGTCTCCTCTTTCTATAGAGGCCATAGTGATGTCAGAAAATCCTTGAAGTCAGTTCCAGTTTCCAGTGCTGTCAGTGCTATGATGCAGGTAGATAGTTGACTGGCCACATGGCAGTCAGTATTCAGTTCACTGCTCTGCAAAGTGCTGCAGAAACAGATGACCAGCGACTGCAAAATTTCAAGCAGAAATAACCTTGGCTTAGTCTCTTCCCTAAGATACATGTTTATAATCAAGAATGTAGTCAATTTTCTTTCAACACAGATCTCATGAGAGTAGTTTATTTTAAGCCTTCCCACCTCTTCCCCCTTTTCTTGTCTATCTTCCTTTTCTGACTTTGCAGAGCTTTCCACCACAATCCTATCCAGCACTGTCTGGAGGGACAATGTTTGGAGAACTGTGTGTGAGCAGATAAGGCCTGGCGCAGCGGAAGATCTCGGGATTGTAACGGAAAGACAGGAAACCTCCCCCCTCACCCTCTGAGGTGTGTAACTAACTCTGAGAACAATGTAGCCCCTCCAAACCCAGTAGTTTTCCACTAACCTCTAACCTTCCTTCCCCTCTGACGTAGTGAAGACCCCTTAGACTATATAACCCCATGTGGGAACCTAATAAATCGCCATTTGCCGTCCACCATATTGGTGTATGCGTTGTCAATGGCCCGAGCGGTTGGGGTGAGGCTCAGCCGCTGTGCTAGCTCTTTGGAACCAGGTCGCCATTGCCTCATATCGAAGGCAACAGAGAACATGAAAAGACTTTCTAAGCATGTGCATCTTACATGAAGAACCAGGCAAGAACTGCTGTCCCAACCTACCAGCAGACAGAGATTGTGATTGTGCCCCAGAAAGAGGGGCTGGGTCAGGAACTGCAGTACCATTTTTACAGCATGAATATAGCTCAGAATAGTCGGGTTTGCAGCAACATAAGTGGGAGAGAGCAGAAGGCAGCAAGGAAAAGACGCACATTTTGCATGTCACTATAGAAGATGATGTCTGGGTGGTCTGTGAGAGAGGCCTTTCAAGAACAGAACACCTCTCTTTTGCTTTAATTTTTAGGAACCATCTTGCAAAGTCATGATACTGTCTAAATATTTATCATTCATTCTTATATCTCCTTCCAATAATTTCTGTATACTTCCTGCCACATGGCTGTGCCCATGTTCACCATACCCTTCATAAGCCCTCAACAGGGTTTACAGCTTCAGATTTGTCCAGGATCATGGAATGGCTTGGGTTGGAAGACACCTTGAAAATCCTCCAGTCCCAAACCCCCTGCCTTGGGCAGGGACACCTAGGGCACTAGACCAGGTTGCTCAAAGCCCCATCCAACTGTCCTTGAATACTTTCTTTTTTCTCGGAAACCAAGGTTTGGTTATTCCATCAGAATCTTCAGAGCTTTGCATTTATCATTGCCAAACTTTCTGGAACAGAGAGAGATGATAATTTCCTCTGAAGGAGGTACAGTGGCTAAAAGTATGTTCTTTTTTTAATACCATAATCATCCGGTTCATGTTTCTGGCTTCCTGAAACACACAAAAGTATCCATTTGAATAGAAATGAGAGGACTGACTTCTGCTGCTGAAAATGTCAAAATAGTAGTCAAAAATCTGAGATAAAAAAACAGAACAAAAAAGTACCCATCTGTAGCCATAAAAGGCTCAAGAGTGTTACTTTTCAATCTTTCAGACTTCTCAAAAAAATTAGTGTCTCAATGAAAATAAGCACTTCAAATTAAAAAAAAAAAAAAATGAAATACTAATCTTTCACCAAAAAAACTTCCAGAATTTTTTCTGAGAGTTAATTCAATACAGGTTCCTTTAGGCCAGAGTAACTCAAATACATGTTTGCTTATGTAGGCCTCTTTCCCAGGGCCTACACTTAAGTACTGTAACAAATCAGCATCAACAGCTCTTCAGGTTACATATCCCTGCAACAAAGCCCCAGTGAGCAGGATAGACAAACCAGTGCTTCTTCCAGGATAATAGCCACACTTCTATAATATGAGTGTCTTCATTATATCCATTTTGGTGCATTTCTCTACATGAAATTATACTTAACAGTTTGCCTTCACTGGATAATTTACCAGTAGAAACCATACTAACTGAGAAGTCCTCAGCTTGAAGTCTGCCTCACTTTCTATCATCCCTTTATAAAACGTCCACTGTCTTTCACTTCAACTTTGCACATCTGTACTTGTCTCAGGGACAGTAACTGAGGAAGGACAGAGCACCCAGCACAAGGGCAGAAAGCACATAACCTCCCAAGGTCTTGAGACACAGGCTTCATCGTCAGCTTACATCCTTTTCTATCCACTCTGACCCTGGATGTATAGCAGGCCAAGTCAAATAGCAACATCCCATAATATCTACTGGGAGCTGGATTTTTTTATTTTTTACTTATAGACTGTTTTCCCATAAGTTGCTAGGAAACTAACTACTGGGTACTTATAGGTACTTAAGCAAAACAAAAGAAGTGGCCAAAGTCGGGAGAGGAGTGTGGCACCTGGCTACACTTCTTTTGTCTCTGGGAGTTTCTCTCTGGCGGGAGATACCCTGAGGTTTTGGGGGCAGGTAAAGGACAGGGCTGGGGGCAGCGGGGTTCTCGCTCTTGGCATCGGAAGAAGCAGGGTCAATGTGATAAATATAGTGGGTTAATTCCTGATTTTATGTATTATAATATGGTAAAATCATGATTTGGTAAATGTAATATGTTATTGAGGAATTGAGGAATTCCGAGGCAGGCATCACCCAGAAACCACCATTTAGGAGATCAAAGTGAAATGTCGAGGGCTGGAGATGATGAGATTGCCATCAGAAAGGAGGACACATTAAGATAAGGGATCAGTTCTTCTCCCCTGGGCAGCAGAGCCATCAGAGCTTCATCATCATCCTGATCTCCAGAGGAGAACGCCTGTCCATTCAAAATTTCTGCTTCCATTCCCTCACCAGAGGACCGAAATTAACATTTCTCCCTCCCATAGGAGACCCCATTCATCAGACCAAGACAGCAATGCATTCAAATAACTATTCCAAGGAAACAAAGAACTGTGGGGAAATCTTATGCCAGGGGTAAAATAAAATGTATAAAACCTGGACCCCAAACGGGGCCAATTCGTGAACACTGGGGGACTGCAGTGCGATAGAGGCTGCTTTCCGGTTCACCCTTTGACGATCCCCAGGTTATTGTCACCGTAACTCTGCTTGTTGGTTTTACTGAAATTCTGTAATTTGATTTTTAATAAACCAAATCATATTTTCAATTGGAAAATTGGATTGGTATTTATAACAGTCAAGCTGTTGCTTACTGTGGGAAGAATTCACTGTAACCACCGGAGCCCAGTTCTAGGGACCTACCACCATCTGCTCGTGTGTCCAGGAATCCTGAGCTCGCCTTTTCCTGCCCTGCCGGGAGCTGGGCCGATGCTGTCCCGGCCCCGCTGCTTCTCGGGCGCTGCTCTGGGCCTTTGCTACGCTGTAACCCCGCACTCCCTGCCCTGCCGGGACGTCCCGCAGTTCCAGCTACCACTGTGGAGCTTCTGGTACATCTCCTCCACCAGCCCGGGATTTCTGTTCATTCCTGCCGTTCCAGCTTGGTGCTCCTTGGAGTCCTGCAGGGCCACCGGGGTCAGAGTGCCCCAGGGTTCTGTGAAGCAAAGCATCTCCTCCACCCCTTCTGGTCTCAGCTGTCACAAAGTTCCTGGTTTTGTTTTGTTGTTATTGTTTGTTTGCCTTGTTACACATACTAGTAAAGAACTGTTACTTCTCTCCCTCATATCCTTGCCTGAGAGCCCCTTAATTTCAAACTTATAACCATTTGGAGGGAGAAGGTTTACATTCTCTATTCCAAGGGAGGCTCCTACCCTCCCTAGCAGACACCTGTCTTTCCAAACCTAGACAACATCCTTCTCTTGCTGCTGGCTCTACAGAAAAATTCAACAGTCCCCAAGGCCCCCCACTCCTGGGTGCCTCCATTCTGATGCCAGAACTGACATCTAATATCCCCAAATTCCGTTTTTGCCCATAGCTCCCCACTTCTGCTCTCTATGGTTCTCTGTGCCCTTCACATGTGCCACTTAGTCTCTGAGGGCTTCTCCTAAACCATTTTCTGACCTTCCCACAGGTTCATCTATTTGACCCTTGAGCCTCTTCTGAAGTGGCCCCTGTAGTGGCTTCTCCACTGCAGCAGCCCTCAGGGAATATGAACACTTCTTGGAGTGTAGGTCATCACAGCAGCTGGTCCTGCGCTGCCAGGAGGAGTCTTTACTGCAGACACACAGAGCTTTATCTGGGACCTCTGGAATATAGTGCCACCAGAGCAACAGCACTTGTGAAGCAGAGAGGAGACATTGCCAGGACCCACACTCATCCTACTTGAGCATGTTTGAGGTTGGTCTTTTCAGGCTCTCTCAGTACCAGAGGAAGAAAAGGTGCTTTTGAGCAGGGCTGACTTTTAGGCTCTTTGATTGCCACCTGGAAGAGTCAGTCACATGAGTGCTCACAGGTCCAACCTCATAAATTTCACCCCCCTTTTTCCTGGTATCCCAGGCTCTGAGCCTGCTCAAAAGCAGTGGCTTCAAGCAGCATCACAGGTACCAATGAGCTTTTTTGCTAAGTTCCTCCTGTCCTGTGAGACTGTGCTTGGAGGTCCTGTTTTCCTCAGATGCCTTCATCATCCACATCCTCTACCTACTCCTGGCAGGCAATGGACAAAAAAAGCAAAGGTCGCTTTTCTGGAGCACGACTTGAAAATGCCTAATCTTTTGCTCACATTTCCTTCATTTCAGATCCCAGGTGAAATCACAGGGAACTTTTTTCCTTCCTTACCTACCCCTTTCACTGCCCTCTGTCAGAATTATTCAGCTCTCTGAAGCATTACCAGATACACTATTTAGGAAAGATATGACAGAAGAAATTAAATAGTATTGTTAGGTATCTATAATTACCCCAAGTCATTTTTTTTCCACAGTGCAGCAATTTGAAATCTCTCACAGCACTCTGTTTGGGAAGCAGATGTTGACCATGTCAGCTGTGTGCTAAGAATGCATTTTCATGAGTTGCATTTCTTGGAATTTGCAAAGTGATGGTGGTGGCAGAGGGGGATGATCCTGGAAAATTCCACACGTACAGGCACAAAGCAGGCAGTGCAGAGACCTGCCAGACTCCTGAGGGTATCACAGGCTTCTCAGCCCTCTCTCTCTGTCATGGTACCAAGTGGGCCTGCTCCCGTCAAGCAAAGGAAATTTCTTCTACATTCTTGCCCATAGGAAGGCAGGAAGGGCTACTGGGGGAACAGCATATTTAGGAGAGGGAAGGTTTCTCCCGGGGGGTGGGATCTGTGCTGCTCTCCCTCTAGAGCAACACACTGACAGACATGGAACAATGAAAATAAAAAATTTGGTGAATGTCTCTGCTGTCAATTCCTCTCCATCTCTGTCCCATGTGGTCTGTCCTGTCCCATAGTCAACAGCTACAGCAACAAGGCTCCCAGGGCATCCATCCGACTACTGTTCTGTATCTTCTAAGAAAACCCGCTCTTTCCCGATATTACATTTAAATGCACTTTTGCTCTATCCCCTGCCTCCCCATTACTCTTTAATTACATTCACTTGGATTGTCTTAAAGAAGTCCTTCCTTTTCTTACTGAATATTCCCTTCAAACACTTGCAGAAAATTATCATACTCCCTTATCTAGCAAACTTATATATTTGGGGAAAGTCTAGCATCTGGAACCAGGCAAGGGTCCAATGAGACACAGGTGAGCCAGAGAAAACAGGTTTTAACTAAAGTTCAAGTAACATTGTACAATAAACCCTGGGAATCCTTCAAAGTGTTTATTTGAGACAGGAGACTTCTTAATGGAGAAAGTTCCTAGTGCCGATTTCATTAGATTGTACTCTTTTTATTTATAAGACAGTGTCTCCATTAAACCCAGGCTGGAGCAAGGTGTCTGGGCAATGAGCAAGAAAATATATACACACACAGAACTTATTCTGGACCCAAATAGGAGACAAAGCATGGATAGAACAAATATTCAAATAGAGACACAGGGAGTTCTCTATGGATCTGTTCCTCAGCCTTTCCAAAAACCAAGAACTCAAACAGCAGGAACCTGTAAGAAAAGGAACAGGGCATGAACCTGGTGGAAACTACGAATGCAGGCTGATCTATACACACAGGACAAGCTCAAGGAAAACAGCTGTCCACAGGTAGCCCCTGTCAAAGATGAAAAAAAGCTACAGAAATGAGATGCTGCCATAATCCCAGCAGTCTTTACAAAGCAAACATAATTTAATGCAGCAACACAAAGAACTCTGGCCTCAGTGAAAATGAGCACACATCTAAGAAGGAAAGCAAATAGTTCCCACTTCTAAAAAAGAACAAAAGTAAAGCACCTGCTGAAATAAGTGACCTGAGCAATCCTGAATTCTTAAAACACCCAGATGATGCTTAGAGCAAACAGTTAACTCAGCGTGCCAGAGCTGATCTCTGTCAGCAGACTGCAGAATGGACTCTTTCTGTTATTTCCAGATCTCCCAGCTTGGATGCTGAGACTGTTGTATGACACCATTTAGACTGGAAAATTTGCAGCACATCTCTGCTGTCCAGCACTGCACACAATATAAGTTGATTTGCCAGCAAAGACCATTTCCTCTCAAAAACCACATGATTACATAAACCAGGATGGATTGAAGGGGAGAACAAAAAGATGTGCAACACCTGTTAACACTGACATTTCACACTGGAATTTCTCCAATCACATAAGGGCCCAGACTTCGTGCTCCACCACTGACCAAAATGGTGTTCTGATGAAGTTGTGCAAAAAAAGATTTTTCAAAGCAAGATATAAACAATAAAATAAAGTTTAAAGAAATTTTAAAGAAATTTAAGAATATTAATTCAATATAAACCCAGGTATTTTTTCCATCTAAATCCAGGTTTGTTTGCTGTTTAGAATTTTCCACTCAGTCATTCAACACATGCAAAAAATCATGTTCTTTACCAGACATAAATAATAAAAGTGATAGAAATTTAGATTGAAATACACATCTGCAGAGACACACTGTGTAGTCACTAGCAATGAAGTATCAATTTAAAAAATAAAATAAACTATAAAATCCCAGTCCCAAAGGCTAGTCTTTTCTCATGAGAGGTGACAGAGACCGCAGTTTAAGCCTCCATTCTGAGTCAGGCTGAAATGATTTGAGTACAGTTTTCCCACTGCCGAGTAGTCTGTCATCACTGTTTGCCTAATGAGACTCTGGGTTCTGGGGGAAGATGCTGTCATTTTCTCCTCCACATCACCTTTGTGAATGACACCTAAAGGCTTTTGTGTATCTACATGAAAACACCAAGATGTCTGTTTTCATTTACAGCAATAAAACTTCCAAAATAAATCCTCCATATATAGTCAAAATTAAATAATATTTTCATTGATCCTGAACTATGTTTTTTCAGATTCATTTGTTCTTCCCGTCATATTTCTGAGGCTTGAGATTGTCATCTGGAAAGGGAAGGACACAGGCCTTATCACTCCTCTTATTTAATGACTCATGTCATTTTCCCACAAACAGACTTTGTGGACAAAGTTGGCTAGAATCTAATTAAAATTTCCTTACCTTCTTCTGTTTGAGACTCCTGTTCCTTACCTTACATGGCTGTGCAGTGCTATTTTGCATCATTAAACAGCCTAACCCCATTCCGCCACATGAGCGGCTGAATGTTACTCATAGTGAAATGTTGCCTCTATGTTAATTTTGCAAAGTGCTTAGAATCCCTCTCAAAGGAAGGAACAATAGAATGTAAGTCATTATTGTGTATGGGAACTGAGGAAATAAACCTAAGAGGAACAAGCACCAGAAGCTGCCACACAAAATGCAGACCAGTTTGAAAGCTTAAAAAGGAACAAGAAAACGGCTGTCAAACAGCCTTTCAGGCTTGGCATGGTGGGAGACGTTGCAGCATGCAGCTAGCCCAGCAGAAGGAAATTAAATAAGACTGTCAAACTGCTGACTCAGCAGACAACAGCACAACTCCCAGCACATTGTAGAATTAAACCCAGGTCAGTAAATGCCAGGTCCTTTCAGAAGGAAGAAAGGCCAAAGGATGGTGACAGAAATTCAGATACCACTGCAAGGCAAGGAAAGAGTCAGAGCTGGGATCTAACATTACCAAAGGCAGTCTGAAAAAATTACAGACTCAGGGAAAACACAGTTCAGGCACAGGGAAAACAAACGATGCTGAACATATTGTATGTTCAAATCGATGACACTGAGCACATGCCAGAGCTCATGAGCAGCAAGAGCAACTCAAGCACAGAGTAGCTTCAGTGATAACCACAGATTTAACACTGAAATACCCTTGAAAAACAGCAGAGAACTTTACTCATAACAGTGCAGAGAAGACCACAAGGGAAAAGACTGTCCTGGTCTAGTAAAAAATATTGTCAAGATGTAGTTCAGCATCAAGCCAAGTCAACCACATACAAGCAGGGTTCAAACACAAAACAAAGGAGCATGTGAGAACAAGCACTGGAACACTGGCCAGAACCAACACCAGAAGAGAGAAGCAAACCAAGCCAAAGACACAACAAACAAGCTATTTCTTACTGAAAAATGTCTGAGCCATTTCATATTAGGAAAACCTTATTTCAAATTCATTCAGAAGTAGATGTGGCCAGACTTTTACTGCAGGAAAATCAAACTGCCAAAATCTTACCAAAACCAAATAAAGAAAAGGAGGGGGGGAAGAGAAAGAAAAAGATAAAAAAAAAGAGGAAAAACACAGGGTCCTATGAATATACAGCACTTCCCTTCTCTCAAGCTTGATGGAAGGAAAACAGAGCTTCCAGTTAATAACTTTCAGATAATGTAAAAATAGAAAAAGTAAAGGATTCACAGGACAAGCAAAGATGTCATTGACATGAGACAGTTTCAAGCAAATGCAACTGAACAGATGAAAACACACCCTCGGGCACTGGGGGCACATTCACTCACTGTGAATCTCCTTCAGCTGCAGCTCTGCTAGTTCTTTCTCCAGACTCAGTTTGGTTGGCTGCTGGCTTTCTGTGCCCTCACCTCTTCACTCGTTTCAAATCTTAAACAGTCTAAACTCTTATGCTTTCTTCAGCTGCCTTTTCATGGCATAGTCTGTCCACCAAAAGCAACAGGAAATAAACTTCCTCTTCTAAGGGCACCTGAGTGGTTCCTCACGGCTACAGACTCCCTGAAGTGATTTCCAGTAAATTACTGGGCACAAAGCAAGGAAAAGTGAAAGCAGCTATGCTGTGTATCTATCCAGTATTGAAGGATACATAACCTGTTCATATCACTCCTGAGTGGAGTACGGATGAAGTAATTACTGTTGGGCTTATAAACAGTTACAGAATCTTAGAATATCCTCAGTTGGAAAGGACCTACAAGGATCAGTGAAGTCCATCCTACTTCTGGCCCTGGACAGGACCATCTGAAGAATCACACCATGTACCTGAGAGCATTGTCCAAACACTTCTTGAACTATGGCAGCCTTGGTGCTGTGACCAAGGGAGCTTGTTCCAGTGCCCAACCACACACTGGGTGAAGAACCTTTTCCTAACATATAGCTTAGACCCCTCCTGGCACAGCTTCATACCATTTCCTTGTATCCTGTCACTGGTCACAGAGAAAAGAGATCAGTGTCTGCCTGTCTGCTTCCTCTTGTGAGGAAGAGTTGGACTTGAACCTTGTGGGTCCCTTCCAGCTCAGAATGTTCTGTGATTCTGTGAAGCTATGAATCCTGTGAGACTGCTATAAGGTCTCTGCTCAGCCTACTCTTCTCCAGGCTGAACAAGCCAAGTGACCTCAGTCACTTCACTTGTACATGGAATTTGGGGAAAAAGTCATTCTTGTGTTCAGACTGAAGTTAGAGACAAAACCAAATCGCTCTCCCTGATCTGTGGGGTTTTTGGGGGTTGGGATTTTTTGAGGATTTTTTATGGACTGATCAGGAATGATGATAGGATGGGTCCTTGATACTGTGCTGTGATAGGAAATTACTGTACCCATACCTGAAAGCTCATCTTCCCATAGCGAATCAGCTATCTCCTGCATTAAAATATGGGTGTTTATTTTCAGCATGCTGAGATGAAACATTCCCACAATCAATGAAATGCTCATGATTAAAGGAACACATACACAGCAGCATCTGACATGCCATGGAAATCTCCAAGCTGCTGGCAAGCAAGAAGAGTTTCAACTAGAAGCAATGTGACACTGGCACTAGCATATCAGCCCTGTACTAGGAGTTTGTGTTGCATTGCAAGATGTGGCCTTACCAGAGGGTTTTTTTTTTCTCTGTAAAGTTACGATTATCCCCTCAGATATTAAGACGACTGGAAATTTTCCAGCAGCACTGGGTGTTTTTGAGCTGTTGCACCTTCTCAGCTGCAGCTCTCCAACACCTTTACTGCTTTTCTCTGTCTGCCCTTCACACTCTCGATGAGGCTCCCATAAGCCTGCACAAAGCCAGTTATAATTCTCTGCTGCCTAGCAAAGCCTTCACAGGAGTAAGGCAGTTGGTGTGTAAAGCCTGCTACCTACCATGCTGACTAATGTTGTCTGATTGTTCCCTTGTACTCCCCCGTCGGTCCATCTGTACTCATCTGCTACATTTTGTCTTGTAATTAAAGTGTAACCACTTTGGGGTAGGAGCCACCTTTTTTGTTAGTGTTCACTCAGCTCCCTACAGAGCAGAGTCCCAAATCCATAACAGCAATGATGATGTGCAAGAGGTGACTGCCTATACACCTGGCAAAGGGTTACAGTGGCACCTCTTACTGCATGGCATGAGCAAGTCAGCTGAGAGAAAGCTCTAGACAAGAATTCTCATTCAGAATACAATGGAGGTGAGGTCAGTCTTCTCTTGTGGCCAGATGTTGTTATCACATTAGTACACCGAGCACAATTCTCTGGGATCCCCTGTCCAAGGAGTTCAGTTGGCAATCCTAGTAAAGGTCAGATGGCTGCTATCACCCTCATCAGCTACACCAGCACAGAAGTGGTAGGTGGCATTCTAACTATAGCCTGGGCTTAATAAAGATCTCCAGATAGTCCAATACCTGATTTGCATAAGAGGACAAGGTCTCTCCAAGAAGCTGTCATTGTTTCAATGTAAGAATTCCCTCCAGTGGCAAGAGTGTAGGGTCTGGTGGAGAAGAGCCAGAATATTTTTCTGGAGGCTCATGAATCATAAAAATACACTCCAAAATTCAAGCAAAGTCAGGAACTGCTTCAGCAAGAAGCAAACAGAGCAGACAGCTTATAATGACATAACATACCGTGGTTTGGAAGAGACACCCAATATGTTCTCTTTGGTCAGAGCTAGACTAGCTTATTATTGCAGGATGCAGTAACTTAGCAAAGACACAGTTTGACCAGCATGTCTGCAAGATTTATACAGTAGGCTTTTTCAGACAGATTTTTCCATTTATCCTCTGATAAGGAAGGCTTTGTGTGGCTTTTGAATCTGCTCTTCTCCTTAGGAGTACGTGTAAGATTAACATGGCCATAATTAGCCACAAATACACACAGTTAGATCCTGGACAACCATGAGAAGTCAGGCCAATTCCTGGCAGTGGGTGCAGCACTGGTGCACAAATAAAGCCATCTGGTTGTCTGAATGAATCAGGGTCATAAACAGACCCATCAGATGTGACCTAGATCAGGTATCTAAGGGACACTCACTTGGGAATGGGATAGCCATAAAATATGTATTCTTTGATGCAAATCTGCTGTCTAATGAGAAGTAAGGCATTCAGCAATTATGGTCTCTTAGAGACACGTCCAGAAAGAACACTTTAAAAAGCAGGGGGAAAATGCACGTAGACTCCCATTCCAATTTCAGCCATATGTGCTTGAATCCAGAACAGTCCCTCTGCCCTAAGAGAAGCTATATCCTTCTAAAAACTGGTTCTGTGGGAACAGAATCAGTCACTTACTCTGAGTAGGTTTAAACAAACTTCTATGCCATTTCTCCTCAGGGACAATGAGTCATAAATCCCCTTATACACAGCAAAATTAGCAAAACAAGACTGATCGGCAAAAACAATCCAATCTTGTCACACTGTAAAAAGAGTCAGTGGAATAAAAAATCATTTCCTCCCTGGACACACAGGCAAGATGCCAGAACTCCACACACAGAACAGAACCTGACCAAAGGGAGTAACTTCTACCCCATGGAGGCAAGCATACATGTGCATGCATGTGTAAGGGATCAGAAAGGCTTGCTTAAGTGGGCACCAGACAACACAAGGGAAAAACAGTCTCAAAAAATCTAGTCATCTTTCCAAAGGTAGCGGAGGGCCTTCAGAGAAGATTCACATTTGTACAGCTGCAGTTTTCACCTCACAACCCTACATTCTTGTTCCTCTCCTGGAGGAACAAGGAGGCTTTTATTCTCTAAGAAAGTGAAATTTTTTTTAAAAATCGAAGTCCTTCCTTCTGCAAAGCAATATAGCAGATAGGATAACATGATTCATATTGATTCTTGACAGAGTGGTCAGTACCACATGGACTGTTAATAAAAGCCAAGAATACTGATCAGTATTTTCAGTCCTCTTCCCTGTTATTTCTGTCACTGGGACATTGAAGCATACAGAGAGATGACAGTGAATATTTCTCTTAGTGCACAGTAAGATGAGATCAAACCTGAAGGCTGCATCATCATCAAATGCTACAGCCTCTTCAGCACTTCGGTGGTGTTCACCAGCTCCCCAAAGGTGCAGACTTCAGGAGGTGACAAGTGCCTCCATAAGAGCTTTTGTTCACAGCTATGCGCAATAGCCTTCCCATGCCAACTGCCTGCTCGTACAAAAGGTTCATGGTAGAAGCTTGAAGAAATTATGTCATCACTGGATCAGGCTTAAAGTTTCTGCTGATCAGCTTGTCCATAACCTGGGTTGTCTGTCCTATGAAATAAGCTGGTTTTCGTGAGACACTCTTCAGATTTGTCTTGCTCATCTAATCACAGATATGTGGGCTGGCAGAGAACCACAAGAGATCACTTACTGCATCCACCAGCTCAGAGGCAGGACAAGATAGATTGAGATCCTGCACTGTTGGATATTTTTCTCTATGTCCTCCAGCAAACGAACCTCTACCAGCAAATGAGCCTCACTATGTTTCACATGTCAATCATTAGGCAGCTCCCTACATATCTAAGTGAAATCTTTCTGCTTGAAAGTTTAGCAAGACAACTTCTTCTTTCTCCCTACTGGGCCATGAAAAGCAGCTGACCAGTATGTCCTTTTTTCAACAATCATTTAGGTGTCTGAAAATTTGTCTTGGTCTCTTTCCTAATTTTTTTAGATAAGGGAAATTCATTTTTCATTTTTCTCTGCTAAATCCTTTTTTCCTTTCTGTATCTCCCTTACATATCCCAGGGAAAGCCTTCCCAGGCATGGATGGTCATAATGGTGCTCTGTCCAAGCTGGAGGCAGGGTCACAGAAGTTCACAAACCCACCTTATGCAGACTGTGACCTGGCTGAACACATCTCTGGAAAGCCCATGTGGCAGAGAGTAGTGGCACTATTTTCCACCCTGCTGCAGCATTAGGAAGTCCTAGAAGTCTACAGTCACTGAGGCAGCTGACAGGATGTCACAGCAAATGGCCCCATTCCCAGGGGGCACTAATGTGTACAATGGTGTAAGGGTACAGGCTAGGAGCAGCCTGCCTGTGAATTTGTAATCATGGTCACACCAATGGCTAGAGGAAGCAGAACAGACCCTGCTGGAGTTGAAGAGTTCAGAAGTCAAATGTTGGTAATTATAGCACCAGCAGCAGACAAACATTTTATGTGCCGAGAAGGGTGAAGGTTGATAGAGGCAGAGGATTAGTACATGCAGCAAGGAGAATTAATCTTTCAACAACAATCTTTCAGCCATCTGTCCTCTAAGATGGCTTGTAGTAGCACCCTGACCAAAACCATCACCTGGGGCTTTGCTTGTGGAAGAGGAGCAAATGGGGTGTGCTTGGTAAGAGATGGAGGGAGCTTGAGAGTCAAAGGGGTCTGTGGGGTGTCACAGGAAATTGGTGTCATGAGCCTCATGGAAAGGTGCTCTGAATCCTGAATGACCGAAGAGAAGAGTCAGAGAAGCATCAGCAAAATGGAGAGGCTGAGCACAAACTAGTGACAGAAGTGATGCAAAACTCACTAGTAATTAAAGTAGAGAAAGAATCTGAAAGAGGGCCTCAAAGTTCATAACATTTGTGTCACCCCCAGGTTTGCTGGGGGAAAATGAGGAAGCAGATGGGAGGATCGAGGAGCTAATGGGACAGGACTGTTGGCAAGGAGCTAGGGGGAGAGAACTCAGAAGAGGATGAGGATGTGATCAAGAGCTGGAGATAGCAGCACTTGCTAGTTCTCACAAAGGGATCATGAACCTAGAATTAAGTCCTCATCATATGTGGGATCATAGGAGAGCAGAAAAAAAAGGCAGATAGTGAAGAAAAAATACTGGGTGAAAACCCTTCCCATACAAAATACCACAACCCACTGACACAAAACCTAGTGTAGTACTGACCCTCTGGCTCACTTTGCAAGACATCTGGCCCCCACTCATCATTGCACTGAGGCATGGCCCTTCATAGGGTGTAAAAGTAGACATCCTTCACCACCTCCATCTGCATACCTGCACCTCTATGATAAACACAAGAGGAGTATCTAGGCATCCAAAGCACACTTCACCTATCTGGCCAGTGAAGCTAAGAGCTTTACTAACCTTTACTAACTAGCTGATGAAAAGGTAGTGAGGAAAGGCATGCAGTGTTCAGTCCCCAAGGTGCAGAGTATACAGAAGTGAATTAAGCATATTTGCTTATCATTATGAATCATTACTCATGGTTAGAGACAAGCAGGAGAGCTCAAGTTACTGCCCCCTTGTAGAAAGTGGTTTCTCTTCTTGTGCTTTCATGATTGTTAGCCTTACAAGGCTTCAGTTTGTCTGAAGAGCTCATGAGGAGATTTATCATCATCAGAGTCTGGGGGCAGCTACAGTTTCTCTGGAAAATTAATTCCTGTTCTGAAATAACTGGTGAGGTTGTGAAGATATTTATTCACAAACTGGGGAAAAAAATCAAAATCGCAAAAGATTTCACAGACCTGAAATCCTGAAACAGTTCGGTCACTGTCTGGATCTTTGCTGCTCAGAGAATGGAAGACTTCACACATATTTTAAAACATATCTTTTTATATATTTCTACTCCATGAGACATAGCCTCAAATTCCATTTGCCATCTTTCAAGAATCAAATGTACCAAGCTGTACAGAGCTGCAAACTGTATTACTAAACCCAGAGGAGATGAACAGAAATTATCAGAAGACTAGAAAACATGACCTACCAAGAGGGACTGAAAAACTTCTTGTTTAACCTATACCAGAGATGACTGGGAGAGAACATCATAGAAGACTTCAAACCCACACAGGGATCATAAGAAGTAGTAGATAATAAACAATTCTCTATGTCCATTAGAGAGACACATAAGTATTCATGGTCTTAAATTGCAGCCAGGGAAATCTAGGTTAGACATTAGAAAAACTTAGTAAGGAGAAAAAAGACATGGAAGAGATTGATTTGGGATTTCATGGGATTTCTAGAATTGAAGGTCTCTCAGAACAGGTGAGACAAACATCTGTCAGGAATAATTGCAGTCTAGTTAAACCCTCTCTTGGGGCACAGGGAGGCACTAGATGACCTCTTGATATTCCTTCCAGGCATAGCATCTGATTATGGATAAAAACTGTAGAGTTAAAGACTGAGTTACAGTGAATGCAACTGGACCAAATCAGTGTTTCCCATGCAGCCTTTCATCTCACGTCTCCTGCTGCCTGAGTGTTTGCCTAAAAGTTGACAGAATGAAGCACCTTCCTATTTACACAAAATTAGTGAGAATTTGGATGATGTTCCAAAGCACTTATAAAGGTATTGGAATTATGTACTAAAAATGTATTAATAATTTCTTGTATTGTGGCATTTCCTGGGAGCAGTTGTTAAGGGCCAACAGTTTGTGTTGCCTGACTCTCTGCAAACATACAACAAAACTCTGATCTTTGTTGCAAAGATCTCTGTTTCACACTTACATTTTTATGCTTGCATTTCTGCTAAATGGGAAAAAAATGAAGAAAAAGAACATGAAGTTCCAGGTATGAAAGGTTTTGGTCTGTGATCGGAACATGCTGGAGATGACTTCAGTGTCTTCCAGGAAGAACCTGCCAGCATAAAATTCAACCAGTTCAGAGTTTGATTATAATAATCTGATCCTCTCTGAGAAAGACACCCACTTCAAGATAAAACATTTGTGCCTAGGAAGCACTACATGTTTTTCTTACCACTAATACCATAGTTCATCATAGCGTCATTTCAGTCCAGCTTCAGCTCCTATGAAATGAAGGATCGTTTTGGTTTAATGGATGCTAAGTAGTCCCCACAGACAGCAAGGCTCAAGCAGGTCACAGGTCTAATGCCAACACCCCTGATCACCAGGATCTTTTCTACTAATGGTCTGGTTCATCTGAGAGACTACAAATACACTTTCAGAGACTGAACAACCCTTCTTACCACTGACGGAAGCCACCAAGCCTTCACTGAGGGTGCAACATGTGAAACATGTGACAGGCAAGATAAAAACAGGATTGTATTTAGCTGTGCCTCCCCGGAGACTGCAAAGCATTCCAGCAACAGATTCCCACAGCCAGCCCTGCTAATAGCCCCTAGGAGGATTCATGCTGCTACCATTTCATTTTCCTTCTGTGATGATGGAATTTTCCCCCGTGAGAACAAATTTGGTGCCAGCTAGGAACAAATCCTTCTGGACTTTTCCTGGTAAGCTTTAATGTAGCTGAGTGACAGACCAAGCCTGACATGAGGTCTCTACAGCCTGAGCTTTCCATGTCCACACCCTGTGCAGTATCTAGACAGCCTGCCTTCAGCTATGTCCAAGAGTTGTCCAAGTATGCTATGCCATGCCCTTTGTTTCCTCACACTCCTGCACTGAAGACCTCTTCTGACTCTCCCAGACCACACATCCTCATCTGGTCTGAATAGTGCCAAGACCATGAGGGAGATAGGTCCTCCTGGAAACCAGGCTGGGGCCTTTCACCTTCTTCCCAAATTCCTGCAACTACTGGGAGACCCTAGTGCCTGCCAGGCACTAATGTGATTGCTCTTCTGTCTCATTCACAAGTGGTTCCTACAGCTCTCTTCTGAATACATTTCTCCTCACAGCTCCCCATTTCATTCTCATTTCTCCATTAATTTCTTCTTCACTTTCACCAAGCAGGTCACTTGCAAGTCCATACAGGGAACAAGCAGGCAAGGAGAGAAAGTTTTCTGTGCATGGTGGGACAAAGGGGCATTTTACTAAGCCATACAAATGATCACATCCAGACCAACTTCTGCTTCATATCTGTCAAGTTTTCTGATGAATTCTCCTTCCTTTGCTTTGACTTCTTACACCCATAACTTTTAAATATCTCATTTTCTTAGCCCTTAAACTACTCCCTCTGCTTCAACTGAAACCCTTTGGGAATGCTTGTTCTGAGCCTGGACCACTGACATTTATGTGGGAGGTGAAATGAACCAAAACTTCCCACTAACTCAGAAATTGACACCATTTCTAAAATGGTGCTTTGGGTTACATGCAAATTATTCCAAAATATGCAAATTTAGATATTTGAACAATTCAGTATGATCTCACATTCACATCTTACTTAATGCACAATCCCATTGCAAGAGACACTGGCCAGATCTATCAAGCACAGTTATTAATACTGGCATAAATTACTAAGTGATTGGCTGTGGCTCAATCATAGTCATTTAGCATACAGAACTTCACTGCCACCAAGCCATACAGAAAAATATTTTCTGTCTCAACCATTGAAACTCATGACACAGAGGAGGTATCTTCTTTGAAATGTCAGAAAACTTATATTCAGAGGTTACAGAAAGAAGCTGATGAATTTTTTATGCATGCTAATAGAAGACTGTAATGGCATCCTGCATGGAGAAGACAGCAGCCTGGGCACTGGAGATACCAGTGGTCCAGGATACAAGAAGCAGATTGCCAGCCCTTGATAAGAAACACAGAAAGGTGGGGAGGATTATTTGCTTGAAGCCTTCCCCCTTCTTCCCTGACACAGTTTGAGAATTACCAAACATATCCTACCCTCTCCCACTTCCTCTCCTTGGTCAAAAGGATGATGACTAGCTTTGGATGCATCTGGTATCCGTCCTCACTGAACGACAAATTCCTGCCTTCAAAGGTGACATTGATCAGGTACCTGCAGGAGAGAGAAGAGAGCAAGGAGAACATTAATGCTTGGAAACCAAACCAAACCAAAATGAGACCTTGCCTCCGCTCTTCAGCTCCCATCAGGAGGGTAGGAGCAAACAGTGGAAAATCTCAGAGGAAGGGAGTCAGAAAAACAGTACAATTAGTCCAGAAATTGGGACAATCAGGCAAGGCAGGGCAATTGCCCCCATTTTGTGACTGGGATAGGGAAGTGGTGTACTATGTTGGCTCTCAATACATTCCTAAAAGCAGGTCGAAGAGTCACACACACATGTATGCCCACAGTCCCTGGTTTTCCTCTGACTCAAAGGGCAGAGGGATCCATACCAATCAGCTGTGTAAACACACTCCACAGCCTACACTTCACTCACTCTGCAAAGGGCATTTTGCATGCCATTTGTGGACAGTGATGGGTGACAGGTGAAGCAGTGGCGACAGCCTCCCCCCAGCCCAAATATCGAGGCATTGACTAGGGAAGCAGTGGAGACCAGAGGAAGGAGCAGCACCCCTGCAAGAAACTCTATCCCTATCAGAGCTAGCACACTTCATGGGCCCAGAGTGATCCTGTGAAGGAGCTTAGGAATAGGGATAAGGATGTTAAAAGAGCCCAGTGAAAATCCTTTTCCCTAGGGACAGAGTCGAGCCTTACACCCAGTAAAATCAAACTAAAGGGTGATCAGCCCGGCAGCCAACATCGGTGATTCTCTTTGTCTGGAAAGGCCCCATCACTTCTGCAGATGGCACTCCCTGCTGGGGCATTTCATGTCAGCTGTACAAATGGACAGTTAAACAGTCCAGGCTTCAATCTCATTTATCCTGAAGCCTCCTTACTCAGTTCTGGCAACAGGGAAGACCTTTGAGTGAACTGAGATTACAGCTACACTCATTTCAAGGCCTTGCTGCATTGTGAGAACATGTCAAAGGGGTGTTGCTGTAAATAAGAATCAGGTCTATTGTTTTCTTAAACTGTCAGACCATCTAGAAATACACTGTGGGGAAGAGGAGGTAAATACACATTTCACAGTTCAGTGGTTTATATGACATCTCCATGGCACTCTGACAGTTTACCCTGTTCATATATTTCACTTCAATTCACAATCCTGTTGCACGAAGTAGACTTTACCTTTGTAAACCTGCTCTGGCACCAGTAGCATCATATCACCATGAGAGGCAGTGGTGACCAGGCTGCCTGCAGGGTTAGCCACTGGACTCTGCCCTCCCCTACTTTGCACAGTTCTATAAATTACACAAGCAACATTTCTATTACAGACATCAGAGGTTCTTCTGCTCTATTATACCATGACATAAGGAAACATTTTCTAATATTCAGCTTCAATCTGTCCCTTATGAACTCAATTTGAACCAATTTCAGGAAAATAAATAAGAGGAAAAAAAATCTATTCTTTCAGTGGGTTCATGCCTTCCTACTACCTGCACAAAGAGACCTCCCTGCTAATCTAATGAAAGCATTGTATCAGGGAAGCTTCTTCAAACAAATAAAAAAGCAGGTCTTGATTTTAGTTTCTTCCTTTTTCAATTTTTTTTTGTTCTAACTCCATCAATTAACCAACTAACTCCTGTCGTGGTTGGGGGGGGAGGTGAATTCCTCCAGGGGGATGTGGGCAGTCCAATCAGTGATCAGCTTTTCTGCTGGCACCTGGGTTGGTCACTCGGAAGTTTGGACACGCCTCTGAGGACACAAAGAGTTAAAAGCAGGAGTCTGAGGGGCTCGGCCTCTTTTCGGATCGGGGTGTCAGCAGAGAGACGTGTCAGGTCTCCTTCCCCCGCCTGGCCACGAGGCTGGGTGGGGGAGGGGAAACACGTGGTCGGCTCAGGTAAGCCGGAGCCCCCCCGGGGGTGGGGAGAAGAGAAAGGACAGAACTGGAACTGAGCTGCCCCGTCCAGGATGGAGGGGTGGAAAACTGTAGAAGTGCCTTCTGTGTGTGCTCACCCCCCTCCTCCCCCCCCAAACTCCGGGAGAAGGTGCTCAGCCATGTGGGGGGTTGCCGAGCCTGGGAGTGCCTCGCCTGCAGCACCCTGCCGAGAAGAAACTGTTAACCCTTGCTTGGCAGAAAGAAACTTCTCTTAGACATTGATTCTCATGACTGGTGGTTTTCGGAGAGAGGGAAGCGGCCTGGGACCGAGATGATAAAGCATGATTGGAAGGAACTCGATGGAAGAATGAGAGGAGTAGCCTTGGAGCTGGACTTTTCTTGCATAATGTCAGCCATGGACTGAACTTGACTCTCTTTTGAACATAAACTGCATTTTTGGGTGGATGCAGCTGCCCCTTGCTTTTGCTACAGTGACTGGCACTTGAAGAATTGGAGCGAGCAGAGAAAAGAGGGGGAGGGTGAGGTGGTGCCCTCTGCCCTCAGGGCAGACCTGCTCTTGGAACCCCGGCCCCTGGGTGAAAAGGGGGAGAGCTCGGCATGCAGCATCCTTAAAAAAGCCCTGTATGTAGTTTTGGCCTATGAGACAGCGGTGAGAGCGCTGGACATAGGAAAAAGAGAGTGTCACCTTAGCAGACTTCTCCGGGCGGTGCTATAGGTGACATGGAAACACATAAGGGGTGGACCCGTGTTTTCTGAGGAACAGTCTGTGGTGCGAGAGAGACTCCTCTCTCCCTTGCTGAATTGAAGATTAGTTTGTTTTTGAGTGGTGATTGTTTGATCTAAAACCCAGGGGTTGGTCTGTGAAGAGTGATGGGTGGGGAGGTAGAAACTGGGAGAAGAAATGTTCTAAGAAGTTTTTATTTCTGTCTCTGTGTGTGTTTAAGAGTATTTCTGTCCCTGTTCTTATGTAATTAATAAAGTTTTGGTGGGGTTTTTTTTTGTTTCAAGATTTAAGCCTGCTCTGCTCTGTTCCTGATCACATCCCACAGGAGTTGTTAGAGAAAAAACATATATTCATGGGTGCACTAACATCTGGCCAGTGCTAACCCATGACAACTCCCCACTGTCAAGTGCAATCAGAGTTATGTTTATTTCTAAAGGTAATTCCACACTCGCTCCATGTTGTGACTTTTAAGGGACATGTTCAGCATTGGAAATACAGCCATAAGTGAGCCCAGCATGAAAAATCTGCAACAGGACAATTTTCAAATGCAGACTATTGGTTATTTTCCAATAACCAAAGCCATTTGGAACCCAAACATTGAGCAAACCCCAAACATCCTCCATCTGGAAAATCTTTGCCACACAAATTTTTGTAATGGCATAATACATCCCATGTCAGGACCACACATGGTCTTTTTCTGTCTTTTTTTTTGCCCAGCTGTGTGAATTGTTCTGGTACCGAGGAACGCCAGTCATGGACCATTGCCAGACATGTGCACACTACAAGATCTGGTTAAGGCTCTGGTGGTGGGAGGGATCTTCCAGTGGGCCAAGATTAAAACTTTGTAACTTCTCTGCCTTGCCACCAGAGTAAAGACAAAGAAAACCTCCGAGAAAATGAGGATGCCATTAGCCTGATGGGAGTTACAGCTTTATATGTCAGTAATGAGTAAGCAATGTCAACATCTAATTAAACAAACACCAATGTTAAACTGTTCTCAACCCTCTTTCTCCTCACTCCCAGGAAGGATTCCACTACAGAATCTCCCTTGCACAGCCTGACAAGAAGAGTTCACAGAAATCAGCAACAGATATGAGACAAGAGGGTATCATTTATGTTCATTTTCACTGGAAAATTAGAACCTCTAATAATAATCAAGACAGCATCATCAATGACTCCAATCCTTCGAGCTGCCTTGAGATTTACACTTAAAGCAGCACTAAAATGTCTTGCTTCACACCTTAATGACTGAAATTAGTCTCCAAAACTGGCAATATCACTCTTCAGAGTGTTTTCTCTCCAACCCATTAGCAATATGTTTACAAAAGTTTGCATGAGAAGTCCACAAGAAGTGGCATCTCCCCAGCTTTCCCTGCTCTCCTGTACCTATCCTGCCACCTAACACAGGGATGAAAGGCAAGAGCAGCTCATAGGGAGGTGCAGGGCTTGCTCGGGTGCACTAAGCCTATGTGACAAAGCATCAGGGCTTGAAGGACTCCCAGGCAAGCCAAGTTAGCAGCATGCTGCAAGGCAGGCACACTCAAGTGGCTCTGCCCTCCATCATTACTGCAACAGTAGTCATCCCCTTTGGCAACACTGCTGCCCTGGTACACCAGCACCACTGCTGCCTGCTCTGGCCAGGGGGATTTGTTTCCTTCCTACAGCCTACACACACTCCAGTCCCTAAGCAGGCAAGTAGGGGGATGAGAGACTCCCTGATATGTCTGAACTGAGCCACCAGCTGTAACACGGGCACAACATGAGGGTGAGCAGGCTGTGCATGCAGGTGATGTAAACCAGGAGGAAACTGTGCTTGTAAAAATCTTAATCCCTGCATGTTTGGGACTCCAAGATGGAGAGAGTTAGAAAAAGAGAAAAGGGGCATGGTGGAGGCTGACACAGGCAATTTAATTTAATTTGCTAGAAGCTCCTTTCAGCAAAAATTTTGCTTATGTGGCAATTTTTGGAACTACTTGATGCAGGCACAGAAGAGTTGAGCCCTCCACCAGCCCCAGTGGCAATGCAACAGACGCAATGCCCAAACTCAGACTGGTGAGAGCAAAACATACATAGTCTGTGGAATCAGGCTGACACTGTGAGCCCTGTGGTATGGACAAGCAGGCAGGAACAAAGGGACACGCCCTTGGGCATAAAGCAAATTAGACCCAGGTGGACCTAAGATCCCATCCCAGGTTCTGAGGTAACATTACCCATCCTAGATGTAAGGCTGTCAGCCGTGCAAGTTAAAGGAGAGTGTTTTAAAGGCTGGTTGGCATAGCAAATAGAGCATTAAAACCACATCAGATGGCCAATTTAGGACCAGCAGAGAGATGATGGCATTTTAAATGGTTTCAAACAGTGATGGAGAAAGCCTGGAGAGGCAGATGTGTGGGCTCAGGGGGCTTGAGGGAACACAGAAAGGGTGCTAACCAAACTTTTTTCTGCCCCAGAGACAAGTGTGAAGGAGATGCATGTGAAACCAGCACTAACCACTCCTACTTCTGCCTCCAGTGCCTTGCTTGGAATCAGCTCCTCCTAAGCCTGCTGACTGGAGGAGCTGATTTGGACGTTGCATCGGTTCACTCCATCACATTCCCTGCCTCACATGTGTGCAGCACACACATAAACACACACCCTCCCCTGTGTCCTGTCAGTGCTTGTTATGCTTCAGTGAGACAAGCATTCTGTCTGAAATGGCATGATTATCTTTACATTGATCACTCCCCTGAATAAGACAGACCATATAAATAAAACAGCCTCTCCACAGTCAGCACTGGGGAGTCATCTCAGCAGCCCAGCACCTGAGGGAAAAACAGGGTGTAGGTGGAGGGTGGGAGAAGAAAAGTAGTGGGATATATTTTACCTTTACAGGGTAAAAGGCAGGTGGAATGTCATGTAGGATAAAGGGATGGGGATGCAGACCACCATCATCCCGTCTGGAATCTCACTGTAATAGGAAACACTGAGGCAAATCATAACAGGAGTGAGATGAAAGCAGTGAAAGACCTTTACCGTACAGAATCTGCATGGTGAAATAGCATTTTTTCCCCTAGAGACAGTGTTAAAATTTCACTAGTCTGAAGTATTATGGAACAGACCCACTTAATGCCCAGGAAGGAGCAAAAAACCAAAAGCATGTTACTGCATTTTGGTAGAAGTGCCCACAGATCCAAACCATGTTCCCTCTCTCAGCACCAGCAAAACCAACACAGCCTTGCCTGATGCAAACAACCAGGGAAGAGTAAATCAATCCAGTCCTGCAGCAGGTTCTGCCCATCCCTCACACCTGCTCCTGAAAAAGGATGGACAGACAAAGAGATGGGATGGACTCAAAGGACAGGGAAAAGGGAGTCTAGGACCAGGATATTTATCTACAAATGCGAATTCTGACCTTGAAGGGGCAAGTGATTGACAGATAAAAGACTAAACCAGCACTAACTATGCTATTAGTGCCTTCATCTGAGTGACTGATATAGTGTTGATTTTTTAAATGAGAAAACCGCAATTGATCCCTTTCACTTCTGACTTACACCTCCAATCTCGAAACCCATGGAAAGTTAAAATGATACAGGTATTATTTCTCTATACCATTGCTCAAAATTTCTGTGGGTGCCTCTGCCTCAGAACACAGTCAACTCACACACAAGGTCCATCCTGTGCATGCATGAAGTCTCTTGAGGTAAGACAGGCTCCACAGGATATCAAACCTAATTGTTTACCCCCCCAAAAAGGCAAAAATAGGCTCTGCCTGGGCCTTTGATCAAATTTCATCACGGAATTTGTTCTGAAAATGCTGATCCTGGCTGAGCCTTTCAAAGGTTCTCCCCTTGCCCACTGCCCTGCACTGTCCCTTACACTGCAATGCTGTCAGTGGCTTATGGAGTTGTGAAAGGCAGGCACATCTGGCTACATCTGTGTAACATCTGTCTGGTGTCAGGTACAATTTAGAGCTAAAGGATTCCATGCAAAGGGCATGAGTGAAGCTGATTTTATGTAACAAGAGGCTATTATGAAGAACAAAATCAAAACAACTTTGAAAAATAAATAGAAGCAACCATTGACTAGGAAAATTAAATCTTAAGGGAATGGTATCTCACTCCTCTGCATTTGTTTCTTTCTCTTTCACTATCAGTGGTACCACTGAATATGGGGAGATACACTGTAAGAAAGAAAGTGTAAAAAAGAGTGCTACCAAATTCCGAGTTGTACAGGCATCCTGCACCAGAACATCTGCCAAGACTACAGCCTAAATTACTTCTGGGAATCAATCTGACCAGTAGCCTTAGAGAAATGCCCACAGCTCAAGATTGTTTTCATTAAGCAAAAATATTTGGAGATCATCTAGATTAGGAAATATCCCTCAGACTAAAAGACAACAGAGATTTAAGAGATAAATTTGGTTTGTCTCTGCTGCCCACACCTTTTTAGAAGACAAGAGGGCAGCTACTGGGCTGCAATAAATCAGTGATATTCATCTGACTCCAATGGAGTGATACTGGTCAATCTACTGAGATTGGCTCCTCACCTCTAGAAAGATGATTTTTTTTGGTGTTTGATCCTGACCTCTGAAATAACCATTTCTACTGAACTGTCCTCGCTGTTTCTCCAACATATTTAGCAAAGCTGCTTTGAAAACAATGTGTATTTGTGCTGAGACTTCCAAATGAAAACTCCTATGAACAGTGGAAGGATGAATCTTCTCCATCAGTCCCTCTCTTAATCTTAAAAAAAAAAATTGTACTTCCACTTTGTTTCCCATTTCTTCTATTTATCTACCATGAATTTGTCATTTCAGAAAGACTCTGAGATGACAGTTCCTGGGGACTGAGTATATATCTATGCTGGGAGAATGCAGGGAACAACAGCGATGGCAAGGCTGCTTTCCTACACACATTGCTTGATCCTAATGAGACAGGACCATTCCTGAGAATGAGAAGCAAAGCTCACTTTCCACAGTGTGTGAAGCCCCCAGCCTCCCTCCTAAGAATGTAAGGGGAAACTCATCATTGCACCACAGGAATTTTACTCACAGAGAAGTATCCATCAAGAAGCAGACAGGGTGGGGGAGTCATAGTGCAGGGTCACTGAATTACCCCTCAAAAGGGAACATGGGGTCAGCTCCAACCTCGAGCAGACATGACAGTAATGACATAGGTGGAAGGCTGCTTGTCCAGCTGCTTCAGTGAGCTTCAGAGTTTTCACAATAAATTTCTCCTCCATGTACATAATGTCATCCAGCACCTGATCTTCCATTTACTTTTCATCCTATGCAGTCGCTGCCTTTTGTACTAATGGGGAAAGAGGTGTCATTCAAGCCTAATGGCATTTCAAGTCCCTCTGCCAGGGTGCTGCTTACAGTATCAAAGCCAGGCTGTATGTGACTTGTAGGATACACAAATACATAATAGGACGAGGTAACCCATTTGTGGGAAAAAGAGCAAGATAAATCTTCATTTTGCCCTGTGTGCTATGCTGGTCACAGCAATATTTTGAAATTTCAACCAAAGATTTTTCTTTCTCTCAGGCATCCTGACTAACCTATTTTCACAAATTCCAGATCCATGAAAAATTGTCTGGCAAAACCACTTTTTAAATGGGATAAGAATGTGGCCACATTTTTCTCATGAAGAGGTCAACATTTTGTTAGAAAGGAAAAGAAACATAAGATCTGAAAACTGCAGTAATTTTGGACAAAAGATTAAGCTCCTGGTACCATCATGCTCCCACACAGTTTGGTCTGTTGTGTGACACCTTCCACCCTCTCTTCTATGGGCAAGAGTTCCAATTAAAACACATCTTTGATGTGCCACATGGAAAGAATCCTACAAGGAACAGCACCACTCTAACAGGAGAAGGAATATCACTGAATATTTAGTTCAAGTTTTGTGTAGGAGAAATAGGAAAACAAAATTCCCATGCTCCTAATCACAAGAGACAGCATATAGGATTTCCATGTCAAAATATTCCCTTTTAAACTCAAAATACTTGATTTGCAAATTCTGAGTTCTTCTAAATTTATCTTTTCCTCTTTTTTTTTTTTTTTTCCCCTCTGGAAAATGACACAGTCCTAAGTATCTAGGGAATATACCTCTACAGCTTCTGGCCCCATCCCCATCTTCTGTCTGGAAATAAAACAGAAATAAGGAGAAGTGTTCTAGGAGCATAGTCTGTTAAAGCTGGAAATATCGATAAACATCATAGGAAATCAGTCTATTCTCAGAAAGGTTTTTTTAGCCAGAAAAGCTTTGATAAAAACAAATATACTTCTGAACTGACTCATCAAACCTTTAAGTAACAGAAAATAACTAATTAAAAATTAGTTTTAAGGTCAAAATTGTTACTTCACTGGATAAAATAAAAACTAAATGTTTTTATCACTGGATGAAATAAAAACGTAGTGTTTTTATCACTGGATAAAATAAAAACTAAGTGTTTAGTCCAAAACTAGATCAAGCTGGAAAGCTTAACAAAGTTATTAAATTCCTGCCAATTAGTTTTTTAAAGTATTATTTTTTTATTGCTACATCTTTACATCCTTCCTTATTCATCAGGTACAGATAACATATCACTTTTCTCCAAAGCAAAAATAGTTTTCAATGTACTTCTTCCAGATGAAAGGACTAAAAATCAGCTTACATGGGGCAGTAAAAGCATGGAAAATTATATTTGTCAGAACAGCTGACAATGGGTCATAATTATGTCTTGACACCAACTAACAGGTCACTGATGAAAGACATACCATTAGAATAAAGCAAATACTGAAGTGGTAGGAGATGTCCTTCAGATCTGTTTATCTGTCTTAAGGCATAGTCATACAATCTTTGATAGGAGAAGTAGTCACAGAACAGAAGTCAAATGAGGCTCTTTAGTGATTTTTCAGTTCAGTCTTTCAAGCTCTGTCAATTTGAACAGCTGTAAAAAAATGTTCCAGTTGAACTACTGTCCCTATGCAGTGAATTTAATCCCGCTGACAGCAGCTTTATTTTTCCTAATAATTTTTGTACATCCCCTTGAAATCTCTCGCATGACTGTGGACCATGGCTTAAATAAACTGGCCAAGCAGATGTGCACATCAACAACCTCTTTGGTCTTCTGAAGGTGGTTGGTATGCTGGTGTGGAGTCACCCGTCAGGGCATCTCGCTATTTACATGGAGCTCATTCCAGTTTCTGTCCTTGGAGTCAAGACCATCAAACAGGTTAATGTGTTAGTTTTTCTATAGAGCTTTCAGAACATTTTTGCTTGTGGAAAACCACTCAAATCTGCCAGAAAGGTCCATCTCACAGACAGAAGCCACGCAAGGCTAAACCAGTTGGAGACCGAAATAAATCCTTTTATTATATACTCAGAAATACCAAACTAGCTCAACTTTTTTGACTCAAGGAGAAACCACTAGTGATTTTGGGGTTATTCAAGTTTATCAAGTGTTGAAGGCATTTACGCATTTGTAAGGGGCAATGAATTCACAGTGTTGGCAGGAGCAGAGTCACGCCTGCAAGGAGACTCACTCCAAAAAGTGTGACTGGATTTTCTTGGGTCTGTAGTAGTTTGGCCAAGCTGCCACCCTATCACTCTCTTCCCTATAACATCTCCAAGGAGGAATCAATTCAAAAAATAAATAATCACTCCTGTCTGTAACTGGGAAGGGAGGGTCTGGAGGTTGCTCTTCCTTCACCAGAGGAGCCACTCTCCCTCTGCTGCTATTCCCTCTCCTTTCTCCCTTTTTCTCTCCCTCTGTGGGTTGATGTTTCCATGGAAACGTGTTCTTTAGTGCTGCTGAAATTACACTGCATTTAAAGCATTAACCCTTCCTTGGGCTGAGGAAAGTCTCAGAACTATTAGGGTTTTTTTTTTGTTTGTTTGTTGTTTTTTTTTTTTTTTTTTTTAATTTTTCTCCCTTCCCTTTAAGCTTTCTTATTATTTTTTCCCCCGTAGCATTAGGAAAACCTCTTTCTTTCTGAGAAGACCTCCCAGCTAGCATTTCTCTGACAAGGCGCACAGGATGCAGCACCAATGGAGTAGTGTCTAAATTAAGATTTCTTAATTCTGTGGGGTTTTTCCTACATTGAACTCTTAACAAACTTCTCTCCACACTACATGCAAAGAGGCAAAATGCTGCAGAAAAAAATAAAATGAAGAGTAAGACACAAGGAGAAGCAAGAAAGCCACAAACCAGTGCATGTGAAGAACACAGCTTTGGTTAATAGCAGAGCTCAAATCCTTGTAGTCACACACTGATCGGCATCTTGTTCATTACAAAGTGCCATAATCACAGACTCCCCACTCCTCATGCCTGCATCCTCTTCCTCTTCACAATCCTATCTGTAATTAGTCATCCTTGTCCTTGCTTGTAGTTAGCACTCCAACCACACTCGGTGCAATTAGTAGCATCCTCACCATCAGCACCTTTCCTGTGCGGCTGCTTCTCCACCCAATCTGCCATGTCTGCCACGGTTCCCTTCGGCTCTCTGCTGGCATTTGCCACTTTCATCAGCGCTTCCAACACAGCCATTGCTGTTACACTGCCACCTTCACTGCAGCCAGCTTGACTGCACAACTGCTACTTTCTCTGTTCTGACTGCAACAGCAAGGCTCTGAAAGTCAAGATGTCCCCATTTGGGTGCTCCCTGGACCCCAGGTCAAAAATTACCCAGCAATTTTCACAAGCAAATCCCCAGTTCCCAGCCTTTGCTTATACCCCACCCCCCCAGTCACAGCAATAACACCTCTGTGCACTCCTTTCACTGACATCATCCCTTTTTCAAACACTGGAAAATATAAAAGAGACATAAATACCAAGAAGTTCCTTCCAGTTTTTCACATGGGTTCCTATACTCAGGCATGCCTCCTTTCTGCCTCGAAGTCCCATGTCCTGACAGCTTGCAAACTGCTTTGATGAATTCCACCTGTGTAGCTACAGAGTCCATATTCTCTTGCACCATCTATTTTGGGTTTCCCAACACACACTTCAAGCCTATCCCACCATTCTCAACTCTTGCCCCAAAAGCCAGGGTGTGAAGAATCCTGTTTTGAGCTGGGTGCATATGTAGTGCCATGAGGATGGATCTGTGTGGGAGGAAGATGCTATTCTGAAATGAATTATAAATATGGATAATAAACCCAACCTCAGTCTTTTATGCCTGTCTCTAATGGGTTCCCAATATGGGAGACAGAAATATCATGGGTACATTTTGAACATGGCTGGGAACACTGCCAAAGTCCTACTCAGAGTTCACACATTTACATCATTTATATCATATCCAACTTGTGCCTTGTATTATTAACTTTGTGGAGTGTTTTGTGATGTCATTTATAATCCAGGCTCTGTTAAATCAACTTACATGCCTCTCTCTCACTTCCTTTTGGTAAGAGAGATCCAGGACTACACAAGACCTTGCTAACCATGAGGAGGGTGACTGGTTTCCTGATATGATCAGTGCACTCCTATATTCTCATATAGTGTTCTGGAAAATCTTTTGGGATCCATCCCTGAGGCCTGACAGGTGCAAAAAGAAGAGAAATATTTGCATTCAGGTCAATAATTCAAATCCTAGACCAGACTGGTAGTGACTGAATAATTTTTCCAATTGCTGCTGTTTCAGAAACTTCTGTGAAACACAGAGATAGGGTCCACCTAATAGATGCCCAACACAGCGCTTGAACTTCTCAGACTTCTTCCTCAGCAGTGTTGGAAAAGAGGTTGAAGTTGGAAGTAGACAAATTACCCAGGATATGCAACTGAAGAAATGATGTTTGTCTAGAACAGAGTAAAGGCATATTGCCAAGGAAAAAGATAGAGTTCTGCTGACAGATTAGGCTTTTTGCAAGCATTGCTGAGAGATCAGGCTTTTTGCTTTCTGTGTGGCAGACCACATTCTGTGGCAGTTGGAAATCCATCACCTTCCAGGGATTAATCCAAAAAGAGAGCCTCTAAAATGACCTAGCACTATGACTTCATGGTTTTGTAAATCAGTAGTTTTTCTAACAGTCTAAAAAGACTCAGTGTTATACTCCATCCTCTACTCCACATGTCCAGGCTAGACTCCATGACTATTACGGCATCTGAGATCAGGTGAGCACCAAGTGACTCAGATGCCTGGTACACACAGACAATGGGGAGAGGATGATGATGGTGATGAGTAGATAAGAAGACTACAGCAGGCCACCTGAATGTAGTTATTTATATAAAAATGAAACAGAGCATGCATCCTCGGTGTTAAAGCAAGAAAAGGCTCAACTTCAGCCCATGTTGCTTCATCTCCAGTGAAATAAATGTGCTGTTTTATTCTAGAGTTGCATTTGATCTTGAATTACTTCTCTGCTTCTTCTCTGAGAAAAGGTCACTTTAAAGAAGCCTCAGGCATGATATTAACATTGCATCCAATAAAAGACTCTCAGGAGGTCTGAAATAAGTACAAGGTCCAAATTTGGGATATATTACCTGAACCTTATTCCTTCTCCCTCCTGAAAGTCAGAGTGGGAAATCTGACAAGAATATTTCTTTGCTCAGGAGACTTACAGGACTCCTTGGTCCTAGAAATACTGTGAAAATGGTTTACCAGCAACCATCTAAGCATTCCAGGCCACAGTGTCCAGTGTGGGAAATCTGAACACAAAATGGATGGAAACAAGTGTCCTAGGAGTGAGACCAGAACATTTCCATGGGAAGTGCATCAGAGGGTCAAGCTCCACATCCATTACCATACCACTGCTCCCTCCAGTTCAACCAGCTCTCGGAAATTTAACTATTTTCACTTTTAATTGGTACTAAAGCTAACAAACCAAAAAATAAGCCACAAATCTCATACACAAGCCCTGATATATGTGGACATACCCTGAAAGCTTGGGAATTAGCATTAGCACCAGGTGGAATAATGTGGCCTCTAGTCCTGGTCTCATTCAGTACTTTTGGCTGCATCATTTCCACAGCTCTTGCTACACACATATAATGGCAGCATATGAGTTGTCTGCACCCTCTTCTGTTGGTAGCAATCACTAAAATCATTTCAGAAAAAGAAGCCTCAAGAGGAGGCACTTTTCAGAAATCTCTTACTCCTCCTTTTTCTCCAACATGTTTTGGGTTCTTGTACATCATTGATTCAGACTCCAGATGCCACACAACACAATCCCTTCAAAAAACTGGTCATAAACTCCAATGTCACATAAGCACTTCTCAAAGCCATAACCCTGATGGGGTTCCCATTAGCTGAAGCTCCCATCTAGAGCTTCATACCACCTTCCCTCCAGGAGGACCTCCAATTCCAACATAAAGACCTCCCTCTCACCCAGGCACAAAGTTTCAAAAAGGCAGATACAGCTTTCCCTACCCACACATTAAACTGAAAAGCCAACTTTTAACATGAAAAAACCAAACCAAAAACCCAAACCTCAATGGGTGTGGGGGATCTGAAATTCTTTGTGGATTATGATTTTTCCATGGCAACAGGCTTGAGAAACAGGAGGCGGGGAGGGGGGTGAGGAGAAGGAGGGAATGGGAGGCAGAGTGCTGAGGAGAGAGCAAGCAGCACTGGTACATTGCCATGGAAACCCTCTTCCATCAGCAGCCAACTGCCATAGTCATTCAGGATCCTAGAAATGGACTTGGAGTGGGGCCTGGGAGGTGCTGGGAGAGTCACCTTGCCTGCTCTGAGGCTACCTCCATCCCAAGAACCCCAGTCCCTCTCCTCTCCCCCTTTCCCAACAGCCTTGACACTGCTTCTGCCCTTGCCTCCACCAGACAGAGCCAAATTTGGCCCAGCTGAAGAGTGGGAGGAAATACAAATCAGTAAATGAAACAAGCAGAGCAGGTGGAAAGCAGTGAGGCAAATAGGGGTGATTTTTCTGATAGCCCTTGGTTTTCTTTCCACCTTTCTGGATTAATTTGGACCACACAGATCTATTTGTTTTCACACCCCAGATGGCTATAGAAGGAGGATGTCACTCCTAATCACTGAAACCAAGATGGAAATGTTACTTCCCTCCAAACTTAGCTACCAAGGAAAGAAGAAGGGCTGTTGTTGGGTTCACATTTGCACAAGGCCAGGTCCTCTTCAACTGTATCTGTCCCACCCAGTATAGCACATGTCCCAGCCTACCTTTAAAACATGACAGATGTCACAATATTGTGGCTAAGCAAAAGTTAGAGGAGATTCTGCTAATGGAAATAAGGTACACAGTGAAAATAAGTAAATTCTGCCGTCTAACTCTCATCTGCAACACTTGGAGGGCAGGCAACTCAGTGAAATGAACAACTATTCACACCCTTTTACACATTGTATTTTATCAGAAGCCTTTTGGTGCCATAAGAACTGGTAAAGACAGAGTTTGGAGAAAGAACTTTAAAAGGGCTGGCAAATTCTATGAACTCTTGCTAGTATTTATAGTTGTACCCCTAGCATGGTAAGGGATGGATGAGTCGTTTCAGGCTGCAGACGGCAGGAAGGAATTGACTCCTACTCCAACCACACAACTGGCTAAGCAAATTGTGGAGGAAGATTCCCTTCTCCTGAAGCATCTGTTATCACCCATCTGATTGCACAATGAATCAGTAGTATGAGGACAGGCTGCTGTGCGGGTGGGGGAAGAGGGAAAGAGAGATTGCAAATCAGGCAGTAATAAAGCAAGGAGATGCCAGTTTCCACCTCATCACAGAAAAGAACACGGGCCAAACAGAAAGGGCCTGGTCTGTATGCTTTTAAGTTATGTTTGGATTACTGCTGATAGTATAGCACCAATGAAGTAGTTTAACTTTGATTGCAACACCAGCTTGGTTTTTGCACATGTATTCCAGAACTTGGGATCCCCAAGCACTCTATGCTCTGATCATTCATCTCTCTAAATGATCTGCACTGATGAAATAAAACATCAGCCTGCAGACAATGCTCAAACAGAAGAAAAACATCCTTGTCCCTGTACTCTGAGCCCAATCACAGCTCTGCTGGACCACCAAGTGATACATCTGCACTGCTCTGCTTATTACTGAGATTGAAGCCTGGGCCTCCACACCGCTTCTAAGATTATCTAGTCACATTATATAGGATAAAGAAAATGAGCACGGACAGTAGCAGAATTTTTCCCAGCTTTCCTGATGAGGGAAGAACAGCTGACTGACTCCTCTGAGCTTCACAATTTCCTATGTGTCTGATATAAATATATCACAATAATGCCTTCATAATCTCAGCATCAGGCTGAAAATTAGTGAAAAATCACTAATAGGTCAGACTGTTACTTGAACTGTTCATGGGACCTAAAACCAGTCAACATTTTGGAGTAAGAAAAAGGAAATTATAAAAATTACCTGTTATGGGCTTAAGCAGTAAACCAGAAAAGAGTCAGCATGGGATTAGTATTTTCACGTGGACTTTGGTTGTGAAACAACCAATAAATCAAATCCAACTCAGTACTGATTTCCAGATCTGACGAGATCTGACAAGAAGCTCAACGTGGCCTGGCAATGTGCATTTCCAGCACAGAAAGCCAACCATATCCCAGGCTGCATCAAAAGCAGTGCAGCCAGAAGGGTGAGGGAGTTGATTTTCCCCCGCTGCTCTGCTGCGATCCCACCTACAGTGCTGCATCCAGCTCTGGGGTTCCCAGCACAAGGAGGGCATAGATCTGTTGGAGCAAGTCCAGAGGAGAGCTACAAAGTGATCAGAGGGGAAGAGCACTGCTCTTATGAAGACAGTCTGAGATGGGCTTGTTCAGACTGGGAAAGAGAAGGCTCCAGTGAGACCTTATAGCACGTTCCAGCACCTAAAGGGGCTACAAGAGAGCTGGAGAAGGACTTTTTACAAGGGCATGGAGTGATAGTACAAGGAGAAATAGCTTCAAAGCGAGAGTAGGTTTAGATTAGACATAAGGAAGAAATTCACTGTGAGGGCAGTGAGGTACTGTAACAGGTTGTCCAGAGAGGTTTTAAGATGCTCCATCCCTGGAAGTGTTCAAGGCCAGGCTGGATGGGGCTTTGAGAACCTGGTCTAACTGAAGGTGTTCCTGCTCATAGCAGGTGGGTTAGAACTAGATAATTTTTAAGATCCCTTTCAATACAAACCATTCTATGATTCTGTGGTCCATATTGAGAAGTCCTTGGCAAGTCTGCTCTTTTGGGACCAATTTCAAGCAGGTGACCTCACAAGGGGAATTTCTTTTCAGGCTGGGGCCCTCTGAAATCTTGAAGTAAGGTGTTGGGAGTCATTCCGTAGGCCAGTATAAGTGATGCTACTAGGGAAAGGTAGTAGGCCCAGATGAGTTCAAGTTTGGGTCATTTTTGTGAGATGTGGTCTGATTTGGAGTCTGGACAAAGTACCATGCCCTAAGGGCAGGAGAAAGGCATGGGGGCTTCCATTAGATGAGAAAACACTGTGATCCTTACCCAAAGGGCAGCAAAGCTGCATCTTTGTCTCAGACAAAGGTGAAGAGAGGACAGTGCACAGCCCAGAGTCCACTATGCATACAATAAATAACGGTTTACCAATAAAAGGAACAATATCAATAATTTTCTTTCTGAATTCACCATTGCAATTACTCTTCAGGAGTACTCTGCAACACTGGATGCACAAGTCAAAAGGGGACAGGTTTATTTCTTGTGGCCTGAAGTCTGATTTCAGAGACCTTCTACTTCTGAGCTCAGCAGGGGCTCCCAGCCAGCTCACTCACAGTTATTTACCAATAAAATAACTCAGTGCCAGTACCAAACAGGAGCCTGTCCCTGGAAGCCAGACTCCTATCGGCTACTTTGTGCCTGACACTGAATTTTTTTATCCCTGTATCCCTTGCACCTGCATCCAAAAGAATGGATAGGCTATTAAATATGGACTTGTATCACTTACAAGAGCTTTTCCAGCCCATCTGTGAAATCGCTCTGTATCTCTTGAAGGCGTGCGCAAGAGATGTTCTCTCCCCCCTCCCTCATCCTCAACTGATGGATTGGGTCTGTCAGCTTGTCAGCTCTCATTGGGCACTGTTTGACATCAGTCCACACTGGGGCAGTGAAAATCTGTTTGCAGTCAGCTCCTCCAATAGCTCCTGTGAAATAGGGGAGGCTGACCCACTCCAAAACATGCTGCCTCAGTTGGCATCCAAATAGCCACATATGACAGTAGTGATAGAAAACAGCTTGAGAGAGGGTGGCAAAGCTACAGATTTCTTTGGGGTCTGTTGGGCAGGTCAAAGAGAACAGTGAGAGCTGGGGTAAGGCCCTCATGACTCCTGAATCCCATGCACAAACATTACCACCAAGACCAGTAGTCAATGACTGAAAAAGAGGAAGTTTACAGGAAGCTGAGGTTGTGCAGGGACACAGCTCAGTGGAGTGGGCCCTGCAATAATGTTCTGAGCATCCATGGCCTCTCAACTTGCAAATGTCATCTGTCAATCCCAGACTCAGTCCTTCCAGAGCAGTTCTGACAGGGGTAGCTGAGAAGGGACATCAGAGGCAAGCTAGGCTTGCAGAGCCTCCAGAGGGTCAATTGCCATGGTAGATCAAGTCAGTCAGTCATTCAAAATAGAGTTTCTTAACCCTGCTTTCTTAATGTCTAAAAAAATCAAACTGTTTGATATATCTGAAAATCCTTCTCGGAGTCTTTACAGAAAGACAGAATCAAGGCTCTTGTTGCAAATCGCAGTGTCTTGGAATGAGAATATGAAATCAGTGGGAACACTGAAGCTGCCATCATGTCCCCTTCAATTCATGTTATTTTGATGTGGGAAAAGTCACGTGAAAAATATGAGTCTCTAGAAAGAAGCTGAGGTGCTATGATGGGCAGTTCATAGGCTAAGAAGACCTAGTGCAGCCTACAGAGATTTGCAAAGGGAGCCATTTTGTCAGAAAAAAGGGAACTGTACTGCAAAATTCACATATAGATCCAGTTTCAGCTTTGCAGTTCCACTTCCAGCTGCAAGCTCTCATTTAGCTCTCTGAATTTGTAAAGGCGTTGACCCCATTTGTTATTACAGCCCTTGACTGGCAAAACACTTCCACAGATGAGCTCTTCAAATTGCCATGTTTTGCTCTCCTGCAAAGTAATATTTGTTTAGGCCGTGAAAGAAGAAACACTTGATTGGATTTCTGTGCCTAGACAACAATATTCCTGACACTGTCCAGTCCCACCTTGTCATGCACTGTGAGACAAGCAAATAAAAACACACCTCATGATAAAAATATCACTACAGCACAGAGGATTCTAAGTCACAGAGAAATTCAGGTTAGAAAGGACCTCTGCAGGTCCTTTCTAACACAGCCCTCCAGAGGGCCAGCTTATGTAATCTTTTCCCATCCATTTTTCAGTGAAGCAACCAAACATCAAACTATGATCATTAGCTTACTTGTCACCTATGGTTTCATGTCACAGTCACCCATTCTTACACATCCAAATAACACATACACAGAGAGTTTATTAGCTCCATCATCAAAAATAAACAATAGGTCTGTTCAGTTATTCTAACACATAGCATAAGACAAAACAACTGAACAAAAACACTAAAGCATCCTGCAGTTAGGTATGACAGGTAAAGAGTGGGAAGAAAGTTCAGGCAAGAGAAGAAAGAGTGAAGGACAAATGGTTTGACACAGAGGTGGAGTGTTGTGACATGGGGAACCTTTGGATCTGTGATAGAAATATAGAAAAATATAAAATACTTCACAAGCAAGGATTAATTTTTCTCAGTTTTCTAGCTCAGTACTTCAGAGCCAATGTGTATGGGCCATTGAGCTAAGCAGCCATGTTTTAGATACTGAAGGGAATTTCCTTGGTTTTGGAGTCTTCTTTCCACAGAGCATCAATGGGTGCTACCTCCTTGCTGGGGTCCCTGACCACTGTGTCTGCTCTCCAACCACTTCAGTCAAGAGGCAGCCCTAAGTGCTGGCAGAGGAACCCATGGCAGAAGCAGCTCATGTGCACAGCTGTAAGAGTGAAGGAAAGCTGATGACATTGGAGGGGGAGCTGACATTGCTGTCCTTGCACCAGGACACATGGTAGAAAACAGAGGGATGAAGGGCTCAGAGTGAGCAGTAAGCACAGGGCCAGGCTGAGTCACTTAAAGATGAACCTTTCTCCACCTCAGAGCCCTGCCCTGTGCATCAGTTTCATCATTGGCAATGACAATGATGACTGAGGATTCCCAACCTGGAACAGAGATAATGAGAGCATCTGCAATTCCCCTCCTATCACTGTCCAAATGAACTTCCTCTCTCTGCAGAATTGATACATGAGCTTTTATTGCTCCTATCAAGCCCTGTGTAATAGCTGGAGTTAGTCCTATTCAGAAAACTGGTTAATCCGTTATGGTTTCTTTTTAAGCTATTTGCCATAATATTCCAGCTATTTCCATATTTTAAAAAGACACTGTATTTTGAAGTCTCCTTTTAGTCTTTTGCCTTTCACACATTTTACCTCAGGAAATACTATTTGTTCTTAGAATACTGAAGAAGGTGTGGTAGGGTCAAGCAAGGAAGTCTCAAGAAATTAGTACTGAGATGGAAGCAATATCAACAAACTCTCAAATATAAAGGTGGGGGCAGCTGAAGGACTGGGAAATATATGTGAAAGAAACACTGCCTTGAGAGCACCCTGCAAAGGCATCACCATGGAGTGGGGGGCACATAGGTGAGAGAAAGGATGAACCTCTTGGTGTGTGCTGAGGTCAGTGCCACAGGAGAGGGACACATTTTCCCACTGCACCCACAGCAGTCCTGAGTAAAGCTTAGCAGAGGTCTATCCTTGCCAATTTCCTTTAATAATAGGGTCCTCTTACCCATGATTTTTTGTGAGGTTTTCCTAGCGTTGTCAATATGGCAGCTGACTACCTGAAGAAATTTATTATAAAACACAAACCAGGAGAGTTTGCTTTTTACTCCTATCTCCCAGTCATTGCTGATGATAGAGAATAAAAGGAGTGGAGGTGGGGTGGGAGCGGGCTGTGAGCCTACATGCACAATGCAGGGCAGCTCAGATAAGGATGGCTCTTCAGGGGTGTGCAGCATGCCTGAAGTGATATTTCCCTCCTTATTCCCCTCAAGGGTCTCAGCTAGCTCAGCCCTTCTCAGGCCTAGGAGGATTATATCAAGAGAGACAGGATAAGGATTCAAAAGAGGCTCTCTCACCCTTTTAGCTGCAGATCTTTATTCCACGTTGGTGTCCCAGGAGAGAGAGCGATCTCGGGGGACAGGGGTCTTTTCTCAGGGTTTCTGAGGGAGGGGCAAGCTGGCACACAGCCAATGGGGTCAGAAGGGGAAGGAAGGGTCAGACTACATGACAGGAGTTCCAGGGGTCCCTGAGGGAGAAGAAACCATTTCCCCAGGGGGATGTAACACTGAAGAACCAATTTGATATTTCAGATGAGAGTTATAGGAAACAGTAAGCCTTGCAGCAAAGGGCTTGGCACTCGCTTAAGACTAAAAACAGAGCACTTCCTATTAAAGAGGCTGATGTAAAGCCCAGAGCAGGGGGAGGGGTGGGGGGATGATGCACGAACGAAGGACATGTGATATTCATTCAGTAAAAGAAAACCAACAGCTAAAGAATGCACAAGGTTAATATCAATTGCTTTTCCTGCCCTAGAGCCTGTTGGTGCTCAGAAGCTAATTTGGATGGGGTGTTTTCTTCACATACACACAGCTGAAACACACACCACACACCCCATCAGCCTCCCACAGTTTGAAAGAGGAGTAGCTATCCAAACTATAGACTAAAGGGAAGAGCTCTGCAGTGCAAAGTACTTAACTGAGAACAAAACTGGTCCTAGCCTGGAAATCATCAACCTCTCCAACTCCAGGGATGAGGGCAGCTTTCTTGATGTCAGCCATTTCCAGTCCCTGAGCAAGCACACAGCCACTCACTGCAAACTTAAGTGGAGCCACGATTCCTGTAGGAAGCACATGCACAGTGGGAACACCCACATCATCCCCATATCTATCTCTCTTCATTATTCCCTGTCTAAGCTTCCAGCTTTCCCACTCTTGGTGCTAGAGGCTCTCCCACTACAACCTCTGTGATTTACAAGACTGAGGGTGGCACAGCCTTTAGCTCCCATTGTCCAGCACAGCAGCCTCACCCACTGCAAGGGTCAAAAGGAGAATCCTCTCCATGTGAGGAGAGGACTCTAATCCCCAGAGTCCCCTCTCTGTAGCCCTGGGTCTGGTCACCACCACTCCTTTGGCTCCACCATGCATACTCAGAGCTATCCCTACTGCTTTCAGACTGGTTTATACCCTGGTTTCTAGGTGTTTCTCATCATATATTGGCTAGCCCTGCCTTCCCCTCTCTTCAAGGCACAGCACAGCCTCTTTGCACAGTCATACATGGCCCAGAATCCAGGATTACTGCTAACCATATCTGAAAGGAAAAACCAATGGGAGAAACCAGAAAGTTAATTTTAGCTTCAGGTGACAGCAAGGGAGAGCTAACAAAGACAAAGCAGAAAGGGTGGCAAAGTAAGACAGATGGACAGACAAGAAAGATGGCACAAAATTCGTATTTTCTATTACCCGGATGTAAATGGATTTGTTGCCCTGCAGCAATTTACAATAGCTGAAAACTGGTCCAAATGGGAATTAAGATGCTGTCATGTCCCAGAGAGCTGAAAATGTGGATTCAATGCTGAGCTGTTGCTTGCTGGGAGTCCTTCTAGATTTGCAGCTCAATCAAAAGTCTGGCCTCAGAATTTTCTTCATACCATGACCAGACAGACAGGAGAAGTCTGCTCCACTGACCACTTTCCTCCCCACAACTGCCTCAGCCATGTGCATAACAAACTAATAATTCAATCATGCATCTTCACCACACTTTCATTGCATCCCACACGCTCACCCACCTGCTGCTAGAATAGGCACCTCTCACCATTGCCAGAGTCAGTCAGGCATGTTTTTCTCCCACTCGTGTAGTCCCACTCAGCTCCATCCACACCCCAACTCTGTCTGCCTTTAACAATTGTCTCCAGCTCTGGAAAGGAGCACTGCAGATTTCCATCTCAGCCTTCTCTCTAAGTGCTTATTTGTTGCATCACAGAACATGCCCTGAGCTGGAATGAAATTTCACCCTTTGCATATCCTTACTTATTTATACTTGCTGCCCATGCTGGTTGCCTAAGGGATGGAAAAGAGGTAGGAGGGTATTAACAAGCTCTTTAACATGATACCTCTTAAAGTAACTACTGCTATCTGCATCACTATCTTTCGCCTGAGTGAAAATCAGGCAATGGACTCTATTACTGGCTGTTTTTCTATGCCTACATGGTACTAAAAGAAACACTAGGAGTTTAGGCTCAGCTGCTAAATTCTAAAAGTCAGTGCTCACACACAAGGTTAAAATTTTACAAGGTGTCAGATGGCAAGTTGTTGCAGCAGCCCTCTTGTTAGAGGGTAGGAATGAGCTGAGGCACGGACTTCTTGTTTATCACAGCATGAAAAGGGTCCTGGTTTATTCCTCTTTACAGCTCAGCCAGCCTGACTCCAACTATTCACTGACTCTTGCTGCAGCAAGCCCCTACTGTAGGTTTCCCTTGCAGCCCCTGACTGCTGGTCATTTCCTGCTAAACTATGACTGCATGTACTAGTTTGCAGACTCTGAATTCAGCCTAGCTAGACTGTGGCTGCAGGTTCCAACAACAGGCTCTAACTGCAGACCCAGACACACCTTACTGCAGTTATTCTCTCTCCCCAGGGCCCTTCTTCTTCACAATTCTCTTGGTCATGAGCCTCAAGGTTCCTCCTCCATGATGAGCCTCTCTCAGCAGGTAACCCACTCCCTTGTATCACACTTATCTTTTTTGGACATAGCTGTGACTCGTCAGGGGCAAGGCTGTATTGGGTAATTAATACAGCTGTTACTTATCAGGGGCAAGGTCACCTGTATTCCCTTCTCCTACAGCAAGCATTTTCAGACACTTTTCAGAGCTCAAGGTGATGCTCTCCGGAGACACAGCCTTTTACAATTCATGTCCATTATTCAACATCATTATTCACAGTCTTTTGGATGCATGTATCTTCTGCTCTCTTCATGACCTTCCTCTGGTCAGTCACCAAGACTTTCCTTTCCTCTCTGGAAAAACCCACTAGTTAAGCCCAGTAGTTAAAGCAATGGGTCAATTCCTCAAATCCTAAATGCCTGACTTCAGATAAGGATGTCAAGTAAAGTCTCCTTGGGAAGGTGCCCTGAATTTGAAGATGTCATATATACTGATATAGAAGAAATTCTCTAAATCCCTTTTTCAGAAGTAATTTTCTATCACAAAAAAAATACTCTGCATGGACAGAACACTCAGACCTTCAATCACACACACCCCCAGCCGATGATCTGGTTCTACCAAGGGCACAGGCACAGAGGAAGAATGTTTTTACCAAATTGGAGAAGTGTTGGAGTCCATGTTTCCATGTATCCTCCGCAGAGAGTGAGAAGTACAGAGATAGAATTAAAACCGTTAGAAAAATCAGAATATATAAAGCTTTAAATGCATAAAGTAGAAATCTAACCCTCAGCTTTAAGTTTTACATGTCCTAAGTGTACAAGGACAGAGCCTTAGGCCTAGTGATAGAGTATAAACACAACAAAAATAGAGTATTGTTTATAATTTTTAGTATGAATTTTATGTACAACAAGGTAGAACCTTATGCTAGTAAGATAGAGTTTTACGTTAATAGATATGCTATGTGCGTAGGTTTTGATACTGATTTTTGTAGTTTTACGAACTTTAGAATTGTGTCTAGATTGGCTAGTGTGTAGATAAAAAATATGAATATGTATTTTGCAATTTGGGATAAAAAGCCTCTGGGTTAGTCGGTCGGTCGATTGATTGATCAGTCTGATCTATTGATCCAACCTCCACCTCCTGCAGCCTGAGGAAGGAGCCTTGCTAGGGAGCCGAATGGGATTCTAAAGGTACCATCTATTGTAGCCTGGGATCTGGGCCCTGGGGTCCCGTCCCTTCCCTTTCCCCCTGCGGCGTTTGCCCCAGGACTCTGTTCAGGGCTGCTGGGGAGTCTGCGAGGGTCCGGGACCCTGGGACCTCCTTCCTATCTCTGCAACCGGGAACTGCAAGGGTTTGGGACCCCCGGGACCCCTCCTTGTCCCTGCGGCCCTGCGTTCGGGAACTCTGCCGAGTTCGGGACCCCCCCATTGCCACTGTGATCCCCACGGCCGGGACCCCTGTCTGAGATCTGTGATCTTGTGTTCCCTTTCTGTTATTGTGACCCCACGGTTGGAAAACCCTGCTTGGAGTCAGGAGATGGGAGACTGATTTACCTAGAGGCTGTAATGTCAGATTTATGCTTGCTTATAGTCTTACTAGAGTTTTGCTTGTTAGGAATTCTATGCTTTGTTTGCTGTTTCATTAGAGCTTTGTGTGTTAAGATTTCTATGCTTTGGATATTGTTTTATTTGGACTTTGCTTGTTTATGTTTATAATTGATCGTATTGTAAGACTGCTCTTAGAACTCTCGCCCCTTCAGATACATGCTTTGTAAATAAACCACTCTGCTTAGATACTAAAATGCTGTAAGACCTTTAGAGACTCTATACCCGTACAACAACCTCGGCAGAGAAGATATGAAGAGGGATTTAAGGGAAACTGAGTCTATCAGAGGGGCTACTTGCTGGGAGGACAGCTTGCTGGCATGGGACTGGCAGTTGTTTGAATGTTTGCAATGCAAGCCCTCACCTACAGCTGTCCGCATCCAATGGCTCTCCCTCTTCAGGAGGTGGCTCAGGGCTCTGCACAGGACATTCCAGTGCCCCTGCATTGCACCCCACTTGCCTGCACCAGGTGGGTCCCCAGGACAGCAGCTGGCCCTGAACCTGCACAGCAGGGTCTGAACCTGTACAGCTAACCCTGTAGCCCCTTGACTGCAGAGCCAATCAAGGATTATTGGTAATAACAAGCATGGGAAAGAACAAGAGTGGCTGGAGAAGGGGGCGTGAGGAAGTAGGACAGCACTTTTCCTAGACAAACATCCTTGTTGTACTTCCTGGAGATAACACAACACACTACAGATTAAGGGCAGGAACGAGCTAAGGGCAAGAAGCAGCTATGGACTGTAAGGGAGGATCAAGACCACATAAGCCTTCTAAAGCCCTCTAACACATTTCCAAAAGGGTGTGGAAAATGATCTGCACATGATAGTCAATTTGCAAAGAAACTGTGAAATTGTGCACTGTCTTCAGGGCAGGGAAACCTATCTATGAAAAGGTACCCTCACCAGGCCCAGGCAGCAACCCCAGGATCCTGGACAGAGGAGCCCCTTCCCCATGGTGCTACCAGGTTAAGCCCACCCCAGGAAGCTGGGGGTGTCTAGCCTAGAGAAAAGGAGGCTCAGGGGGATCTTATTGCTCTGGAAGGAGGTCATATATAGGTGGCTGTCAGTCTCTTCTCCCAGGTAACAAGAGACAGAACAAGAGCAAATGGCTTCAAGCTGAGCCAGCAAACAGTCTGCCCAGAGAGGTGGTGGTTTCACCATCCCTGGAGGTAGATGGAGATGTGGCACTTAGGGTCATGGTTTAGTGGTGGACCTGACAGTTTAGGCTAATGATTGGACTCAATGATTTTAGAGGTCTTTTCCAACCTTAGTGATGCTATGATTCTATGAGTCTTTGAAGCCTGAATCTGTGGCAGCTAACAGTGTCATCACAGCAGGCTATAGTGCCAACCCCAACTTGGCTAAGGATAGATGTAATTGTACTGGTAATGAAATACATCTGCCACCCCTACAGCAGTTATTCCTTGAGGTCACAGAAGTACCAAGTAGGACTTCTTCCCTAATACAAGCATTTTGCATGCACAAATAATATCAGTCACTGGGACCAAATCAAATTTTTCTCCCTGAAGCTCTCCCATCCTTCACCACTGATAAGTAGATGAGGCTGCTTGGGAATGTGAGGAGAAAAAAAATCTGCTCCAATTTTTTCCCATGGATGTTGGCTCATGACTATTATGCTGAGGAACAAGAATTATATCCTTTCACACAGAGATCACTGAGTTCCTCTCTCTGCTGCCAAAGCCATATCTCAGCTATGCAGGTAACATGTGACTACATTTAGTTTTCTTCTGCTGCCCAATTCTTCTGTGGCAGCAGAAGAAAACTCAGAAGAAAACTCACAGCCCTCACCGTGCTGTGCTTTGCATTGGTACCTAGAAAGGAGCTGGTAACACACCAGAGTTTGGGCTACTGCTGAGCAGCCCTGGCACAGCATCCCACCTGAGGCTGCAATTGTGCTTCCAATTCCTATGACTGCTAAAGCTAAATGTTCATACCATGCCATTACACACATCTTAATTAATCCACTGATTGTTCCCATACTCTCCCAGATTAGGATACCCTCTCCTAGCTTATTAACCCAAGTCACTCCTTCTAAAGCAGTCCCAGAACAGATAATTGCCTACCCCCTAAATGCCAAGGTATTCATAATGTTCTGATTAACCAAGAGGCATGGCAAAGTCTCTCTGAAGTATTTGAGTGGAGGAATAACACACAAGTTCTTTCAGAAGCATCATTAAAACCAGACAAACCTTTCAATCCATTTAGTGAAGTGCCTGGAGGCTGTCTTTTCAGAAGGGAAACAGAAGTAAATACAGCTCACTGAAATTGAATACATGCAGTGCCACAGGCACCAGCCCTCTTGCACATCATTTGCGGTGCTGGTGTTTTTTCCTGTTTCCTCTTTTTCTTCAATTTATACTCAGCACATTTCAGGTTCATGTGAGGAGGAATCATAATAACCCTGGATATTTTTATTTATCCCTGAGAAAGGTATGAAGTGGGCATCATCCAGGCAAGTTACTTCCACTGTCTACTGAATGTCAGCCAGGAAGTATCACTTACCTGCCATGAGAAGGCAGTTCATAATTCAGCCCCACTCAAACCCCCACCCTTTATGCTGTGGACAATTCACAAGAGCTATCTGAGAAAGGCCTCAGGAGAGGGATAATATCAGCATTGAACCAGATTGAGATACCTTGTTCATCTCACAAGTCCCACACCATTGCTGTTAAGTGGTCATGATTGCATGCGAGAAAATGGCCTCAGGTTGTGCCACGGAGGGTTTAGATTGGATATAAGGAAAAATTTCTTCACTGGAAGGGTTGTCAAGTACTAGAACAGGCTTCCCAGAGAAATGGTATAGCCATTCTCCCTGGAAGTATTTAAAAGATGTGTAGATGGGGCACTAAGGACATGGTTTACTGGTGGACTTGGCAGTGCTGGGTTAATGACTGGACTCAATGATCTCTGAGGTCTTTTCCAATCTAAATGATCCTTTGATTCTATGAATGTTTGGCTAAGGCTGGTGGTGATGTTCTGATGGCTAAGGCTGCACGACCTACTCTGAAATCTATTCCCAGAACACAGAATGCCTGTCATGGAGTCCAAAGAAGTAGTACTTTTCACTATGTTTTCTCCAAAAAGGGATCAAGGGAGAATGCATAAAGTGTCAGAAGATGCTTGGCCAAATCTTTGCCAAATCTCTCCCAGCATCCTGACCCCAAACTTGCCTCTTCCAGTCTCCCACACCCTGTAGCTCTCAGCCAGAGCTCTTACCTGGAGTCTATAACCTCAACATGCCACTTGGCTTCTAGAAACATCTTTAAAATTTTGAGAAAAAACAGTATCTCTTGCACTGCTTTCTTCCCACTAAGGCTTCCCATGTCTGGGGATGATTCATGAGCTGCATGAGTTAATCTGTTTTGGTGAAGGTTGGACTGAAAAATACAGCCCTGTTGCTGAGCACCCATGGCTGAAGCAAGGAGGCAGAGAGAGAAGGAGAAGAAAGAAAAGGACAGCCTATGGAGGATTGGATTTTTCCACTCTTGCACTTGTTTTTCTAACTGTTTGGATGGTTGGTTTTAGTTCCATGCTGAGGGCACTGATTTTCTTTCATTGTGTGACATATGTTTTGAATGAATGTTAAAGGTGATGAAGGACTGGGGTAGACGCTTCTTTTTTTTTTTTTTTTTTTTTTTAAGAAACATAATTTTCAATTCAAACTGAAATAAAACTATTCATTTCTCTGCTTGCTGACTGAGACCCAAGTTTAAGACCCTACAAGAACACATTCAGCCAGTAAGCAGATCTACCTTGACCTCCTAAAAATATTCCAGGAAGCCCACAGACAGAGGAGAGATTTGCATTGCTGGAGCTGGTATCCCCATCTCTTCAAGCTGTCCTCTTCTTCCCAAGGTAAAGCCTTCCTCATGCCAAATTTTATTTTTAAGAGTGACATTTTCCATATCAGATGTTCATGTCAGACATGAACAAAGATTGAAGTTAAAACGGTCCATTCTTTTCCAAAAACAGGCAAGAGGAAAAAAAAGCTATTTTACCAACATTAAGAAAAAGATAGTGACCTTTATAAAAAGCTCCTGTAGTTCTCTGCTTTCAAGGGACATGAATTTTGATGAGAGAGGAAAGCAAATATTCATTTCACACTGATTTTTCCCATGCTTGTGAAAGCCTAGACAGGTCATAAGCCTTTGGAAAAAACTGCAATTTACAGTTGTTCAAGAAAAATTATTAGAGCTTTCAAAAAAACCCTATCTTAAAAAAACAAACAAACAAAAAAACCCCCCCACCAAACAAACCACCCCCCCCCCCCAAAAAACCAACCAACCAACCAAAAAAAACAACCACCTCCTCTCCTTACCGGGCCTTCTGCAACCTAACGCTCAAGTAAGGTCTATGAGTGAACTGGGAGAAGCAGAAGAAGGAGGAATACATCTCTTGGGTTTGTATTTCCCATGATTGTGCCTGCTGTCTGCACACAGGGATCACTGGAAAAGGAGGCTGGCTAATTCCAAAGCAGTAGGAAAGAGACAGGAAGGTAATCTGGATATACTGACTTGGGACACTGCAAGAAGTAAGGGGTTAAAATACTACATGAGGGAAGAGAACTGGGAGGTGTGACACCTGGACTATTTGGACAAAGAGACTGTGACTTGTGGGAGCTGAGGGAAGGGGAAGACAGATTGGACAAGGAGTCAGAATGTGAGAAGTGGAAATGGTTGAAAATAAGTGACACAGTCTAGCAGTGGAAGATGGATTTTTCTAGGTCCAGGTTCTGAAACTTAGATTCTTTGTCTGTAAGGTAGATTCTAACTTTTCTAGGTGATAACCTGACTGGGACAAGAAGCAGAAGGTCAGAAAAGAAACAGTGAGCTGGTGGAGACAAGAAAAAAGAGGTCAGCAGTGGGAGAGAAAAGCTAACAAGTTTGTGACCACTAAACCCATGCAGTTTGGCAAAGTGTTAGCTTATTCATTTGGCACAAAGTCAAACACTGCAAAAGAGGGAAAACATCAGCATTATATTTATTCAATCAATTTGAATGCATCCCATTTTGCATATTGACTAAGAATCAGTCCTGAATCAACAATTTTTCTTGCAGGACCCTGATCTCATTGAATGCACTAGACAGATTAATTTGGTAATCAAACTTAGCTGTTTGTAAAATGGGCAGTAATCAAGGGAGAGGTTGAGAATGGCTAGGACAAACAGGAAAATCATATTGCTAAGCCAGCTGAAAGGTGTACTGCAAGGCTGGATTTGTCACAACCTCTGCACAAGGCCCTGGTGGTACAAATAGAACAGAACAGAATATTATATTTCAGTTGAAAGGGACCTACAACAATCGTCTAGTCCAAATGCATCCTAAACACTGACAGGCTTGGAGCATTGACCACCTCTCCAAGAAACCTGTTCCCGTGTTTGACCACCCTCTCAGTGAAGAAAACCCTCCTAACATCCAGTCTAAACCTCACGTGGCACAGCTCCAAACCATTCACATGCATCCTATTACTGGACACAAGGGAGAAGAGATCAGTAAAATCTCTTAAACTAGATTTTTTACAAGCAGTCTCTAAATCTGTGCACCCCATTTTCTGTATGCTTAACAAAAGCTGGACAAGTCCTCTGGCCTCTTTTTTTTTTTTTTTTTTTTTTTTTTCTTTTTTTTTTTTTTTTTTTTTTTTTTTTTTTTTTTTTTGTCTGGTAGCAATTCCAAACAAAAATAAGGACTATATTGAGAGTCCAATTTTGGCAAATCAGTAAGTAAAAAGTTTTGACTTTGTTGAAAGAATATATATCTATACATATATATATATTCAACCTGTCTTCTGTTGAATCTGAACATTTCCAAACATCTTTTTTTCAAATGAAAGGAAGATACATACTGAACTTATAAACTAATTGGAATTCAAAATCCAGTGTTTCGTCTCAAATATATTGAAAGAAATAATTAAAATTAAAATTAAAAAAGGAAAATGGTTTGGAGACTGTTCTGCATTTCTCCTGGGCTCAAGATGATTTCTGCAAAACAAACAATTATGTGACATATAAACAAACAGCCCATATAACTTCTATGTCACCAAATTTCCATTTCTACATTAATAAAAAAATCAATGAAAAACGGTGCTCTGTCCTAGGTAAGACTTGGCAGGGAGCAGTTGAAGAATTGCTGAGTTGAAGACAAAGAGAAATTTGCTTTGAACACTGAAAGCATTCTGTAATGATCAGTACTTTGAATAATGAGATTCTAGATATCTCAGATGGGCCATGAAAAATTAATAGATATTTTTGACCTTAATCTTGCTGCACCTCAGTTCCCTGCCTATACAATGGATTTATGTAAAATAGCTTCTGTCCTCTCATCTCATAGGAGTAGGGTGAAAATCCATGAACTCCATGATGTACCGAGATACTGGCCTAATGTGCCACAGATAACACCTTGAAACAAAGAATCCTCAGTTCTCAGCAGCCTGTGAAAGCAGACACAATACAAAGCTTCAAGATACACATTAAGCAAGGCAAAGGAAACAAAATACTGAATCACTGCTCAGTCAGAAAATGTCACCCATTCTGCATACAGGAGCAGGCAGCAGTCCTGTCTTGAAAGACAGTATTGAAACCACTGCTCTGTAATGCATAGACACAAGAATGCCAAATTAAGATTGCAGCCTTAATTCTGGCATTTTCTTCTGTTTGAAGTGCTTGCCTTTGCAACCCAAATAATATTCTTCTGACACAGTTGTGTGTACATAATATAGGAAAGGCTCTTGGCTCAGGGGCCTTGGACTTCACAGAACATTGCAGCAGTCCCCTGAGTTTTCCTCCTCAGTTACTTTGCTTCCAGCTCATACGGGTTTTGCAGCACGGTATCAGAGCTAGTATTTTCCTGTCTTTCTCCTTTACCACATGCCGTTCCTCAGAACTTCTTCCTCACCTCCAGCCACCCACCCTGCCAGCTCCCCGGCACCGGCTTTCATTGCTGCATTGTTAATTATGTGCTTGGGCAATCACGATCCTAGGACAACGGGCACAGACAGAGGTCTCGCTTCGTTAGATATAAAACAGCAAATGCAATAGCTAGAGTTTCCTAATTCCAGGGCAAAATTGCAATAGTGTTGGCATTCTGCATCCTTCCCAGATCTGGTCCATGATGCAGAGGTGCCTGCCTCCATCTCTTCTTTCTTTGGAACCTTCCACCCAGTAATTGTACTGGTGGGTGGCAGAAAGGAAAACTTTGACTCATCACACTTGTCTCTAATGGCAGTTGTCATGCTCCTTATAACCCCAGGTTCCCTAACATTTTCACTGCTATATAACTTCTGGAGTATTATAGTCTTTATTCATACCTCTTTACCTGAACAGCAGCTTAAACATTCCCTACTTCTCACCTGAAAACTTCTTTTGGAGTAAAACTCCCTTCAGAGAATTTCTAGTATGGTTTTGTTCATCTTGCAAAATATGCTCGAAGCCTAATCCAAAGACCATACAGACAAGTTTGCATAAAATTAAACAAAGAGACCCTATCGGGGTGGGAGTAGGGCCTGGTGTTTAAAAAAATTCTGTGCAGAGGGAAAGATAACTTAGAAATTGCCAAAAAAGAACTACTTGAAAAAAAAGAGTTCAGAGCTTCTCTAGTTTTCCAGGGTTTTATTTCTACTAATATTAAGCTTCAGAAGTTGAAAATGTCAAAACAATAGACAAAGACAAATCCAGTCCAAACTGTGGATAATCCTCTTCTCCCTGGCATCTGACACCTGTCAGTGCAAGATTCTCCTTTGCTAACACCTCTTTTCCTGTCCTGTTGTAAGTTACTGACTCACTCCTTTTTCTTATTCTCTCTCTTCCTTTTCTCTCTCTCTCCTGCCTCTCTCCTCTGGTTCTCCCTGGTGAACACTGAGCTGCAAGAAGCATTCCTGGGCTAGAAATTAACATATTAATGAAGAAAGAGCCTTGAAGAAGGGTTGAGAGATGCGGAGAAAACAGAGAGAGGAGGCAGGCAGAACAAAATAACAAAGGGAAGATATAATGAAGAAGGGACACAGAGCCAAAGCACAAAGAGAGAGGGAAAAAAAAAAAAAAGCCTTTCTCGGGAACTTGTGCTACTTCAAACACTTCCATGGAAAAAAAAGATGAAAGAGAAGAAAGAAAGGGGGTAGGAAAAATGGGGTGGTACTTCTGTTTTAAGATAAGATTTAATATTTCTATAGAAAAGAATCACCTGTTGAGGGAAGGATAAGAAGATGGAATATGGAAGATGAGAGTGATGCAAGGACACAGAGACACACAAAAGGGGGCATGACTGATAACAAGACTGCAAACCCTGGCTGTTTGCAAAACACCATGAGTATGGAATCATGGAAACACCAGTGCCAATAGTCTTTGCCTATGGGCTATTGCCTCCCCCGCAACATCCTGTTCTCTCCTTCCACCATGTAAACCTGCAAGTCTGCCCCAAAATTATGCTGAAAAATAAGGATAAAATGTCAGTTAGCAAGGACTACTGTTGATCTGGCAAGCTCACAAGTGTTCCACTCCCAAACTCTCTCAGGCAAACAGTGGGAAACCCTTTAGGATCAGTGGGTTGAGGAGGAAGTAAAAAAAGTGGTTAGTTCAAATATCTAAGTACTTGTTCCATCCTCTCTGTTCCTGTATTTAACTAACCACTATTTACATCCTTCTTTAGAAGCACTGCAGAAGAACAGATTCTGAATAATGCAGAAGAATACATTCTAAATTTCCTCTTGCATCCACTGGCCAGAACAAGCCCACCATTCCCATGCCTGCTGGCAAGACAAAAGGAGAGGGAAAAAAGATTTCTGTCCTGAAGAAGGAACCTAAAGAAATAGCATTTTTAGTGATGAAATACATAGCAAACATTGCAAAACCAAGACGTAAGGACTTGATTAGGAAAACAAGCTTTTTGACATAGGTCTGCATCAGTAAACATGTGAGTTGTTACCAGAGAGTCATCCTTGGAAAACTGACCTCTCAGTTTGTCCACATCTTTCACAGTGCCACCAGCATGTGCCACTACACAAAAACTTGTTCCACAGCTCCCAGGTGGTACCAAGCCAGCTCCTTGACACCTCACCAGACTACTGCAATACTGAGAACACCCTCAATACCCTGAGTATTGGCTGAGGCCCATGGTTTTGTGCAGCAGCCTCCTAGAGATGTAGTAATTAAGTAAATAGACACAGGCACAACAGTGTTTCTCTCCTTGACCAGCCCAATACCTCCTTTCTTCTTTAATGGTGAGGGGAGTGGACCAAGGACTGTTTGTCATTCAGTCATCTCCAGATGAGACCCCTCGGTGCTACCAGACAGCTTTCTTTGATACTTAAAGAAACTTTCAGCATGAACTTCTGTCACAAATGTGACAAATTTATATGGCTGCTTTCCCTTGACTTCTCAGATGACAAGAGGAGGTTCAGGGATTTCCTGGCACAGGAGTTCTCACTGCTCAGCTTCAGCAGAATGGCCACAGCCAAAGTCACAGCATTAGCTGCTTCTGCCTGGTTTTGGGTACTGCTGCTCTGACCTGAGGCATCTGAAAAGGCAAGACAAGCTCCAAGCCACATAGAGGAATGAAAGTCAGTGTCACCCACAGCATTCCCACTTAGAGAACCAGCTGCATGTCCTTCACAGTGAGTGCTCTAAAACCAAGCCCAGAGATGCTTTATATTTCCCCAAGTGGTCCTCTATCTGCACCACATCCTCACACTCCCTTTCTGTCAGTGCCCTTCTCTGAGGACCTGCTTCCACACTGACAACTGATGGCTGCGACAAATGTTTCTGAGCTGCTGCAGCTGAGCACCAAGAGTCAGAACCCCTTCTGCAGGCTTTTTGAGGATCCAGAAGAAGCTGACAAAAAGGGAGGAAACCAGCAGCAATGCAAACCAGCCTGATCTGCAATGCAGTTTGGTGGATACCTCTCACTTGGACAGCTCTCCTCTCCCCTGTGGCTAATCCTACCCCTGAATGCCTACATACCCTCCATACTGGCTTACACAATACTCCCAGTACCATCCACTGTTGGGAGCACCACGCTTTTCTCATTTAGCTCCCTCACTCAGCCAAACTTTCTTGTTAAACAATTTCATGGAACTATAATAAACTATTCCAAATCAATTTCACAACATTGCTAAGCTTGTGTCTTCATCAATTCAAACTTGAGCCTTCCATGAAAAATCGCTTGGAGAAAAAAATAAAAATCAATGAAGTAACTAAACTTCTCACTCCAGACAGTCAAACTGGAGCTTTTTCCAGAACTATCATCTTTTCACAGCCACCAGAGAAACTATGGCTTGATGCCACATCCAAGGCACTTGTTGGAGTACCTCTCCTGTGAGGAAAGGCTGAGAAAATTGGGATTGTTCAGTCTGGAAAAGAGAAGCATTTGGGAGTGACCTAATTGTGGCCTTCCAGTACCTGAAGGGAACTTACAGGAAAGATGAGGCAGAACTATTTACAAGAGCACGTACTGACAGGACAAGGGGGAGCGGGTTCAAACTGAAAGAGAGTAGGTTTAGATTATGTATTAGGAAAAAATTCTTTACTGGGAGGGTGGTGAGGCACTAGAAGAGATTTTCCAGAGAAGCTGTGGATGCCTCACCCCTGGGGGTGTTCAAAGCCAGGTCAGACAGAACTCTGAATAATCTGGTCTAGTTGAAGATGTCCCCTCCCATGGCAGGGGGCTTGGAACTAGATGATCCTCAATTCGTCTGACCTGTAGTCTCACATCTGTCAAAAGCAAGACCTTCTCTATCTCAAAGCTACGTTAAAACCAAAATAGATCTGCAAGGAAAGCCCCTCAGTATCTCAGCTACATGCCTGCAAGGAAAGGAAAAAGAAACTGAGACAAGGGCAGCAAAGCATGCAGAACTCTGAAATAATGGTTCTGCTGTATTTCCTGAATCTGGGAAAGTCAAATGCTGGAAAGCCCAATATCCCATTGCAGAACAGCTTTTTGACATGAATAGGCATACTGAAGAGCAGTTGCTAGATGTTCAGATTTATTCAGATGCTGTAAGCATCTGTATTTTGCACCTCAAAGTCTTCAGAGTCCCTTGGTGATGCTGAAGAGCATTCTGTCATAGCTTAAGTACCAGCTCTTGTATGCTCTCACCATGCCATACGTCACCACTCAGATGCAGAAGGACAACATCAGCATCTTTGTGAAGAAGATAGTGCTTGTAGCAATCTGTTTGAGGTACCTCATGTCGCTCACAGGGCCTAATCTGTCAGTGACAAATTATTTTAAGGGGGAAGAAAGCAATGAAAAGTATCATTTTGGGAGGACCATCTGTTATATATGACATCTATTACCCATGTGGCTAAATCTTCTCAGAGCTTCATTACAGTCAACCCTTTTGCTCTCCATCCAGTTCTGGTTACCACTTGTCTGTAACCACAGCAGCCTTGTTGGACATCTCCCTCTGCCCAGGACTGTCTCCAGGGAAAATAAGCACATAATCAATGTAAAATCTAGATATATTAGCTCAAAATATGTAATTCTCTTGGGATGAAGGAGGTCACTGAAATTAGAAATTATTTGCTTATGAAGTCTGTACATTGGAAAAGCTGCTAACCTCCTTTGTGAAACCACTTCTGGAGCTGCTGTCTGCCTGCTTCACACAGGCGTAAGAGAGGCATGTGTGGCACTGCCACTAATATCTTGCACTCATTAAACACCCCCAATGTCTTGGCAAAAATCCACCTATAGTAAATTCATTCTGCCAGTTGAAATTCCTCGTGCAGCTCCAGTGAGGTGCAGTATTCATTTCCACTTCGTACTATAGTCTGTTAAACTGTTGCTCTTTTTCACCCCAGAGACGGCTGAAATTTTTTGGTGAATTAAGCCATTCCCTTCTATTTTGTAAAGTGCTTTGAAACTGCAGATAAAAGATGCTACAGCCTGTCATAAATAAATGTAAGATGCTGACACTGCTACTGGAGGTAGTCATCTTACTGAAAAATGATTTCATTTGTGACACTAATAATACAGGGAAGAACTCTAGGAAAGACACTGAAAACTCATTTCCACCTCATTTTAGTACTGCTTCAAAAACCAAGGAAAAAAAAAAGTCAGAATCAAGTCAGTATTTGTGCATTTTTAACCACTGTTGGGCTACAGAGATTCACAGATTTTAAGTCCAATGTGGCAACTCACTTCCACCATGACCACACCACCAGAGGGTGAACTCTTCATCTGAGTATCTGCTGTCTCTCCAGATCCTTAACAAAGACCAATAAGTTCACCAAAGCTGTTTTGCCACCATTTCTCATGATACATTACTGCAAAGTGAGGCCAAATCACCTCACTATCTTTATTTAATCAAGACGGGGTAGAGACATGTTTGGTGTAATATAACAAGATCAGAAATCTCTCCACAGGGGTGGAAAAGAGCTTTCTTTGTATGAAGATGGCTGGCAGCATTCAGTCTGATTGATCATTTCAAGGGCAACTATGGTTAGATTTTAATATTCATTTTATATTAACGTGCTTGCAGGCTTGAGTAGGGACATTTTTATTACTTAAATCAGGAGGCAACATGCTGCAGAAATGATAGAGCAGGGTGTACTGAACAAGCTGACAGGTCTCTGCTATTTCTATTTCTTTGTTATTAATTCACTCACATTCAGGCATTTTAAATACCGCATGTCTAGGTTATATTCCATTCAAATACCTCAAGATCTATAGTGCACAGTGAATGTACAATACAAAAAAATATGCTAAGGTAACATACATCACCCTCAAATGCTTATATTCAATTAAAAATCACATTTTCTAGCCTTAGCAAAGTGGTCCTTGTCTGACACTGCAAACTAATTTCTGAAGTTTGAAGTGAAGCTAGCTTTCAGTTATTTGTCCACACCAACAGAAACCCCACTGCTGGCTAATTATTTGAAAGCAGAACAAATTCATCCATTTCACACTTTCTTAACTCAAAATTGAATGAACAGGGATTTTTTTGCTCAGATTTTTCAAAAATTGTTCACCTTTGGACTGTGAATGAAAATAAAATTTGCAAATTAAAACGTACTTTAAAAATTATTGCTACTTGAAAATAGGCCAGTGGAGAGGTCTGTACACAGCAGAGGGAAGTCTGGATTCTGCACAGGTAAAACCTGTTACCTGTGCAAAATCTGATAGGGTCCCTTTCAGATAAGTATTCAGCTGCCCCACAGATATGCAGATCTGCATTTTCCCAAAATGTGGATGCAAGACTTGAGTAACCCTTAAAACAATGATTTTGAGAGGAATTTCATCAGCAGCATCTGGTCAGGAGCCCTCTAAGCCTCAACTTAGAAAAGCACTTAACCATGCACAGTCTCTTGGACAAAGCATAGATGGCAAAAGCCACTGAACAGAAGGTGCTTCTGCAGGGGAGCAGGCAGCTGTTTGACAGGGCTCAGCTCCATCACACAAGTGGGAAGGACAGAAAGGGGAGAAGGACACCCCATTGAAAGTTAAACCACAGGAACAGTGTTAAAACTGCAGAACATAAAAAAAATCTCATCCCAGACATGTCAGGGTTAATACTTTCACTCTTTTCCAAGAAAGGTTGCCTGACTTAATATTCTCCCCTTTTATTAGTGAATTTCTGATAACACAAAGACTGTTGTGGTGCCCCCCTCACCTCCCCCCGCCTTCCAGGAGGGAGTACTAAGTGCAAGTAGTGCAGGTGTCTTGTCAAGCCGAATCGTGAACCCAAATTGCATCAGAGAAAAGAAAAAGCTGCTCCAGAGTTGCACAGGGAACCATAGCAACATGGCAGTTCCTATTTTTAAAAACTTGAAAGATAGTAAGAACATTAAGTCTGAGGGGAAGAGAGAGGAAAAAAAAAAAAAGAAACTACATTTTTAACAGAAAGGAAAAAAATTGCACATGTTTCTGATAGGCGCCAGTGATGAAACCACATATGGCCAGCCATCAGTGTGCAGGTGTACAAGCCAGAAAATATCCATAGCCCTATCAAGCCAGTTCTTGAAGGAAAAAGGGTATTTCTCACCTTTCCTCCCCTGCTCTGCTAAAGCAGATTTTCAAATTCCCTGAGGCACTTTAAAGCCCACAGCATCCTAAATGCATTTTGTGATCAGAGCAGGATTAGCAATGGCATAGCTGATGCTAAACTGTAGCCTGAACTGGATTTGTGGTTTCAAAGTTCCACCACAGAGAGAGGATTTTAACTCGCTTTCCATGAGGAGTGGAGAGAGTCTGAAGGCACACATTAAAACATATTGTCACTAGCAAGTGAAGTTGCCACAGTACTAGCACTAATTGGACTTGGCTGCAGAGCAGAAGATGTCTCAGAGGGCTGGAAGCAGAACATGGACATTTTCCCATCTGGAAACTGATGGTGCATACCAAAATTCATTCCCAGCTGGTGGATTTGGGAGGCATTTATAAAAGGGCACGTCATTTAATCAAAAGAAAACGCCAAAATCCTACCACTTCACTTGAACCCTTTTATTAGCTCAGTTAGTTAGAGCAAGGTGCTAACATCAGCAAGGTTGAGGTTCAATCTGTGTACAGGCCATTCACTTAAGAATTGGACTCGATGATCCTTGTGGGTTCCTTCCAACTCAGAATATTTTGTGATTCTGTGATCCTATTTTAATTGTAAGAGGCTGAAACACCCAACTGTCCACACAGACCAAGTACCTCCTCTCCCCCTCTGACAAAGCCCAGCTATGCAGGACTAAGGCATCCTGTGGTGCCTGCTGAGGAATAAATATTTTTGCTGTGCCATCATATACTCCCACTGAGAAGCCAGGGATCTCCAGCATCCTACCAGCATACAAGTTAGTTTGATATTTTACTTTCCACTGCAGAACAGCTCTGCTTCCCACTGCCCAAGCAGGACTGCTTAAGAGCTGGGCAGAGCAAGGAGGACAGCCAGACACAGACTGCTCTTCTGCAACAGGCATCCTTCACAGCCCACCTGTATGGGGGAGGTTTGGATCAAGAGCATGTTACAAACTGCCCTCAGCATTCCTCTCCAGTGACAGAAAAAAAAAAAAGGAGTCAGAGGAAGCCAACACTTCCTCCAAGATGTGGTGGCACACAACTGTTCACCTCCTGACCAGGCAACATGAATAACCAGTAGCCCCAAGCCAACAAACGCAGCACCTTTCAAGAGCACTGCACCACTGCAATGCACCCAGGGCAAATGAAATGCAATAGGAGATGCAAGACAGGGACAGAAAAAAAGTTATGGCAGTACGCACTTAGTGAGATGACGTACAACAAGGGATGCAGGGAGGCAGAGACCCTGACAGAGGCAGGAGGTACAGGGCCAGCCTCAGCCTCCAGCTGCTGCTGGAACAGTAACAGGAACAAGCAGATTTCAACAGCAGGGATGTCTAATCTTGTCAGCACTGCTCACACCACGTGCTGCCACTCTGCACCAGCCTGACGGCAGCAGGACACACCAACTAGTGGGAACATAATGAGCTGGTAACTAGACATGGGCCTAAAGGCTCCAGTAGGTCAAAAGTTACATATGCTCCCTCACTCTCCAAGTTTCTGAAAAGGGCAATTTCTGCATCCTTGGGAACATGCCACTTATATCTTCTCTCATCACCTCCCCAAAATTAAGAAGCAAGTCCCAGCACTGTGCCTCCCACAGCTGGAGCACCACAGGGTTTAAGGGCTGGAACAGGGCTTCCCAGCCAGCTGCCAAGCAGGTAGATGCAGCCCTGCCAAACTGAGCAAGACAGGGTATCTCTTAGTATGAGGGTAACTTGACAAACCTGTGAAAGGAGAAAGAGCAGTGCAAATGGTCCATTGTCCATTCCCACCCTCAACTCCCCTACTGCACTGTGTGAAGGTGTGTGACCCGCTCAACTAGGAGACAACCCAGAGCATGGCAATACCTGCAAATGGCATAGGATGACCCCTGTGTCTGGCAATGGCTGCCATTATTAGACAGGAGAGGGCAGGAGGGTGGGTTGAGCCAGACCAGAGAAACAAGGAAAGGTTTGTCCTTGGCACTAACCTGTTGCTCACATGTATCAGGGTGACACAATATCCTGAAGGGGCACTGCACATTTTTAGGGATATGTACAGCCTATATGGTCCTGAGTTTCCAGGGAAGCAATTTGTTTGTACAATCCAATTGCAAGAACTTTCCCTGCTCACTGACTCACTGTTCAGGTATCTAAGCCCCAGCAATTCCTAGTTTCTATTAGGGAAATGCAGTCATGTGAGAACAGAGCTTGCCCTGGTTGTTCCAGGGAAAACCATTTCCAAGCACTCATCAAAGGTTCTTCTGCATTTCTTACCTGTGTGGCAAAGTAAAACTACATATGAATGTTACTTCCCCCAGAGTGGAAGTGTCATGTCCAAACAATGCACTAAGCAAGCTTGCCAGCTGTTTTCTTATTTGAAGAATCTAAGGTACAGAATTGGACCTAACTTTGTTTCCCTCTAAAAGTATTGCTTTGCAAAGGTGGTATAATTCCACATTTGTATTTTAATTCCAAAGCAAATGCTCCACTGCACTTTTTATTAAAATGAAATCTTCTGTGTGCAGCCTGGTGTTAAATGAGAGACTATTAAAGCAAATCAATGGAGAACTCATTAGAAACCCTAGAACAACAAACTAGTAGTTATGGCCCAGCATTCACAAGCAGCCATGACAACAAGAGGAAAGAACCCAGGCCTCATTGAAGGCTACAATAAAAACACAGTTTATGTAGCTCAAAGATGCGAATATCCATACAAAACAGCTGAGCTTCCATTCCTCAAATATGTGCCAGAAATTATATCCTTTTCTCATGACTCATCTCTGAATTCTACTCCTAAGAATACTTCTGTCATTTAGTTATTTCTTCCCATTTCTAAAAGGTAATGAGAAGCACCAATCCAGAGCTCAAGGAAATCTGTCCCATCAATTAAAATAACGAAATAAGCAGAAGGTTGCCTATAAACACATCCACCTCTGCCCACTCACTCCTCAGTAGCCATGGTGAAGGGAAAAAAGATGAGCTTTGCAGGATGCCTGGAAGCCTAGCAACTCTCCTAGGAAGAACCAAGAGGTAAGAACTCCTCATCTGAGCATTTCCTTCCCAACCTTTGAGATCTTCTCATCCAATAGGAAAGAGCAGAGCACACAGTGCTTTTGCTGGGTGCCCAGAAAACCAGATATTGAGATACCTATAAACTTGGTAGATTGAAATATTCAGATCAGATTTTTTTCTGGGACAATGAAGGAATAAATGAATAGGTAATTATTACAAACAGAACAAAGAATTAAAGACTGTAATTGCACTGGGAAACAGCATTTGGATATTTGGACTCCAAATTACCACCTAAGCCTATTATCAGCATAAATTGAAATAAATCCCTCACTGGAGGAAAAGTTCCTCAAAATAATTCAAAAAGATAACTAACAAACCTTGTAGAACAAAACTCTCTCAAAGTATCATTTTACTACTCTTAGTGGAGTTATCAGCAGGTTCACTTATTGGACAAAATCCAAAATGTTCAATGATCGTGATCATATTTCTGCAGTTCCAGTCTAACACAAAAGAGAACCAGTTTCAAAAGAGACAGAAACAGTTGCTATGAGACCATTAGTGATACAAGAAGATGCAGACCAAACACCTACATTCTCAAGAAATGGCATTTAGATAACAGTCTGTCTTGTTTCTTTTTGTGTTTGCAGCCATACTTCAAATAAAACTTTGTTTGCACAAGTTCTGGCAAAAATGAATGAGTGGTATAAAAAGGAGGAGAGATACGGAGAATCTAGCAACATTCAGTTCATTTTCTCCGTACTCTATTATATACCCAGATCAACCACTGACACCATGTTGAGCAAGACCATTTGATTTTAGCTGCATTCAGAACAACTGCTCTTTTAGAAAGAGAGAAGGAAAAAAAAATAAGAAATGGTCAGAGTTCAAAGGAAGATCTTGGGAAATGATTAATTCACAGTTGGTGTATAGTTTGCCCCAGCTGAACTAAATTACACTTTTTTTTTTTTTTTTTAGTTGGAAGTGTCACTCTCCAAAGAATAAAATGGGAAAATTCCTTTATTTCATTGCCTCCCCAGCTATGAATTTGAAATAAATTGGACCACTTTGGATTAGTTTCAAGAGTTTCTGAAACAGTATCTACATGGTGATGCTTTATCTAAGGTCACATACACATATACTTTGTCTCTTCAGACATCAAGCCCAGGTACATGCATTTCTCTACTCTGTGTAGGCATGTGGAGGGGGAACTGTAAATTGCAGATGGCTGAATATAGTATTGCTGGGTCCAGAGCAAGGCTAAAATTAGCTTTCCAGAACCTGCAGTCCAGTCCAAAATGAGCCAAACGATGTTCCAGACATGCAGATATGGCTCCTACCTGGTGTGCACTGTGCACAAGTACTAATAGGTGGAAGGGGTTAGGGAAAGTATGAAGTAGCCAGTCTGCAGAACCTGTAATATCTCAGACAGACAAAGCATATCATAAGATGTTTAAATCATAGCATATAGTAAATTCCAGCAAATTCAATGGAACTTGAAGGTATGAACACAGATTGCAGCTATTAATCTCTGTGGGTTTTGGCTCAGTGAGGTGAACTCACATCTTCATGACTCCCTCCTTCCTTCCACGTCTTGTGCTTCTCCTCTACCTCTCCTCCCCCATAGGCTTCAGGGTTGAGGCTGAGCTTGCAGCCATCCAGTTTTTATTGAACCTTTGGATTTGTTAAAGCAATGGCTTATTTCAGACACCCCTAGCTTTTAAACTTCAAAAGCTGCTTTAGAGTAATTTGACTTAAGAAACTAAGCACCCATCCCACTGAAGTTGACCATCTCACTTGGAAATATAGAGAGAGTGGAAACATGGGTGCGTGTGGGGGAAAGGAGGCAAGGTCAGAACCCCCTCACAGTCCAGCACAATGTGAGGCAAAGTGAATATATGCACTGTGCTCACAAGTAACTATAAAAGTACAATTATTTCTGAGTTAGCTCAGGTGCCTGCAGCAATCTACACAGTGGCAGAACAGAGCTCTACACAGACTAATTTGACTGTGCTTCTCAGTGAGACTGATGTCAGTACCTAAACTAAGCTGGGTGTATCTACATGTATTGACACTCATTCCTGTGAATGCTGTATCCAAAGCAGATAAGGGAGCACAAACAACATGATCTGGGCCATGAAGGTGAAAAGAAAGCTAGGATATTCAAAAGTGACAAGAACTGCTTTCATGTGTGGTGCCCAGGCTTCAGGGCATATCTACACCGCACAACAGTGCTATCACATCTACACTCAAGAGCCTCCGAGCTGGTGACTACTAAACAATGCAAAAAAAGGTGCTATGCAGAGAGATTATGTTGGGTGCTTGAAGCAGCAGAGCTGTATGGGTGTGATGTTATGCATAGGCTAAGAGAGTGTCAACAGAACTCATTAGCAGAAGGTCTCTGCAGAATGCTGCATCACAGAGCAGGGAACATTTTGTTTACTAGATAACTGCTGAAAAGACACAATAGAGCTCCCCCAAAATCTCTATTCATTTGGAAAGGTAGAACAAAAGCCTACCTTGATGTTACTTCTCATTATTTGCTATACATTAAATATATTTTCCCTGCCTAATCATTTCAGTGATGACTCAAAAGAGCGGCAGAAAAACCCTTACTCCTGGGCCTAGCTGGGAAGGAAAGAGATAAAAGCTTTGGCCACCTTTGGTAGTTTCAAGGCCACCATATAGAAAAAAAAACCCAGCATGGGGAGCAGGAAGTAAAAGCAATAAGATCTGGTAATATGCCAGTGGATCATAGAGACAAAGAACAAATAGCAATATGGGTAATATATTGGGCCAAAGAATAAAGTTCTCTTACAATCACCAACGTTGAGGCAAAGCACAAATCTGCTTCCTTGTCCCTTAGTCCCTTTATCTGCCTAGAAAGGTTGACAGTGAGGGGTCACAGCATGCATACCAATTCATCACATTTGCATTGCTCAGTGGTTCAATATGACAAATGAACAAAGACACTGAGCTCTGTGTGGCCTGCTAGCTACTGCCTGGATTCTCTTTTTCTCACTAGAAAGGATCTAACATGTCCAAGGATTTTATATATAAAACTTTGGACAATGACAGCTGAGCAGGTCAGGGGGCATCTGGATTCCATATCTAATTTTCTGGGTTGCTTTGCTACATGCTAAAACTCTATCTGGGACAAAAAGGAACATTTAGTGATCAGAGTGCTGATCTAGATGTTGTTCCACCACAAGCTTCCTCTATGCCCGTGAACAGACATCTTAGCACTGTTTCTTAGGAAAATTTGAATTTGGATAAAAAGATGTTTATTTGAACAGGTATTTCTCTATGTTTAAACAACCTTTTCAATTTGGAAAAACTTGTTGTTCTAATCGAGGTACTAGGCTTTCTGCATAAGGTACACAAGACAGTACCCAAAACACCCAGCAGACAACAGCCAGTGAAGTGTCAAAGAGCAGGGTGACAGTACAAGCCCTCCTCTGAGGTAAACCAGATTTTTAAGACACCCAAGGTCTTTAAAGGCTTCGAGTATAAAGCAGGATCTGAGCAGAGCTGATGGCTCTAAACTCTTTTTGCAGCCCTAAGTCCTCCACATCTCTTTGCACTTCCTTCTATCCTGTAATTCAGAGCTAATGAACAGCAGAAGGACACTTGGTGTTCAGACAACAGTTGCCATGAAACTATCCCAGGTAGATTACACAACCATCACCTAATAAGGGACATCTTTTCACATAGTGCTTGTCGGAGTCCAAGGCATCCCTCTGGCTGCCCTGGATGGTCTGAGACCTTGGCAGAGGGGTCTTGGACCCTGGCAGGGGGGTTTGGGACCTTGGCAGAGGGGTCTGAGTCCCTGGCCCAGGGCCCAAAGTGACACTGTCTTTGATCTGAGTATATGGAAAAAATTACCAGCTTTGCACGAAGATCTACAATCCAAGAGTTTGATGTAATAGTAGATAGTTTATCACAGGGTGCTAATAGGGAAGGCAAGATGGAGGAATCAGGGTGTGGCCCTGCTCTTCTTCCTTCTTGCCCTTCTCTTCCATCCCTGCTGTGGTGGGTCACAAGGGACTGGTGTAGAACAGAAATGACATGTCTAGCATAAGTGGTAGGTATTGGTAATAAACTGTAAATAAGAAATACATTGTGCGTGGTGGTTGGGTCAGAGGAAGGGTACAAAAAGTCCAGCACGCCCAACCTGGGGGAGAGTCGCCGCATGCTCTGCCGCAGCAAGGACCTCTGCTGGACACAGAAAGAATTTAGAGAGAAGAGACAATAAACATTGAGAAACCTGAGCTGGCGAACTCTGACTCTTTCTTCTGCTTCTGGCATGGGCATTCAAAAGAAAAAAGACTCAAATCCCATATTTCATGAGAAAAAAACACCTGAGAGTGCTAGTGGCTGGAACAGAAGTTAATGCCTTCTAGACTTCAACACAAACATTCCCATTGCTTGCAGCAAAAACCCACCTGAGAGCTGCAGACCCAGTCATGCAAAGACACCCCAAGAAGTTCAGTGCCATTATGAAAACAAAGAATTTGTGCATTGAAGGGCACACTCAAATTGTTGCACTATGCCTTCATTATTCCTTTTCCTCACACTGACTTGCTCTCTGTCTTGTATGAAGGCTTTCTAAGGGGGTGACAATACTGGCACTCATGATGCACCACAACATGGATCCCACCCTCAGCTCACCTCTGCTTGCCCAGGTTCTGGCCAACACTGTCTGCTGCCCCAAAGCACCACATGCCCTAGCAGAAATATTCTGGTATCAGAGGCCACCTTTGACCAACCTGTTGTATAACTGGCCTAGCTCTTTCCCTTACCTGTTGAGCATGTTGGACTGGTAAATCCTTTTCTCCTGGGTGTTGTAACAGCTGCTCTTGGGCTCAGGGATGAAGCTGTGTTCAGACAGCATATCAGAAGCAGCCGTAGTGATTATGGCTATTCCATCCCTTACTCTGGCAGGAAGACCATAGTCCCATTCGTCATATGAGACAGAGATGAGCCCAGTGGGGAATTCAGATGGCACTGTGTCTGTATCCCCTGCCACCAGGCTGGGCACGATCCACGTGTAACCATAGCCTGTCAGACCCACTGAGTTGGCCACCTCAAAAATGTAGGTGGCCTCTTCCTTTGTGCAGTAGAGGAGGATAACAGGGCTTTGGAGCTTCTTGAGCTGGTTCTGGATCTTTGAGTCCCCATCATCCAGGGACATGTCCAACAGAAGGACCTCCTCCAGTTCCCAACCCACAAAGCTGTGCTCAATGGTACTGCGGATCTTGTTCACAAAGTCCTGGTAACCAGGGAAGTAAGTAGTGACAATGGAGAAAATGTACCAGTCATATTCTTCCATGATGTTGAGCATGACAGAAGCTTGCTGTTCTATTGATGGGCCAAACTGGAAGAACATGGATGACTCATCCTAGAATAAGAAGTCAAAGAGAGGAAGAGAGAAAAAAAAGAAAACAAGAATAGGTCAAAGGAAATAAACAGCATTCCTAGTCAATCCATTGAGCATAAATAGGTAGGCATACTGTCAGAATCTTCATATCTTGGCCAGAGCTTAAAGATTTTTAATTTTTTAAAATTTAAGTGAAGCAAGTGAGAAGGAAGTAAAATCCTTTTTACAACCAGCTGTCCTTACTTTACTTTTAAAGGAAAGTTGCCAAAATTACTTAAAGGTTTCAAATGTTAGGCCTGATTCTAACAGACAGAGAACAAGTGGTGTATAAGTGAGGACAGAAAAACAGAGTATGTACAAAATATTTCCATGAAATTAAGAGCTTTAATCACAGGACTATCATAAACTTATATGTAGCATAAATAGGCTACACAGCAGTTTTGATACTGATTTTTGGGACAGTCACTTTGATACTGAGTTTGGGGCAATCACTCCGGTTTGAGTATCCAGACAAAAGTACAAATAGAGTAAGCAAAATCTTTGGATACAAATAGCTCTGACAATCTCTACTGCTAGCTCCTCTCAAAGCAAGCAGCAGCAGCACAGACTTCTGTACAGTTCTTCTCAGTACAGCTGTGAAAACTCAGTCTCAGAATAACATAAAATACATTAAAATAAAACAGATTTCTAAATTTTTATGAGGTTTGTTGACACAATGTATTAGAGAAATGTCCGTTCAATATTTCTCTTGGTATTGTTCTCATATCCTTCTACCATACTAAGTTCATCTTTGCAAAAATCAGATAAACTTAGTATGGTAGAAGGACATGAGAGCAATACCACTTTACAACCTCAAAGACTCAGTTTTATACAGATTTCAACTCTCCAATAGCACAGTGGAAATCTTTTTTGTCCTTGTATTTCACCAAATACCAGGTTTTCAATTTGACAAATCCAGAAAAATGCAGATCCCTGCTTTTGCCCAATTCATGATGGAAAGGAGTGGTAAAAAGTATTTGCCAATATGCTCTCATAGGAATTTAAGGTCTATCTTTTAAAATCAACTGCAAACTCCTGATGACTTCTGTAGAGTAGGATTTAGGATTAGACCATTAAAAAAATCCCCAACCACAAATTTAAAAAAAAAAAAAAGAAAACCCACCAAAAAACAGAATTAAATTCTATCTCTCTGTGTAGAGATTTCCATTATAATAAGAAAGTTCTTCAAATCCAAACACCACTTTAAGGAATGAGAACAGCCCCATCTCCTTTTAATAAGCCGGGAAAACTGGACCAGAGATACAAAAGGGCGTACTCAGGAGTTTGAGATCTGGGAAAACTCATTGTCCCTCAAGACATTACCTCAAGATAGTCACATTTAGAACAGCTCTCTACCAAATTAAGTCTGTTACAGCCTGGCAGGTAAAATTGTTTTTCAGCAGGGATGTAGTTAATCAATCATCCATTCATCCTTTAGTCATGGTTTTGATTACCTATAGCCATTTCCTATATTGACAAAATATGCTATAGTTCAGCAACTCTAGAAAAAAAATAAAAATAGAGACCTGATCCCATACCCAGCCTTAAAGCTGCTTGTTTCTCTTTCCTGAGCTCCCTATGGGTCACATCCTATACAAAAGAGTGCTTGCTCCCAGATCCCCATGACTCTCTTATGAGGTTTGGTAATTAAATTCTGTTCACTTCCCCCATATAGCTCACCACCTACAAGTGAAAGTTCTCTTAGGGCTGCTCTTTACTTAGTGGAAAAAAATGTATGCAAGAAGAAAAAGGAAAAGATGACAGCAACAAACTGAAGACAGTTAAAAAATCAAAAAAAAACCAGGAGCAGCTCAATACATGGAAAACATCTCATATTTTTTATCACTGGAATTCATCCTCTTCTCTCCGAACTGTGCTCAGGAAAAGAACCCACTCTTTTGATAAAAAGATATTTTATGTCTTTGAAGCTTATGCAGAAAATTAGAAAAGACAGAGGAAAAAAAATCAAACTATTGTCGCAGCATCTGCCAGAATTTGAAAAAATCCTGAACAAGCATATCCAACATCCTTCATTGCACAGTGGCTTTGAAAGCCACTTGTACCAAACTGAATGCTAGAGTGTGAAGACTCAGCCTTATTGCAACATGAAAAGGCAAGACAGCTACACCAGTGACTAGTATTTATTTTTATATTAAGTTTAACAAGAGCCTTTCTTATGCATAAGAGCATCTGAATTGACTGCAATTTTTCACCATTTCTAGCAGTGAGTCCAAGATCTGAAGGGCCTGGTTATTGAATTACAGGAACATTTGACACACAGGGTCTGGAAGTCTTGTCTGGTTGCTTTCTCAGTGACAAATAGGGAACACTAGATGGTAAATCCACTACTACTTCAAGGCTACATACACACACTCTCAAGGAGTTAGTAGGCATGATAGCAAGGTGCAGGAGGCAATGCTCTCCCAGTGATTTAAACAGGGTCAAGCTAAAATGCCTGCTGACAGTTCGTTCCGCATGAGTGGACTGCCTAACTGTCAAAGGGAATTCAGCCCCAAAACACTCGGGGAGAAAATTCAGAGCTCCTCACTAACAAGCGTATCAGAACATCAAAAATCAATACACCAAATACACAGCTTTATCACAACTCAGTGAAACAATTCCACTCCATTGAGAAATGGAAGCACCCCACTTTAAATCAAATGGCACAGGCCACTTGGCTGTGCATGCAATAATTGCTCTTGAGCAACTGTTGGCATTTCTATTACAGAAGCAGCAAGAAGAGGCAACTTATATTCAAAATGAGAGCATTAAGGAGGTGCAAGCCAGTCCAGATTCTAGTTTGCCAAGATGTCTCTTGGCACTTAATCACCACAATAGTTAGGTTAGCCAAATGTTTTTCATTCCCTAACCAACTCAGCATGCAGAGAGGGGTGAAGAAGGAAAGACAGACAATATTAGAGAAGAAAGTGTCCCTCTTACTAATAAATCAGGAGAATTGCTGATGGATTTGGATAGAAATCTTAGTCACTGCCTTTTTGGGGGGACAAAAAACAAACTAAGAAAAATGTCCAAAAGCCACAATTTTCTTCCCAACCTTGTTTTTGGGCATGTCTGATGAAAAGTCAAGGAAAAAGAGAAGGAGATGAACTGATACAGAACAGTAGGGCTATCAGAATATGAATTTTACTTCACTGTAGTGTTATAGTGAAAGTTTTTAAATTAGGAGATAGATCTAAGGTGGTTTTACCATTTATATACACATATAACCTATAGAATCATTATTGCTTTATTAAAACCCAAAACCAAAAAGGAGTATTTACCCTTCCAAACATTACCGGTCTTTACAGAATATGATATGTTCCTATTTTTCTTCTGAAGAAATTTTACACTTTCCACCTAGATTTTTTACCTTGAAACAGCCAAAACATGGTTCAACATTGCCATTGGGAGACATATTTAGGTTGGGATAGGGATAGGTTGAGTTTTAATCAGAAGTCCCTTACATTGCACACCATCCAGGTGAAATACAATCCCCTTGGTACAGGAGAAAGCTTGTCTTTCTCATACAGCCCTTTTACCTGCAAGCTCAGGCTTTCCATGGCTACCCACTGTACGAGACAGCAAGATGCTGCAGGACGTCCCTCACACAGTCTGAAAGAGCAGAGGCTCCATTACAGGATCTCAAAGCTTCCAGAGATCCCAGTACTCCCGCACTGTCACCCCACAAGGTCAGGGATCTGTAGTTTGCAGAGCTGAGCTGGAGGTGGAGCTGATCAATTGACACAGCACCACTCCCCAGCTGACAGATGGCTTCCCACAGAAAATCTGCTCCAAGTTTACTGATGCTGGGACAAGTATTGCCTCCTCCTCCTGCACATTTAACCCTTCAAATAAGAAGGCTGGATTGCATACAGTGAAGGTACAAACACACTCACTGTAAAGCCTGCTCTTGGGGACTGGTGACTAGTGATTTCCTCAGTGGATGGAAGAGGGTTTGAAGAGGTAGGGCAAGGTTTAAAGAACAACCAAGGATTATCACCAATGCTTCTAAGTTCTTCAGACTTGCAGACAGGCCAGGTCTGACCCACACCTCACTGAAGATGTGAGCCCTTGGTAAGGCTGCAGGTAACCCTCCCAGGAGCCCTCCTCCAGCTGCACCATTTGAAACCAATCACTGACATTTAACAAGCTACTTACTTCAGCTGTGGCAGGAGAGGTCCCCAGGGAGCTTTTCTCACGAGTTCGTTCCTAACAGGCACTCTAGATTCCCCAGGCAAGGAAATAAAATTACTGCCTTACAAACAGTATCTTACAATCCAGAGTAAAACTGCTTCTTGGCATGGGGCAGACTGGGGACCATCCAGAAAGCAGGGGAATGCAAGATCCAAAAAAAGTTGCAGTGGTCCACTCATACTAAGGAACTGGCCAGCCTTCCATTGAGCCATGGTATTGACTGCTGACTTGGTAAGTGAGATTAGCATGTTATGCTTCCTCTGTGCAGGCATCCTGACCTGTATCAGGAATAGTATGGCCAGTAGGACCAGAGAGGTCATTCTTCCCCCATATTTGGCACTGGTGAGGCCACACCTCGAGTGCCCAGTTCTGGGCCCCGCAATTTAGGAAGGATGTTGAGACACTTGAGTGGGTTCAGAGGAGGAAATGAGGTTGGTAAGGGGCTTGGAACACAAACCCTGTGAGGAACAACTGAGGGAGCTGGGGGTGTTCAGCCTGGAGAAAAGAAGACTCAGAGGTGACCTTATCACTCTCTACAGCTTCCTGAAAGGTGGCTGCAGTCAAGTGGGATTGGTCTCTTTCTCCAGGCAGCACCCTACAGAATGAGATGACACAGTCTTAAGCTATGCCAAGGGAAATACAGGTTGGATATTAGGAAAAGGTTTTCTACAGAGAGGGTGATAAAGGACTTTATTGGTCTGCCCAGGGAGGTGGTGGAGTCACCATCCCTGGACGTGTTTAGAAAAAGACTGGTTGTGGGACTTGGTGCCATGGTTTAGTTGAGCTATTAGGGGTGGGTTGAACTTGATGATCTTGAAGGTCTCTTCCAACCTAGTGATTCTGTGATTCTACCTATATGTAATCTGGTTCTGTACTCCATGCTTTGGTGGCTGGTCCATGAACACATTTTTGCTAGGGGTGGCAAGCTCCTTTAGCTTCAGTCCAAGTGCCAGACCCCACAAGAGCAAGGTGTGTCAAGTTATGCACAAGGAATTCGAGTAAGGAGCAAGTCCAGAGCACTTGTTTGCTTCCAGGATTATGAGAAATATACCATGTAATTGCAAAATGCCCTACTCTGCTATCTCCACACAGCTGCAGGACAAATACAATTTGTGCTGCTAGGCTAGTAGCCCCTTTTAATTAGGCTTTTGGGAACATCTGTATATTTAACCCCATTTGCTGCTTCTGCAGCATATTAGGCTTTCTGCACCATAATTTAACAACTGGGGTCTGCCCTTCCTTTCCAGTTTGCAGAGGGGATACTATCAGATCCTAATGACTCAGGCCACCATCGCTTTCCAAAGCCCTTTTCTCATGTTCCTGACTTAGAAGAAAAGCTGTTTGTGTGTCTTTAGTACAGTCTTGATTTGCAAAATTACTCTGTGACCAACGGCCAAATCATACAGAGCTGCCTCTTGTTTAGATTTTGGTCCTGTCTACCACATAGCTGGGGGGTGGGGGGTCAAAAAGGAGTGAGCAAGCACCAAATAACTTCTGGGAGAGCACAGGCTTTCATTTCCCTACATATGTATTTCTTTTCTTCAAAACTGAGACACCACTGTGTACCTATTTGTCACAGTCCTGGTAGGATACTTGATTCACTGAGAGTTTTACTGCTTATGATGGAAAATACCACAACAGTTCAACATCTTATAATTAAGTTTCTTATATATCTGAGTCCCGTTCATTGTAACATATCTGACATGAAATCAGGGTCTTTGTTGCTTAAGTGTTCATTTACTTCTGTTTATCTTACCACAAATCCATTACTGCCTCAGGCTAGCTGACAGTCTGTTTTTTTCTCTCCAAATTTAATTTTTTTATTTTGTTTTCAACAACTCAATACAATAAAACTCTGGCTTTTATATTACGTGCAGTATCATGCTGAGTCCCTTCTTGAATGCTCGCAGTAGGAGCTATGAGAACATGGTGACATTACAGACCTAATATTACGTCCTCCTGATAGAACTGGCATCTAAAACAGAATCTTTGCATCTCACACACATATACACGCTCACACTGCCACAAATACATTCACAGCAAAACCTACTCAACGTAAAGTTGGAGCACGTTGGATTGTGTCATTTCCTAATGACTGCTGATTTCAAAATTTTCCTGTTTTACTGAAATAGGTTCCCTGGGTTACCAATAATTTTGATTTGTGTAGCAGATGACTTCCTGCAATCCTTTTCCCATGTTCTAATTCACTGATGAGGGGATCATTCTTAGTGAAAATCCTCCAAGCTGCCCTGGGAATGTGCTATCGGTGGGAAGTTCAGATTTGTTAGATGAACAAACATGGTTTATAGAACCATATTATTTATAAGTTCCCTCCCTTGTTCTTGCAATAATTACTGAACACATTACACTTATCTGACAGAATGATACATAGCTCAGAGTTGATTGTTACAGAAATTGGTGGATGAGTGACAGCAAAAGACTCAGTTCAATGTCGCCACTGATAGAAAGACAGAGACGATACACTGTGATAAATTAATTAGGAGAATGGTTGTTGACTCTCTAGGTCTTCTCTGGAAACCACAGTCCCTGATGGGTACTAATTGCAATGAAGAGTCTAGAATTTTTAGCACAGTTCAATTCTTACCTGGTAAATGATAACAAATGTACCAAATTTACATGTATGATGACATTACCTACACATATAAGTTTCATCATATACACAGATCTCAGTCATTGATTGGACATTAATCTCTCTGTAGCAGTAGAAACAGATCTGCTGCAGAGTCCTAACCCAGGGGCAACAGTCCAAGTGCTCCAGCACCAAGGAATTTCTGAGAGCTGCAACAAAAAGGTCTCCAATTAAAGATGACTCAAGGGCTGAAAACAGCTAAGTGATTTCCACTTTCCATTTAAGGGTCTGCAGAAATAATTTGTTCAAAAGACTTGCTGCAAAGGAAACACAAGATAACCTAGATTCTGTAATCTTGATCTTCATATTGCTTCACTCTACATCACATGCAGTTAATAAAAAGGATGAAAGAGTCAAACATACCAGGGCCATTGTCTGACATACACAATTCAGAGAAATTCAGTTGTTTGGCTAAAGAGAGGGAGTAAAATTTGTGAATTTTATAAACAATGACTGGTAAAAGCAGGCTAATATATGATGGTGTGTTGTTACAGCTTCTTAGAGTGTCATACATGGATGCCAGCATTTTTCCACAGAGGAGAAACGGCAGTTAGCAAGCTGTCAGGATAAACAGTTTTCCCACCAGGATTGTTACTTTTCCATTTTCACCTCTGTAGGTGTGTATTTCCTTGTTTGATGAAAGTACAGGGACAGATTAGACCACTGGCCATGCTGGGTAGATTCCACCCACCAGGTGACGTTATACCATGCAGGCAATTTGGACAGCTTAGGACCAGTTTCCTTGTCTCAACTCAGAGTCTAAGCCCACTAGGCTGGCTTAATATCTTGACATTGCCAGCCCAAAACAAATGAAAGTCAGACTGCCCCATTACTCATCCATCTGATTACATCATGGTATTTGCCTGGCTCTTCTTTTCTGGCTGTCTTACCCTCCAGACTAAGGACTGAATTTTGACTGTAACCTGAATGAGATGTCATTGGTATAGCCTTATTAATCAATAGCAGCCATAAAACTATCCAACACTTTGAAAAAAGTCCAGTCACAGTATTTGGCAAGATGTCATTGAATAAATTTCTCAAATCAATTATCCTGGGTGAAGTACTATTTCTTTTTATCATCTCTGAATTAACTGCTCTCCCATTTCATCAAGTATGCCTTTGGTCTCTTATTATGAGCAAACCTTCATAGGAGCTGAACCTCCAAAGTTCACAGAGTCAATTTAGGTAAGTTCTGGAAGTTCAGCACTGCACCCAATGCCCCCTGAGCCTCTCAGGAGCTTAAGGTCTCTTCTTGCTATGGTTCAGCTTAGACAGGTCAGGGCGTGTTTTTTAAGTGCCTCTATTCCTCTTCTCTCATAAAACAGTGATATCCCCTTTGTCTCAAATTCTGCCTTGCTTATTTAATCATTAACCTTCTGCAGGCTAAGTTGTTAGTCCTTTTCTCTGTCCCAACAGATGGCACCTGCAGTCCTGACGATGCCAAGGTCTAGTCAACCTTTATGGGCAGAGTGAAGCTGGCTGTGCCTGTGCTCTAAGATGGACAGACTACAGCTGAAGGAAGGCAGTCAGTTTAAAGTGATATTGTGCCAGGATTTGATCTTTTCTCACAGGCTGGTATTATTAACCAGTTTAGATATTTTTTAACACATTGATATAACTTTCAAATCCTTTGGATGAGTGTTGGCTTGCCTTAGAGTACAAATGAGAGAGCAGCTGCACACAAAGTATGTGTAGATGTGCCCTCTGCTTTCCTTAAGGCAGGAACAGTAAAAGGTTTCAGCCTCATCCATCCTGGATAGCAGTAAATGGCCAATTCTGTTACTCGAAGGAAAAATAAAATGCTCACTTAAAACAGGAGAGCTCTCTACAAGTGGACAAAATCAAGAGCTGAGATCTGACTAAATTGCAGACTCCAGATTTCCCATTACCTCATACCTGGCTGCCTCTTCTCTAAGAGAATCATAATTTATATTCTGAATATATCCCAAAGGAAAAATAAATTTAGAAAAAGAGAGAGAGACAGAGAGGTGGAAACCAGTCCTGCCCCACTGCTATGGTCCCAGTTCAGGGGGTGAAGTTTCCTTGGCAACAGCACACACAGCAACAGTTTTTCCTTGGCAACAGCCGCAAGCTCCCGACCACCAGCATCCCGCCGGGAGGCACTGCACAACCACTGCTAGTGCTGTGGCCCGGCCTGGCCCGGCATGGCACAGCACTGCCCCGTATGGCCCGGCACAGCACGGCATAGCCTGGCACAGCTTGGCACGGTACAGCTCGGCACAGTGTCGCGTGGCATGGCATGGTACAGCACGGCATGCATGGCGCAACCGTTGGCATAGGAGCTGCGAAGACTAGGGCTGGGTGTCACTACCCGAATCACAGTGCGGGGCTCATCCCCCGGCAGCCTGCAGGGACTGCAAAGATGCTCAGGAAGCGGAGAGGGACTGAGAGGCCACTCGGAAAGAAGGAAGCCCACCTTTTCTCCTCCTGAGCCTGGGAGTAAGGGCTCAGCCATTTCATACTCACAGCTTTCTGAGACAGTGAGTATCCACAATTCCCTCCACCGCACCCTCCAGATCACATTTTATCACTTTGGTAAGGAGGTGCTGCTTGCTCAGAGTACAATTCCTTCTTGCCTTGAGCTCTCCCAAACCTGACTCACCTCAGTTAACTTCAAACTGTGTTTTACAGCAAGGGCTGGGACAGGAGGAATGTCAAATCATTGTTCTGTATACCAGGAAAGAAGGCAGCTCTGTGTGGTTTTATTTTAAGAGGGATTTTACCCCCGGCCTTGTACTTTCAGAATGAGATGAAATAATCTGGGCATAAAAGGAAGAAACAATACCCTGGTCCATTTTTGTTTGGACATGGTGCTGGCAAGCAGCTGTCTCATTAGCACAGAATGTGTATGCACCAAGGCAACAGGAGGCACAGAAACCATGCACTGGCCCTAGGGCATCTGTTCATCAGCACTGTGTGGAAACTCCAGCTTGTGTCCAGTAGAGCTGCCAGATCAGGAGAGCTAACTAGTTCAAATCCCAGCCTGCACCATCCTGGTGACCCTTATTCTGATATTAGTTCTAGCTGAGGATTCTCCAAGTCTGAGGAGAAGATGGATTCCTGACCCATTGGACAAGCCTCTGGATTAAGTCCCTGCTTTGGAAAGCTACTCTATCACTGAAGTGTGTAGTGAGAGTCCTTGGAAACAATAAGGATTTCTATATGCCTGAAGACCCTATCCCCATTTACAGATTGCTTTTGCCATAATTAGTTACATCTTGTGTTCCAGGATGAATGAAAACTGCACCAGCTTTCTCTCTACCCAGTTCTCCTTCCTAATCAACCAGTGAGGAGTAACTCTGTTGGAAAGCTGCTGCCATGCCTGTCTTGCTTATCAAATTGGTTCACAAAGTTTTAAACAATCATTGATTCTCCTCATCCCCACTGGAAAGTCTGAGACCAATGGAGTTATTCACACAGATATTCGACAGGAAAGAAGCTTCCTTCTCAAATCTTCAGCTCCCATTATTAAGTCTCAAAAACTCAATAGGAGGTTTTCTACAGCTTTACAGATAACACAAATACATGAAGTCTCCTGCATGCACACATGCCCATCCAAACATATGCAGCAACTTCTGCCAAATCTATAGCTGCTGCATTATTTTTTTTTCTATTATTTTTGTTTGGGATCATAGCTCTTCCATTCTTTTTCTTTGTCCTGATGATTAATAGCTGTTTTTCATGGCTCTTGCTCTTATGAGACTGAGGCAAAAATTGTGCTAACTCCCTATTGATGGAACAGCCATTTCTGAATGCCAAAGAATTGGAATTGTTCTTGGTAAAAGACTGGAGATCACAGGAGACTCATAGAGCTAGAGCCTGAAATCTTCCCCACAGTTCCTGAAGTACTTAATATTCGTGGTTGTAACAGTGATTGGTGCTGTAAGGACCATTCTATCCACTTCCATGATCTAAGCACAGGAAGATTTACACTCCTCAGGATTTGATGAAGAGGATCTGGGAGTGGGAACTGGTCCCTCTGACTTTGCAATAAGGGTGATACAAGTTCAGTTTTGTATATTTCTTTGCTTGGACAATGAAAGTCAAGAAGCTCATTTCCAGTCAGCTTAACTCTGTGCTGAAGCATACATAATTGAATTTGGGTTCTTTCTATACTTACCTGCACATTAATACATATCCATATGTTTGATATGTCCTTGACATAACTTGAAAGCAGCAGCATAATAAATAAAATACTTTTTGTACTTGAATTGAAATTTTTCTATCTATATTAGGCTTTGTACTTTTTTAAACAAAACTCTAGGCTGAGACTGAATTGCCATATCTTTTTCAAGATCACACACACACGAGACACTGAGATTTCTGTTGAGGATTGACACAGCACAGAATGGGAATGATGGAGCAGCAAAAGAATTTGCCTCTGCTGGTCATTAATAATAAGAGCAACAAAAACATCTAACAGAATAAAAGCCAGAGTCAGGTATGTTAGGTATAGAAACAGCTCTTTGACGGACTCAAAGGCAAACCTGATGTATCTTGTTTTCCTGCATCTCCTGTCCTCTTTCTTAACCACATACTCTGGCATGACGGCATAGATGGAAGCATCAGCAGGGGCTACAGCAAGCAGGGGAGAAATGAGCTGTTCAGTCTGAACACTGCCTGGCCAGGGCCTGTGACAATAGATGAACAAATGACCATGTGAGGGGAGAAAACAAAAAGCCACGTGCAGCACAGCATTAGCTGCAAGAGAAGAACCATAGGCTGCAACGTTTTGTCTTTCCTTCCACTTGGTATCACTCCAAGTCACTTTCTGTCTTCCTGAACTCCTGGTTTCTCATTGCATGCAGGTGTGTGTGTGTATAGACATACACACGTCCATGTGTACAAAGGCAACTACATGCAGGATATCTCAAGACAGGCAGTGTCTCATCTCCATATGCAGGCTGGCAGCACCCAACGTGGATTAGCATCTGAGAATGTTCCCTATGAAATCAGGTGATGATGCAGCCCAGACTTATTGAAGAGCAGTGTCTGCATCACCACACATGCATTCAGAGCTAGTTAAGCCTATGGTTAGTGTTCTCAGGGCTTACACAGGCTGCTTCACTACAGAGGAAGACAGATGCTTCAAACCATGGGTGAAAACACTCAAGACATACTTTTAACAGACTATTTTTATGACAAAATACAGTCCTTCAGGACTCACCTCCCATGGAGGCAAGTAGTCATGTAATTAATATGCAATAAGAAGATCTGGGTTTAAAAAAGAAACAAACTCAAAACTAAAAATGAAATAAAATCAAAATTACCTTTTCTTTAGGTAGGTCATAAGAGGGAATATTTGTGGGAAGGGTTTAGCCACAGGAAAGTTTATTTCAGGGTGCAGCTGAGCAATTCTGAAAGCTGATACAATGACATCACTCTGGTCATCTAGCTTCAAGATAATTTTTTTTGCTAGTAGAAAGTGGTTTGTTCTCTTTTTCATATAAAACTTCTGAATATCTCCTTCTGAGAAGAAATTAGATGAAAAAATTTTCCTTCAAGAGTAGTGGCTAGTGCAAGGAGCTCAACATTTTCAGTATCTCAATGCCTTCAGCATGTGTACATTCCTACACTAGGCATTTGTCTGCACTGCATAGGAGCCTGCAGCAGTAGTTGTGCACCCTTTATCTCAGTGGGCGTTCTCCTCTTCAGTGTGCAAAGAGTAGAAGGAGCAGAGTTGAAGAATGATGTACGTTTATTATCTTGGTGTCAGTGCTCTTCAAGGCATGCAGCCTTGCAGACTGGGCAAGCTCAGTGAATGAAGCGCACTGCATGGAAAATATCAAAACAGTGTTCTACAGCTCATTTGGTGTCCAACTGTTCTTGTTATGTCACCCAGCAATTTCTAAGGGCTGACTGTAGATCTGTGCTTTTGCTCCTTAGGCTAGTCCCACTAACTTCATAGTGTTATTATACTCTCTAAATGGAAGTGAAAATATGGTCAGGCTCCCTGTGCATTCTGCATTAGGCTATGGACAAACCTCTCTATTAATCAGTGCAAAAACATGGCCTTTCCACGTATCCCTCATTGGCCTTCCTACTGAATCTCTATATACCATTACTCTAGGATATCCCAAGAAGAAAAAGTAAGCAATATTTTTTACATATTTGTATGCTTTATATGCTTTACAATGTACATATTCAATTCCTATATAAAAAGCTGAGGATCCTAAGTCAAGGGCTGTGCATTCCCCTTCAGCTAGCTTCTGGGGGGAGGTGGGGGCTTGCACAGCCCATTGGTAATTTGTGTGTTTCATTGCTATGCATCAATTCTTGGGTCCCCAGAAGATTTTCATTTCACACCATAAGCACCAGCATGTCTGTTTCAACAGAGATTAATCATATAAGCCCTCCAGTCTTGGACTCAGTCCTTCTCAGGGCAGTTTGCTTCCTGACACAAGGTCACTTGTGTATCTTGGACTTGGACAAAGGAAGTTCTCAGTTCTCTGGGAACCCTGACAGCAGCATTTTAACAGGGTACTGTGATGCTGTGCAAGTTTACAGTCTAAACTTAACATGAACAGCATTTCATGTCAGGAGGACTTCAAGCAGGCTGGTCATAATCCTTCCTGCTACGATAAAGACTTATCACCATTGCTGGTGAATGTTGGTAGGGGATTTTTCAGGACTGCAAGTGGGCAACACCTTCCATACTACAGCTTGCACCAAACCACCTCCTCAGAGTTTATCAGTTATCTTGCAGTCTTTATGGACTCAGAAGGCAGATTACTGCCTCTTGAGGTGTCAAGAGCTCTTGCTACAGCTTCTAGGTTTCCCTGAAATGCTCCCCCCTAGGTATTGATTGAGCTAGGTATTACAACTGAAAAGCTTTTTATTTAGCAAATTTTTCTTCTCAACTGATGCTCACAGTGCAGAGGGAATACATTAAGTACATTAAGTGAGATGTCTTTGCTCACCCATTTTTGCATAAGCTTGTTTTAAGTGCACTATGCAATTGCTTTAATTCCCCAGTAACAGCCTCCTCACATTTTCAGACCTCTCAAAACCATGTCTGTATTGTATAATGCCACATCCCTACCTCAGAAATGCCAGAGCTAACCTGAACAACCTAGAAAGACTTTAAGGCACAGCAACACCTCGCAGAAATATTATCTTAGGTCCTTGAAGCTGCAAAGAGATTTCAGTATAGTCCCTGAGCTAAATATGTGATGATACAATTGTACCATTCATCGAGCTTGCCTGTTGGGTGCTATCTAAGGGTCCACACATGCTGCATGTAGCAATGACTTTCTCAAGACTCATTCCTTTCCTGCAGTGTCTAGGCATCTCAATATTTCACAGTGCTTCCCACCACAGCTGCCATGGGAGACTTACCCTTGGTGCCTGCTCCTCAGGCTCTCTTTGCCCCCACCATCTCAGCAGAGGTGTTTTCCACTTCCAGGATCCAGGGAACAACTTTAACCTTTTCTCCTTGGACCCTTCTGCACACTCAGCCCCACAGGGTCCCTCCACACCAGCTCCCCTCCCATTAACTTGGCACAGGACAGTCACAACCACGCTGGGACTCTCCTGGGGCAGCAGGAGATGAGGCCAAAAGGACAACAAACGGTGGGTTCACATCCACACGCATCCCTGTTAAAGATCCATCTTTGTTTCCATGGCAACGAGCAGAGCCACGGCAGCACGGTCCCTTCCCACAGCAGCCGTGCTTCCTGCTCGACACCGCTAAACCCTCCCGCCGCTGCCCTCCACGGCCGGGGCTGCCAGCAGTGACCCTTTGTGCACCCTCTAGAGCCCGACAGATTAGGGCTCACAGATTTCCCACCCACGATGTGCCAGCCAGAAAGAGGAACATAAAGATGCGCCAACTAATAGCAGTGACAGAAATAACACCTCCCATTGCACCTGAGCTGTAAACCTTTTAGAAAAGCATTACAGGGAAATGTGTTTTCTTTCCTAGAAGCTGACAAGCATAAGCAATGGAGTGCAGTTCAGGGAATTAAAATAAGGTGATTTTTCTCTACATGCAGGTAGCACACAACCAAAGCGCCCGCATTCCCCTTGATCTACTGCCAAATGCTACTCACAAAAGCACATCCAACTACACCTTTCAGAACAGGTTGTGCCATACAGCCCAGCTCCCTGTGGGAAAGCACTAAAACTGTTTTCCAAACAAGAATATCACTAGGCTGCTCTGCTTGGCCCCCACCATAGGGAGGGAAAACACCTAAGAACAGTTGAGACACTGGGCCTGGGAGCTTGCACCCTCCTCAGCAGCTCAACACCTCTCCAGGGAGAAGCATGTTAGACATGTTTCTTCAGGCCTTCTGCAGTCAGAAGATCTACTTTCCAGTTTAGAACTGAATCACAAGCAGGACTGCTCAAGATTTCTTTGCCATTTCTACTTCATCTTGAGGGTTGTCTGCTGAGAAGCAGTCAGGAAAATTAATCCAAATTAACTTAAGTTGTGAGTTTAGCATGAATTCATTAAAGCACATTAGCCTTGAATGGACACAGTTCTTCCAAATTAAAGCAGCCTTTAGAAGAAAATTGAACTAAACTGAATTAAGGTTCTTTTAAATCTGAAGAACAAAGTGCCTACATAGGGTTCCATATAATTAAGAAACAGCAGTCTGGGAGGGATGTCCCAGCCCCAGTTTCCTAGAGAGTCTTTCCATATTACTATTTTCAGGAACCAGTAATGATCTCACTGGGGAGAAGTTAGGTTTCTCACTTTCCCATGTGATTTGAAAGTTGCAGTACTGATGACTTTCTGTCAAAGCCCTTTCCTAGCCAGTCAATACCTTTACCAGTAGCTCTCTACCTTGAGGAGCACTACTGCTGCCAGGGTATTTTCACCTTACCCTTGTTTTAGTGGAGGGCAACCATTTCTGTTTTCTCAGACTGCATTTTGCCAGGTTAGGTAAGCTACACTTTCTTACTCTCTTGTAAAATGTGTTCTCCCCTCTCTTTACCAACCGGATACTTTTCTGCCTCCATTTTGCTTTAACTGGAATAACTGGAATTATACAAAGAGGAAATCACAGTAGAAACTTTTGCAATGATACTGACACTTCCCTGCCTTGGCAGGGAATATCCTGTCTGGCACCCAGGAATATAATTGCCTTTTATGCTGATGTCTCATATTGAAGACTCAGTTATCACATCAGTAAATAATACTCCCACTTTTTCTCTTTTTCATTTGCTTATAACTGATAATCCTATTGTTTCTAGGATCAAATAGTAGGAGTAACAAAGAATCTTTCCATACAGATTAGCAGACTGTGCAAAGTCATCCAGATCAGTTAGAAGAAATAGAAATATGTTAGTGTTGCACTCTCCAAACAGTTTCTGCTGTTCAAGTCCTTAAGCTGTAGTGTGGGTTCTACCCAAACCAGGGTTCCAAAACAGGCACTGTAGTCACGTATCTATCCGCATGGTCCCAGACATTATACTGGCACATTTCAGCCTACTTCTACATTGTGGTCCTCAAGAATGCCCAGCTCTCCCTGTTTGTTCCCTGTTACACTCTGTGTTGATCAGGCTACACTACTTATTCTCACGTGTCCACAAATGTCCTTATGAACATGATCTCTCACACTTCTACACCGTAAACCAGAGCCAAACATTTGGAAACATGTATAATTCTGTCATTTAGAAAGCTTCAGTTTAGCCACACTACATCTCCTTTCTGAGATGGAAAAAGAGCTAGGGAGACAGGTTAGAAACAGATAATTAATGGAAGTGACAAAATCAGGTCTCCCATTCAGATAAGCACTATCCATTGAAGGACACAAGCACATTTACAGCGTCACATGAATACAGCCAGCTAAAAATGAAACAGCCTTCATACAACAAATGTCCAAGCTTTCGTTTTACTACAGGAAACCATTGCATCGATCAGCAGAAAGAGGCAAAGGGGAAAATTATTACGTTCTGATTCCACATTCTATTATTGCCATTCAAGATGATGTTTACCAAGGACTAGGTTACTTTGCAGTAAAGCATTACTTTTGTCCTGGTAATTTAAGCCCTTTAAAAACATTAATTCACTTTTTTAATGCAAAATTACTTAAACCTAGCTTGTTTGTGTTTGTTTTCTGTCAGTGCTCCCATATAGGGGTTTTATCTGCATATTCATGTATGGAAATTTGCAAAAACTTGCAGAAGTGTACATCTACCAAGTTCATATGCAGCTATTCAAGACAGAAGTGCTTATGTGCTCATTCAACAAGGGAATAGAAAAAATACCAAATAGATCTCACTGACCAACCATAATTAAATTAAGCAGCCTGTATCAATCCATAGAGTAAATATTTTCCAAGAAGTTCACTAAATAAATTCAAATAAACTTGAGGAAATTATTATCTGCACAATTGATATTCCATGAGCAGTAAAAGCAGCTAAATTCACTGAATAAATTATGTGTTGTGAATTAGTCCCCCAGCTCAGCAATTACTATGGCTGGATTATTAGAATTGATGGATAATTTAGCATCAATAATACTACTTTATTTTCTGAGTACTGCTCAACGTCAATTAAAAGACAGGGTTTTGTTTAATTTTCTTTGTTTGGCGTTTTTTTTTTTGTGGGCTTAGGGGGGTGTGGTTTGGTTTGGTTTATTTCTATATTTTACAGAGGAGGAAAATAAAGAAACAACCTTTCTGTTGTCAGTGTGTGTCAAAGTTCCCAGTGTGTACCAGCTCAGTAGACTGGAGGAAATACAGCCCACATCCCTGAACAGTCAGCTAGATCCTCCCAGGAATGGCAGAAGAATGAGTTAGAACATGATCCCTCACACATACCCCTCCTCCCTCTGTATAAGATGGCTGCGTTTGAGATACAGGAAGAGTAGGGAAACCATTAGCTTAAAGCAACAGGCAACAGTTCCTGTTTGAAAGTGTCTCACTACATTTAATAGACTAGTGAGCACTAGATTTGCTCTTTTAGAACAGCTCCTTTGGGAAAATCCATTATTAATTGTGATCTCTTCTGCAGTGTCCCTGAACTATGATGCTCAGCAAACACTGCTCCAGTCTGAGGGGTAAATTAGTTAATTAATCAACTAGAAATTATATTGAAATTAGTCTGTTACCACAAAATTATTTGGGAAGTAAGCTGCAGGGTCTCCTGCTGAAATACCTCCTTCAGCACCACACACACAACTGTGGCAGGAACAACAGCAAACGCTGTTTGAGAAAGGCAAAGGGTTTAGGAAGTCTGAGCTGTCCACTGCTTTCCGGGAGCAGGGATAAGACACTGGTCCAAGCCAGGGAAAGTGGGAGGGCAGCTGCAGGGCAGACTTCTCTTGTGATGTGCCTGGGACGGTAACTAAGAAAATAATTTTGTCCTGCAAAAATCATCAGTTTGGCAACTTGCACAAGCCTCAGAACTGTTCTGGTTAAAATGAACACGGCAAACTCCTGATAACTTCCCTAAGCCCTCCCAGTTCTGATGTAAAGCCATGGGTTAGTACTCATCCATTCCTCCCTTCCCCAGGTGCTGTGCTGCTGCCATACACAAGATTAACAAGGAGGTTATATTTAAACTTCCAAGAGGAGCTGCTGTGTGATTATGGCTCTATTTGAAATCCTCCGGGCAGCTGCAGTACATAATAACAAGTCAGCGGGAGGGAGAGAGAAAGGGAGGGAGGGAGAGAGTGGAAGGAGAAGAGGGAAAGGAGGGGGTCAGGAAAACATCACAGATTGTCCCTGAAAACTTGATTGCTAGAAGATAGCAAGGGGGTGCAGGCAAATTAAAAATGTCCTCTGCGGGTAGTGAAAGGGAGAGAGAGACACACGAGAGATGAAGCAGCAGTGGAGCAGTGCACTGACAGCGGCAGGGGGATTGGAGAGCCTGGCATGTAAAGCTGCCAGACCCGAAACCTCACTGCCTCGGGCAAGGACGTCATTCCCTTAAACCCACTCCACTGGCTCTGGAGGGCTCTGTCACATGCCACTGGGTGCCTGTCCAGGCTTCCTCAGATCACAGGCATTTGAATGAGTAAATAGCTATTATTACACTTCTCCTGTCTGCCCACGCACACACCTCAGCCTTAGGCCAGCATAAAACTACCCCAAATAAAAACACCACCTTTACCTACTCCAAAGGGTTTTACCCAGTCCTGAGTTCTGCTACATCACTTGGAAATGTGTTCCTCTGCCAAAATTGCAACTGAAGGAGGAGTGCTTCCTCATGACATCAGAGCAGGGACTCAGCTCTTCCTGCCTCACCATAAATCACATTTTCTGGGATTTCTTCCCCAACCCTCTCACCAGCTGACCCCACTATCTTCTGTGACCAGGGAATGGACAAAATGGGCTGAGGCCCCCAGGTGATCACTGGCAAACGTTCTCAGCTTGCAGTGATACCAGAGCTCAGTGACATCATGTCTGGTGAGTTTCCACAGGTCAACATAGGGCAGGTGAGATGGCAGCAGCAGTGGCCAGGCAGATGAGTGAGAACCATGCACAGCACAGTAAGAGACTGTGCTGGTGGCACCAGCCCTGAGCTGAGGAAAGGGGCCCTCACTGCTCTGCATAATTGACAGATGAAAACTAATTCATTCTTCATTGCAGGGGTGAGACCTTTGAGCCACAGGTGTGTTTCAGATAAGTTCCACACCATCACACAGTTTCACGTCTAATTGCCCTTTGGTGGTATCACAGCCTGCCTGCCTTCTCCTAACCAGCTGAATTTCCATGTCCTTTCAAAGACTTGCTGCAATCCAGTCAAGATGACTGCATTTCAGTGCTGACTGGAACCTTTGCGATGCAGTCTATAAAACACTTTGGGAGCTTTCCAGACGAAAGATGCTCAAGAAACATCACTCATAGCAGTCCACACACATTCAATGACACTGTCCTATGTGATCCTTTCCTACACTTCTTTCTTCCCCATCCTCCCATCCCTACACAAGCATTTTCAGTACTGGAGGTTGATGGTATCAGGCAGGGAAAGAGTACCTCTCAGAATGAGATTTGCCTCAATTTCCATCAGCAATACAGAAGAAGAGAAAAAAAATGTCCAAATTAAGCTGCTTGATTACTGAAATTAATCTTGTCACTTAGCATCCCTGTTCCACAGAATGGGGTCTTTGATTAGCCTCCTTGTTTCAGAATATTACAAGCAGACATTTATTAAGCAGAAGGCAATTCCTCTGCAGGGGAAGAGAGGCAGCTGATTCCAAAGCGAAGGCTGCTCTTTGGATAAGAGATGCCCACAGCTTCGCCTGCATCCCTGGCAAATGAGGGGATGCTGCTCTGACAACACAGCCAGGGCCCCCAAGGATTCTCCAAGATCCACTCCCCAACATATGACTAAGCACCATCCTGTTATTACTGTCATAGGCTGGGTATTTATAAGGCTGACAGCTCTTGCAGCAAGTTATCATTTGTTGTTACCATCATCCTGAGAGCCCTCAAAGGTTGTGAGGCGCTATGTTCCCCTATCTGGTTCCCTCAGCATGCTAAGGAAACACAGAAGGATGGGGAGCATTCCCCACGGCAACCAAAGGAGCAGTGGACCTGCACATGGGACCTTCAACACCCACACTTCTCTCTCTGCTTTGTCTCCACCTCCACACAGCATCGCCAACCACACGGCTGTGACTTTGCATGACCATGCTGTCACAGGCAGCTTTGTGCTTTTCCACTCCAAAGGGCACATGCTCAGAAACCAGTGTGACGCAGTGTGCCATACTGGCTGGGATGGCAGAAGGGAGAGCTCAGAGAGATCAGTGTGGTGACCCAGGGATGCTCTTGCAGCACCCTGGGGACTTAAGATTGATACACCTCAGTACAGGAAGGAAGTGACAGTACAGGAAGTGACATCCAGGAGCTCCAGGGTCCAAAACTAGCACTGCTGGTACAGAACTGGGATGAGAAAGGGTAAAAGGTTGCGTCTCATGGCTTGTTCTGACTCTGCCTCCACCAACCAAAAGGTTTTTGGACATTGTTACCAGCATAGGGATATACTCAGCAGCATTCCAGGCAAATTACTGACAAATTTTAAATAGGCTAAAGTGATTGCTGGGTTTCAAGCCACACTGGTCAAAGTCAGCCAGCACTGAAAGGTTGTAAAATCAAAGATCAACCTTTATGCTATCTTCCTTTTCCTTTCTGTGCAAGGGATGTTTCTATTTTGTATACCTAACGATCCCAGTATTACTATTAAAATTTCTGTATTGCAGCTTCCATGTACTGAATAACAGTGCCAATGCTCCATACTGCAGGATAAACACAAATCAGAGGGAACAAGAGGATGAGGCCTGTATAAGCTTTACGTATTTTTTTTTTTTTTTTTACAGGCTGTTGATCTGAAAGGTGGCAAAATTTGGCAGTTATGTAACCACTTTCAACAGAAGGCCTCAAACTACTTTCCAAACATTAGCTAAACAACTTTACCAGTAGCCCAAATCCAAATACTGCAAGAACTTGTTTGCACTGACTGGTGAAGTCAAACTTGCCCAGCCTATGGGAACATATCATTATCTTCTCTGTTCTATAGATGGGGAAACTGAGGCATGGGGAAACAAAGTGATTCAAAGAAGGTAATGAAGATAAACCAAGAGTAGAAGAGAGCTTTTCTTGGTTTGTGTCTTTCTTAGCCCTCTGTAACCCCACTCTTCACAATACACTCAGAATCAACGATTCAATTAGGTTGAAAAAGACCTCTGAGATCATCAAGTTCAATTTTTGAAACACCACCTTCTCAAACAGACTATGGCACTGAGTGCCACGTCCAGTCTTTCCTTAAACACCTCTAGGGATAGTGACTCCACCTCTTCCCTGGGCAGCCGATTTCAATGCCCCCAATCACCCTTTCTGTTTAGAAATTCCTCCTAATGTCCAACCTAAAGCTCCCCAGCACAACTTGAGACTATGTCCTCTCACCCTGTCACTGGATGCTTGGGAGAAGACGTCAAGCCCCTGGCTGGCTACATCCTCCTTTCAGGCAGCTGTAGAGAGTGATCTGGTCCTCCCTGAGCCTCTTTTTCTCCAGGCTAAACAAGCCCAATTCCCTCAGCCATGCTGCAGAGGACTTGCCCTCTCCCTCTTCACCAGCTGAGCTTCCCTTCTCTGTCAAAAGTCATTCCTGAATTGAGGGGCCCAGAACTGGACACAGCACTCAAGGTGCAGCCGCATACAGAGGAACAATCACTTCCCTTGTCCTGCTGGCCACACTAATCCTGATACAAGCCAGGATGCTATTGGCTTTCTTGGCTGCCTGAGCACATGCTGGCTCATGTTCAACCTGCTGTTGACTAACATCCCCAGGTCCTTTCCTGCTGAACTGCTTTCCAGCCATTCTGCCTCCAGACTGTAGCATTGCCTGGGCCTTCCAAACTGCATTCAGCAACCTATTTATAACAGCAGATCAAAGATTCTAGAGTTGGTCAAATTTACTTGAACCTCCAAAACTATTCTGAGGGTCCCAGATGGAGGTGGGGGGGCACAAGTGTGTAATAAGCTCTAATTTTAGCTTTGTGCTTGCTTGTTCTTTCCTCCCCCAGGATGGCGGATAAGGTGTACAGACTGAATGAGAAACAATGCTCTAATGAGGCATCTACAGGTTTGGTGGGGGTTTGTTTGTGGGTTTGCTGTTTCCTGGGTACCAGGGCTGTGTGAAGCATTGAAATTCCACGCTGAGCAGCAGTGAGCAGCAGAACCTGGTTTCCATAGCACTGCCATGGAAACAGCACTCTGTGAATCTGTGCCTTCGGGCCCCTCTGCGGCTGAAGCATCTCACTGCTCCTCGCCAGCACCCACCTCCACACTACGAGCCCACAGACCTCCTTGTGTGCCTCTGGTGATTAAAGGGTGCAGTAAACAAGTAAAGTAGGACCCCCTGTTTGGCCCCTTACTGAATCATAATGTGTAGAAGTATCCTTTGAAGAAAAATACTAAAAGCATGCTTCTTTCCCCCTCTTACAAGCATAAAAGTAGAAAAAGCTACAGTTCAAATTCAAGTTGAATTGTACCAGTAAAATTTCACCTGGTAATATACTAAGGTGAAAAAAGAGTAATCTCATGCAACGGGTTCTTTTATCTTCCTTTGTCTGCCAAGCTTCCAAAAGTGAAGGACTTAATTAACTGTTAGAATGTAGAACAGGCTCCCCTTAACCTTATCATCTGGTTTGGGGTTTCTTTTTGCTTCCCACCCCATGGTTCATACTAAAAAATACTCATGGCAGGGGCTCCATAAAATGGAGGGATAAGTCAAACAATGGATGTATGCAAGACATGTGTTATTTCCTCCCTGCATCCACTGAGTGCCTGAGGAAGTGCACACTACAATGCACATGCTGCTGGTATTTGAGCATCTCAAAGAGATACAGCCTATGAATGCTAGAAGCCATCTCCAATGGCTGAAAGACCACATGTCCAACTAGCACCTTGACAAGTCAGTCCTTAACAGGCTTGGTAATCATCAGGAGTTTGAGTTGTAGGGCTTACATCCTTTGTCCCAGGAATCGGACAGGAAAACCCTCTAAATTTCAGAGGGATACTACCAGAGAAGCAAGGGAGAGTCAGAATCAAACTGACAGGCATCAAAATGCAAAAAACTTCTCCTTACTAACCTCCATGACGGGTCCTGAGGGAAGGATCATATCCAGAGCAAGAGAGAAATCTAGTCTCTCTGCTCTACCAACACCCTGATCTCTAGTACAGCTATGGAATAAGAGACTGCATTACCAAGATAGGCCAGAAAATTTTGTTCCAAGTGGGTTGGAAATCACCCACAACCAATGCTTTATATACTGTAAAAAATGGCAGTTGTTATCTAACATGCATGGAGCAAAGTAAGCCCCCAGACGGGAAAAGGATCAGTTCTAACTGGCTTAGGTCAGACCCTCACCTCTTCCTTTCCTAAGCAAGTAACAGAATAACAGGATTCAACAAATATCAACATATTACCAAATTTTGCATATTTATAATCCGTCCACTGCCCACTCAAACAAGTACATTGAGTTACTCTCTGAGGTAACCTGTGCTGTCAGCACAGTGAACACTCTTGAGCATGAACAGCCTGTGAACCAGCTCTTCTCCATGTGCAGAGCAGTGTTGAGTCTATCAGTCACATCATGACCAGGGTCACATCTCTCACCTGCTGTGGCTGTAACTCATCCAAAGTCTTGCTGAGCAAAATGACTGATTTGCTGCATTCCCATGCGGAATGTGAAGATTGCCTGTCTTCCATCATATGTGTCCATCTGACCTGACAGTCTCTTACAACAGAGTATTTTTCTGTGTTGCCAAGCCCCCCCAGCTCTTCTTCTCCAGCACATGTGAATAAAATCATTTCATGAAAAAGGGAAGCTTCTCAGACTGAAAATACTTTGAAATTTTTGGTTTGCCTTACTTATCCCTTCATATAACTAACCACAAATCCCAAGTCACTTTGACCCCAGTTTTTGACTCCAGTTTTCTGTGGAACAAAAAGCCTGCAGGAGCCATCTCACCCTTTTGATGCCATGCTGTGATTCAAAAGAGCTTAATACAGATCAAACTATAACCCATATCCCTTTCACTCTGTTCTTTTTTATTTTAATGAGGTTTTCAACCCATCTGGTAAATCATGGATGAAGAAAACTAGCAATTACATGTCAAAATCATGCAAACTACTTAAAATTCATGCCTACTAAGCTGGCCTATAGTCAGATGTTACTTACTAAGTCAGGTGTACGGTATCTAGAAAAACAAATTTGGTATGCATGATCACCTACTTAACTGGAGTGTCTTCTATTAAGGTTAACTTGAGGAAGTGAGAATAATAGCTTAGGACAAGTACATACTGAATTATTTTATTTTTGTGTTGGTTGTTTTGCTGCTTTTTCCAGGCAGCAAGGCAACAGTTTTCCTTGTACCACTAACTCTTTCACTTGATGTGGCCTACATTTTACATTTTTGGTAGTGTGATAAGCTTTGACAGCCTCTTCAATATCACTGCTCTTCTGAGTTTGGGATAAAACCTCTCTGGCCCCTCTCATGTTCCTTTTAAATCCCTAAATTACCTTCACATAATCTTCAGTTTCTCATCTTATCGTCACTGGACATCTTGCACAGAAGTACTCTCAAGACCTGGGCTTTTGGAACTAAATGAGGCAATGAAATTTCTTACGAAGTTGTGATACTTGTTTCTTGTCTCTGGGGCACTATTTGCAACACTGTGACCTACCTGCATTAACAAATCTTCACAGTATGTAATTTACACTTCATTGGTACTGGTTCATCACAAAGATCTGATAACGGCTTTATGGAGTTTAAATGCAGCTCGAAATTTCCACTACCATGAATGTTTGTTCATGCCTACTGTCTCAGAATTCTTCTCCTCACAGTAGCAGGAACTGATCTATTTTTAAACATTTATTTACTCTTTAAGATTGTATGTGTCCAGCTTTACACACTTCACTTCATCACCTGATGATTTCCAGAGGGATAAAATCTTTTATTTACTCTCCACTTACAACCAAAAGAGAATTTTCTAGGGTTATGAATCATGGGCTGACTTGACTGCTATCAGTCTGCCCTTTAGCTGGGGAACTTCCCTCACCTCAGGAAAGTATCCTCAAATGTCTCCTTGAAGAGAAGAGTTAGCTAGTTTTGATCCTTAAAATTATGGACCATTCCTTCTTAATTTTGCTGGACTTTTAGCCAAACTTTGAATTCAGCCACTTCCATTCAAAAGACTAATCATTCTCATGCATGCGTAAATTTCTTTGCTTTATCACTTCCTTCCATTATTCTTACTTTTAAAGTGAATGTCATTTTTTCTGGCATCAGACTAACATAGTCCTGTGAAAGTTCACTTCAAGAAGTATCCCACTTCCTTTGATGCTGACAACAAAATCATCTGCTATTGCGAAATTGTTCTTTGCAGCTACAAAGAAATGCCCACTTTTAATGATGATGAGGGCATCTTCATTGCTATATTGGGACTGCCTTTGCAAAGAAAGCACAGCTCTGGAGTTCTTTTCTCAAATGTCGGCACTGTCTTACTTATTGCTGTTTGCTGCAACATCAGTAGTTCTCTGTGTCGTTTTTGGCGGATGCTGACTTCAAAAAGGGAAGGTGGCCAAATAGCTTTTTGCAGATTTCTTCTTTTGCAGCATATCAGGTTCCTTACCAAATCCAGGCTTTCACTGGGTTCAGTGGTTTCTCACATCAGGAAATACAGAATACTTTTCAAGGGATACCGTAGAAAATCTTGTGCTCATGTTCTCTCTCTAGTCACACTCACTGAGTTTTGTTGACTCCCAGCACCATCCAGTCTTTCATCAGGGATTGGTTTAACATCTCAGAATTTCCAGATAGGGAGGACTTAATCCTTTCCACTTTCACAAGCCCTCTTGAGTTTTTTGTCTTTTTGTTTTTTACTCTTGTTGAAAACCACAGGATGAATTTACACTTATTCCAGGACCACTGAATTTATGCACTCCCATTCCAAATGAAAGCTCATATGGACAAAAACCCCAGAGAAAAGCCCATGCTTCCAGCTACCCACACTTTTCATTTTGCTGGCAGGTTTAGGATCAGTTACCATGCACGTTCCCTTCCATCACCTGCAATTCCAAAGAGACTCAGCTATGGCAAGGCTTTAGTCTGCTCTGTTCTTCTACTCAACATATTTTCTATCTCATTTTACTCTTGGTATGTATTTTCCAGTATTCAAGTAGCCAGCTTCATCCAGCATCCATTCACAGGTTACTTCACAGGAGTAAGGGAAGCATCCCTATAACACAACAGCTGGCTACAGCTGGGTCACACCAAAGTATCCTGGAGAATGTGTCCTCTGTGCAAGGGCTTACTCAGGCAGCTCAGAAATGACTAGGCAAAAGCCTACTAAAATGCAAACACAGACTGCAAATCAACATTACCCTTATGTGCAGGATTTGACCATATACAGTCTGGTTTAGAATACATTTCTGGTGATGGACAAACATTTCTTGGAACGATCTGATGATCACTCCATTTTTCAAGGGCTTCTGGTCACGCAGGTACAAAAAGAGACACTATTGGGGAGTGACTGGCCATCCTATTACATACTAGAGGCAGATTTAATCACCCCCACACAGCTAACTTCAGGATGGACTCCCTCTAACAGGCATATCTGGCTCAGTTATTTTATCAGCCATGCTCCTCACAGAGTTTTCACTTCTGCACCCCAATAATCCCTGGATATTATCCATAGCAGTGTATTTTGGACTGGCATTGCTTTGCAAGATGACCAAGAAGATCTGCAAAGGTCACCCAGCTCAGAAATTGCAGGTTAGTCCAATTGCAGAAGGTAAATTATAAGCATCCTGGACAATCATCATACAGAGTCCAAGCAAGGCACCTCTCCTACCCACCATGCTGCCCACTAGGGCTTGGAGAAACAGAGATCTCTGTGGGGAAAGGCTCTGACTCTTTCATACGTGTGGTTTAGACATACTAGGCCCTGAACAGCAGCATGTTGTAGAAAACTCAAAAAGCTCCTTTTTTATATCTAGAGCCTGCTGGACATATATTTGCAGGCATAAGTTTTCAGACAATATCTTGGTCCCACACAAGCGCCACTTAACACAACAGAATAGGATGTTACACAAGAAGCTAGCACTGAGCACCAAGCCCAGCCCTTTCCATATAACATGTGTGTCCTCAGAATGGAAACCTCTTGCTTCTCAGCCTGTCCTGCCCCCCCAACCCATCTGCCTTCCCCAGATTTCTGACAGCTTTGGCTCGATGTCCCCTCACTGTGCATAGTAAACACAGTCTTTCCACTCCTCAATATTGCTGTTACAGAGTGTATCACACTGCTCATACAAGTCCCTGCTCCCACAACTCCCTTCTCTCCCCCTGTAAACCCCATAGGCCACCACCACTGCCTCTCAGAAGAAGGGACATGTGTCCTCAGCAAGTGGGTATGATGGAGATAAGATGGCTTGGACAACTACCACACAACAGAGGGGACTCCCAGAAGAGAAAGAAGCACCAGAGGAATCATATATAAAAATTTCTTGCCTCTCTGCTGCATCCTCTATGCTTTCTGTAGGTAGGTAGCTCTTCTCATTTGCCCCATCCCACACTATACCCTGCACCTAAATATGTCTTCAGGATGGGGAAGCATCTGTGCAGTGGGTGGTGATGTGGGGGTGCAGCCAATAAGGCTGCAGCCTAAAACGACTGAAAGAGAGATTTGATAGCAATAGGACCTGCATGCTTTGAGCTTTTGCTCAAATAAGAAAGGCACCAGTTTTGTCTGAAGGGGTGTATTGGGTCTGAATGAGATAGAGTTCATTTTTTGCCCTAGCAGCCCTCACAGTGCTGTGCTTTGCATTGGTAGCTGGAAGGGAGCTGATAATTGTGCTGCGTATCTTGAGCTGGCAAGAACACAGAATTGCTGTTCTCTTTGGAGTCAGAGAGCAGAAAGTTCTCCCACTAACCTGTATGAAAAATCAAATCTTTCAGAAAATTTACAGAAGATAAATACTTGAAAAACTCCAGTTTGGGATATTGCATTTTTAGCTTGTCACCTACTCAGCTGGCAGGCGAGGGATGTGGAAGAGCTGCACAGACTCTCTGCAGACCAACCAACCTGCCTCATTTCCATCCACAGTTATGACAGGTCTGACACATTTACAGCGGACTTTTCATACCATAGAATCAACAATTTCCAGCAGAAAATTGTTCCACTGGAAAAGGTTCTGGGTAGTTCCACTACACATTTAGAAATGTTTTTTATATACCAGTGTGTTGGACATATATTAATATGCTATTCACATTCTATAATGTCCAGATACTTTAAGTGCCTGTTTCTAAAGAAAAGGTAGAATATGCCCCTTAAAATGCCAATCACAGTTAAAATGACATGATCAGCACAAGTTTTTGCAAGAGAAACTCCTAGATGGACTCTAATTTTCATTCTTGCTCTGATAGTATGACTGCAAAGCAGCTTCTGCTATGCTTGCGAAGAGCCTCATGGAGTCCATAAGGATCTGCTGACAAGCTGTAGACACAGGCATTACATCAGTACACAGAACCCAAGTGTGCCATCCTTATATGTTTTCTGTCACACAGAAAAGTGTGGATATTGCACATGCATACTGGATTGCAGTCTCAACTTCATCTTTTTTTTCTCAACCCCATGAGCTCTCTCCTACGGGAATCCATCGCTGGAAAAATTAAAAACTTATTTCCTTCAAATACTACATTTCTGATTTTCCTAGAGGCAGCTACAACTCCTTCTCTGTGATCTGAAATTGCAGCAATAATTATATTTCCTACTTTGTTCACTGTAGTTGACTGTTTTGGCAGTCATCCTGTAGCAGTAATCCACACATAAAGAGTCATCTTCCATTTTTCAATCCAATTTAAAGGGAATTGTTTCTCAAGGAAAGCGAGAGGGTGAGAATGTTGCCCTCTGGCAAAAACTTCAAGTACTTTAGTATTACATGCGAGAATTTCACCTACCTGTCTTATTCATTGTTGCATTTTAAAAGTACTAATTTAAATTCTTTGCACTTTCAAGAAGGCCTGAGACTTTCTTCATGTGTTTTTTTTTTTGCTTAGTCTTCCCATACTTCTCCCAGACACTCAGAGAGAGAACTTCAGTTCCCTCTTTCCAGATAATGCTCAGAGTACCAAGTGCTCTTGTTTTGTTCTTATTTTGTTCTGGGGCTATTGTTCATTCTAGAATAGGGGAAAGGATGCCGTAGAAATTAAGGCAAGGGTGCATTAGGAGACAAGGGAATAATTATTTATTCTTGCCATCAGCTCATTCATTTGGTTTGATTTACACCAGTTGCCCCAAAGTTTTCCTTCTAATTTTTCAGTGAAATACCCAGAAGCCTTTAATAATGGCATTTACATGTATAATGTAGCATTATTAATGTTAAACAAAGCCTTTGAAGTCTCCTCCATTCTGCAAGTCCCATACAATTTCAGAACAAATTATTTTCACAGTAACCTCTGCCAGATACACACACACACATCCTGCTGCTATTTTATTAATTTTGGATACTTTTTCCTTTTTCTCACTCATTTTCAATCCTAATATACTATGATCTATAAGAGCAGCACAAGCGTGAAGGTGCTGTGACCAGAAGCAGCACAGTCAGGACAGAAAAAGCAAGGTGACTACAGAATCAACCTTTAAATCCAACAAGATTTATCAGACAGAACAAGAATCTGAAATAACAGAATAACATTACAAGAAAGAAAAGTTTCAGGGTATCTTAGAACAACTAGAAGAGGAGACTACTGAAAATTCAGGAAGCAGAATTGTTGTTTGGGAAGCATCCTGCCTCCCATCCAAGCACATCTTATGTTTTCAGCCAGCTTACACCACCAAAACCTGCACATCATCTGAGGAAGCTTTAGATACATCTGTTGCAATTATAGGAACTCTTAGGAGCTTTGTTGCTTTTATTTAATTGTTGTTTTAATGGGCTTTTCCATCTTCCCGGCATGCAATGATTCAGGTGTCAGTGGTTGCTACAAGACCTCTGCTGCATCCATCCCTGTGACCCTGTTGCTGCTCTGCTCAGCAAGCCAAACTCACTCCAAGCCCTGTCCCACACTTTGTTCTCTGCTACAGGGGCCTGTTTGAGCATCTCTGTGCAGCTGGGCAGGTGGGCTGATGGAAACCCCAGGGCACTCCTACAGCAGTTGCTCCACATGCTGCAGCTTCCCACGGATAAGGTAACTGCTCCTGGGTGCTAAAAACTCACCTGCTCAGCATTGCAGCCCAAAATCTTGCTGTGTGCTTCCTAGAGAAATACAGCAAAGGGACAAAAACCTAATAGATCAATGTCAATGTAAACTGAAATCAGAGGGAAAAAAAGAGTCACAAAGAGGTTTTGTATCATACAGGCAATCCTAGAAATTTGCTGCATCTTACACTCATGTATCATCTCTGGGGCATCTTAATGTCACTTCATGGCATCCCACTGAAACATTGGCAGGACAGGGCTTGAAGGATCCCCTCACAACTAGGTATCACCAGCAGTAGATCAGCTGCTTAGCTGTAGCTGTAGCTGACCTCAAGGCCCTTGTTTCAACACTGTACTGCCTTACTATTCAATTTTTTTTCTTGTTGTCCAAGGACCTACATGGCCTTCCATGACACTGTCTGGCACTACCAAGTACAGATTAGCTCCATCATCTTTGTAACTACCCTTTGATCAGGGATGGATACCTGCACCTCTGACCCACATCTCCAGAGGCAGAGCCAAAAACAGTCCCTCAGGACAGCACAAGGCACGTTGCGTCTGTGTCAGGACCAGCTCAGTTAGACACTGCAAGCAATTCCCACGGCCTATAGATCTTCTCATTTCCAGTGGAGAGTCTCTATGAAATACTTTTCCACAGAGAGCTGGAGAAGAGGCAAAAAAGGTATGAGGATGGATGACACAAGTGAAAAAGTCCTACTGATAGTTAATTAATAAATTACTATTCTCCTGAAGAAAAGTGACAAAGTAAAGTGAAGACAGCAAGGACTTCTAAGGTCAGGGGCTGGTTAGAGAAGGTGAAGAGGGAGTAACTGTTAGGCTGCTTTTTTTTTCCTGTCAAAGAATGAGGGGATATCAAAATAAGAATACCAAGGAGCGAGTTTCCAACAAAGTTCTTCACCTATAAGCAGTTAAGTGACAAAACTCCTTTATCTCTTGGATGCTAAAAACCTGCCTGGGTCCTCCAAATGCCAAGAATTTGCATGTATGCTGGTAAGGGTATGGAAGCAAAACCCATCCAGTGCTACTAAATGCAAAGACACCTTGACTATCTTCGAGACTTCCAAGTCATAATTCATGGGATGTTCAGAGAATATTCTGAGGAAGTATCTCTAATTGAGCCTCTGTCAGTTGCTGTTGGATGCAAAATCCTGGACTAAATTACCTTTTTATATAAACAAGCTCACATATCATTACAAAAAAAAAATCTAAAATAGCATTTAACTTTGCTGCACAACATTTAAGTCCATTGGGACAGTGTAGCAAAGTTCCTACTACTCTCAGTCAAACCAATATAAAAGTTCATCCACCTTTTTTTATTTAAACACTACATCATTGAACAGAAAGGTGGCTTTTGGCTTCCTGGAGAAAAGGCAGGACATTACTGCTGTCCCATGGCAGCCAAACATGAAGAGCACCTGGGTTTGAGCCCAAGGACTTCAGCCATGGAACATCACTCTGCTTTGCTCTTCACTTCACAGCCAACTGCCCCCAGCTTCAAAGCATCTTTTGTGAAAAACTGCAGTGCTGTACCATGGCTAGGACAGAATATGCTCTGAGGCAAATCATTTTCTCAACCAAAATTTATACCTTCATCTCCATTCCAAATACTCACAGTTATTTTTGTCCTCCCCTGATTTTCTACCCTCTGCTGTACATAAAACTCCCAAAATAACCTACAGGGTCTGTCTTGGTTTGAAAGACAGATATCTGCTAGGAAGGGGCAGGACCTCCCTAGAGATGGAGAATTCAAATCCCCTCCCTCCAAATTATTCCGATTAAAAAAATTTAAAGGAGCTTTCAGGCAGAGGTATGGGGGTAGGAATAACAGTTCTTTACTAGTATATATGACAAAACGACAAACAAACAACAACTACAGCATCAATAATAAACAGAACCAAGAACCTTGAGGGCTTTCTTTTACAAAAGCCCAGAGCAGTTTGATCTCGGTGCCCCTGCAGGGCTCCGAGAGGCCGAACTGGAAGGAAGGAAAGTCCCAGACCCGTGGATGAGATGAGGAGCTCTGCGCTGGCAGCTGGAGCGGCAGGGGTGTCCCGGCAGGGCTGGGCAGTGCAGGGCTACAGAGCAGCAGTGGAACCTCAAAGGTCCGAAGAAGCAGCGGCGGTGGGGGGAGGCTGGAGAAAACGAGCTCAGGATTCCCGGGTACACAGCAGATGACTGTAGATTTCCCAGGACGAGACAGAGGCAGAGGGCAGCCTGACCGTCCTCCTCGGCGCTGAGAGCAAGAGTGCCTCCCCCTTCCCCAGATCTGTCTTTTTGCCTTTCCCAAAGCTCATCATCTCTCCCCTCTGAGGGACACTCCCAGGGACTCAGAAACAATAGGTGTAGCCTCGTGCTGCCATATCCCTCAAGTACCCCTTTTTGTTCTGACTAAGTAGTCATTAAGGCTTCTTGGAAACTTATGGGAAAAAATTCTGTGAGAAGAAAAAAAAAACCAAATCTAACCCCCAACATGGTTAAAAACTGGTCTTGGGATAGTAGCCCATTTGGCCAGGGGAAGAATGAGCACGGAAACCTCATCTCATCACCTTTCCATTTCTGCCCTGATGGGTAGAAAATGCTGGATTGTACCGCTCTGCCACATATCACCTCACTGTCAGGATAAGACTCCTCTGGGACAGCAGATCTGCTCCCAGTTCCTGACCATACTCAGTCGGACCTGCCCAATATGGGCATGCCTCAATTTCTGCAAATTTCTAGTGCTGCCTGTGCCAACTCTTTTCGTGGTCCCTTGGGTCAGATGCATAGCCCAGGGAAGGGAGTTTGGCTGGGGGCATCCATGTGTCAGACTAATCCCAGCTGCCACAGGGGCCCTGGGAGTCTGTCAGCAGCCAGAATAAATTGAGATGGGTCTGACTCATGCCAAATACAAAGCCAGTAAGGGGAATATACAGGTGCATAAGTTGTATAAAGCCAATTGCCTGCTTCAGCACACTGACATGTAGCAGGTACAGCTCAGTGTTTCCAGGGGACAAGACCCAGCACTCACAATTCCACAATGAGACAAATTACTCCTATGGTACTCCAGCTGCAGGTGCCTGCCCCATGGAGGATGGGACCTTGGGGAGCTAAGGCTGACCAACAGATCTGTGCATGCTTGCACATTCACCCCAAGTTTATTACAGTAGCTTTTCTAGTCCGAAGATATACTTTAAGCTAAGCAGCCCTCACCTTGACACCCAGCTCCACACAGTCCTTGCAGCAGCCAGGCAGAGCAGAGGCAAAGGTGTACTAAGCTGGGAATAAGCATGCCACAGTCACACGCTGCTGTCCCCTGCTAACCTCACCACCTTTACACTTTCCTACCCCTTCTCATCCTGATCCTGCAGCAGGTTCATTGTGGAGAACAAAGTTGGTCCACGCCAAGCTGGCATAGGCTTCAGAGGAATTAATTTAAACAGGTAAAATCTGATCCCTTTCAGGGAGCGTGCGAAAGAGGAGGCAGCACTCAGCACTTTAGACATCAAGGGAGAGTAAGAGAAAAGAGATGAGAGAAAGCTTCGCATAGAAAAGGCAGCAGGAAAAATGTCCTAATTTGGAGAGACAGGGCTCATTGCCATGGCAACCCAGAATCGCCCCAGAGCGGCCAGATACGACTTTATATGTGGTGTTAAACGATTCAACCATTAAGAGAAAATACTAAGAGGAAAAAAATAATGGGGCTGTGGAAGAAAAGTATTTGGCAACAAAGAGCTTTCCTCTGGGGCTTCTCTGGAAACGGAAGTGAACCTTTTGAGTCTTAAGTTGTATTTTTTCCCCCATCCTTAGGTGCAGACAGATTTTTGTGCATTTGCTTGTTTGGGGAGAATGAGTCACTTCTTACTGCCTGCACTGCCTTCCCTCCCCAGCCTGGTGCTCAGCAGCAGTGGGGCCAGATCCCGCCTACTGGGTAACAGAGGGAGGAAAGGCAACTTGAATCCCTGTTCCTTTCTTTAAAGTCTCCTACCAAGACCTCCCAGAACAAGGCACAAAATAGGAACACAAGGTAAAGCACATGGCAGGACAGCAGTACATGTCACCAAAGAAGCAGCAACATGACACAGGGTGGCAGTGACCACCAGGATCTCCAGCCTCTGGTCCACAGCCTTGGGAAAGCATCTATGGGACATTTTTAAGAGAGCTGGGGTTGCTGAGCTCATCTGGCCATGGGGTAAGTGAGAGAAGCAGCAGGAGTAATATGCTCACTATAAGTCACACAATGCACATACTGCTGGCTGAGAGGGGAAGATGAATCCCTGCAGTTGTTAATTAATTATCTGATCTCACCCTGAGTCTTATCTGCTTTAGTCTATGAATTACTTTGAATATCATATCAAATTTCCTCATCCCACACCCTTGCTTCCTTCCACCCTCACGCTTGGGATACCCTTCCTCTGAACTGCTTCACTTTGTCAAACACCCCTATGCAGCAGATCTTCCCAACTCTTTTCTTACCCCTGGCACAGTTCTGTTACATTTTGTCAGTCTTTATAAGAGGTCCCACTAAGTCTGCAGGGGGTACTGTCACCCTGTTTTTTCTGAGTTTTTCTAAAGCCTACTCCTTTGTTCATAAGATGGAGTCAGTCTTTTAGTTTCTGCCCAATATTAGGAGTCAGTTTTTCAGTTTCTCATGCCTTGGAACATAAACAAACCTTCTTGTTGCTGTTCACTGTCTTTTGTTTACATATTTTCTAGCCTGAAAATCATGTTGGCTGCCATCTGGTCTGGCCAGTTGGGTGAAGGGATAGTAACCCCAGCAGCCAATCCACAACCAGACCCACAAGTGTATAAAAATTAAAGAAATAAACAGGCTCAGCGCTTTTTGGGGAGAAGCTCTTGCACTCCGCGTTGTCATTTCACATGTCGATTAACACCAGCTACACCTCACAGGGTGCTAGTACATGGAGGTAGACCAGTATGAAGAACTGTAACACCAGGTGAGTGCCAAGAGAAATATTTTTTCTTCTGAAGGTTATCTCCTTGTAACCAAAGATACTAATCTCAGTGGATGAGTTCCCAGAGGACCATCCCCCACAGATTCCTAAGTGCAAAGCAATAAATTGTCAAGGCAAGATTCTTGTCACTCATGTCTAACCTACTCATGTCACTTCATTTCCCTATCCAATTTATTTATCAAATGCAGCAAAACATTTAGCCAAAAGGATTCCTTGAGAGCAGAGATGGATGCAGTGTGGAGGACATTACATGCTTCTGCACAAGCATGGTTATACAGAGACACAGCCACATATCTTCTACATCATCTTATCTATTCCTGTACAAAACCCTTTCTTCCTTGCCACAGAAACCTAAACAAGCCAAGCAAGATAATCCTCTCCCAAGCATTTTAGTCGAGACTAGACTAGGAGGGAGAAAAATGGAAAAACTAAACTCACTCCAGCATTACCAAACAAACAAAAAAAAGTCTTCAATGTATGATTCAAGAGATTTGTGTGTTGTGGAGCAGCAGAACGGCATGCGCTGCTGGCTGGCTACTAGCTCTCTGGCAGCACAAAATGCTTCCCCAAAGCTTGTACTGTGTATTACTGAATGTTATTATAGGCACACCTCAAGACACAGAGCAACAGACTGCTGGACCAGTACAGTGACCAGTGAGTGACATTGTCAGACAAAAATGTGGTCCTAAGCACAGCAAGAGACAAATATCACTCACGACCTCTCTTTCTCCTCCCAGTGGTCAGTATCACAGCATGTTTTCACCAGCCTCTGGTGAGAAAGCTGCCAGCCAAAGCTTCAGTTTATAACAATTAAGCAGTTGAAACTTCAAATCCACACGTGCACATAAAATCTTCCAAGGATGCTCAGACAAGGGCAGAGGGATCAAACAGGAAAAATGTCTGGGACAAGTCCTGGTGAAGATGAGCCCTGCAGTCTCACAGCAGGACATGGAGACAGCAAAGATTAATGGCAGCATGGCTTATTGAGGGAAAATGGACCATGGGCTCCAGCACAGTCTGGTGAGGTTTCCAGTTATTCCCTAAATGAAGCTGTTCCACCATCTGCAGGCGAGCACACTTTGGCATTAAACATTTTGCATTAAGGCCTATTTAATGGAGCACAAAGTGACTTATTAAATCCAAATTAAAGAATCAATTGACTATCAAAAAAGTTTAAATCTCTGGGTAGATAAGGGCTGTGTCAAGTATTTGGATGTGCCCAAAACACACCAAAACTAACCTCACAGTTATACAACAAAATAGAAGCAGGCCACTTGGATTTGGGGAGTCTCTCAGATGACCAAAACCAACAGAAAGAGATGGCTGACTTGTTTATCCTCTGTCCAGTTCCACCTTGTCTCCCTTCACTTCAGCAGTGCTATCCCCTGCAGACATGCACATACTCCAAAACTTCATCAGACCCATTACAGATCATTTCAGTGGCCAGACTGCAGCTGCAGAGATTAGCCCAGAGAGCCATGGAGGACTAACTGTTCAGAGGTACAGCAAAAGTTTGCAGGGCATTTCCCTGCCCTGCATTTCATCTCATTGTACCTTTCAGATCTCCCCAACTCTCCCCTTCCCAGGATTTCAGCCTGTTCAGCACACTCCCTCATTTAGATTAAGGCATCCATCCTCCCTTATTTTCATCACCAGGCTCGCCACTCCTCAGCCAACCCAAGGCACACAGTGATTAGAGTATGCCTTGATCTTCCATGCCAGGTGAGGAACTCAAACCACCAGTTTGTTGTAGGCTTGCCACAAGGCTAAGAATAAAGCTAGACAGAAAGCTCAGCTAGTCAAAAGGCAGACAAAAAGTGGGGCAGAAAACAGATGTCTGCTTGACAGTTATAAAGAAAAAAGGCACAATTCACATTTTAAGTGCAAGTTTTAAGTCTGCATTGAGAATACAGTTAAGGACACACAACTTTCACACAGAGGATACTAACAGAATAATCCAATTACTGCTGCTGTCATCAGGCTAATTTCTTTTCTCAAGAGGTCTGTCGTGGGACAGAAATATTAAAATCTCCAAGCCTCGCGCCATGTTCCACTTCAAAACCTCACCGATAGGAGCATGCAACACTGAGCAAGTGCGTGTTCACGATCATGCCTCCTTTGCTGCTGCAGCCCAGTCACAGAGGACACACACGTGCGCCCCGTGCAAGTGTGAACAAAGGTCCAGCCCCAAGAACCCGCACCGCCCCCAGCGCACTCCGCTGGCCCGGGCACAGCGCAGAGCTGGACGTGCCGGGGTGGATTGCAGTGAGTCACCGGGGGAGCGCAGGGCGGCGGGGCAGCGAGCTGCGAGCGCGCTCGGGACACGCCGTGTGTGCACGGGTCACTTGTGCCGAAGTCACAGCTCCCGAGACACTCCAGCGCAGGGATGTGCCCACTCTCTGTGTGCGTTTTTAGCTTGTTTTCTTTAGGATGCAAGGCTCTTGCAAATCTGGGGCGTGTGTGTTTGTGCATAGGTGAGTCAGGCTTCCCAGTAACTCTTGAACTTGCTAGCCAATTTCCACCTGATTTGACAAAGCAGCAGAGGACTCAAGGAGAATTAAATTCTCACAGTGCGGTACAAAATACAGCCTGCAACTGCATGCAGTCCCAAAGCCTTTGTCTAACCCCACAGCAGTGTGTATGATTCACCCACTCACAGTCAAAGGCTTGCTAGGCAATCAAATAGACTTCATCCTGACCTGGCAGCATGCCTGTGGTGGACAGCCCCTATACACAGAAGCGTCGGGCCACCACAGTACAGCTCTCTCATACATTGTGACAGCCAGTGACTATAAAAGGCTCAGAGGAAACTGGGAGAAAAACAATATGAGATCTTGGGAGAATGATATTTTTGTAGGGAGGAGGTGTAGAAAGGTCCTGAAAAACTGAAGCTGCTGTGGGTGCACACACTTATTTGGACTGGTTACCTTCTAGTGGATACAAGGCAGTGGGTGAAGAAATGAGACCTTTTTAATGCCCCTGGTCTTCACCATTGGGGGAAGGATGAGTCCAGCTCTTCTGAAATACCCTCACCCAGCTCAAGTTCTCACCTCTGCAGATACTCTGGTGTCTACTATGGACTAAGCTCACATTACAGCCTTATGTGATTCAGTTAAAGAGTCAATTAACTGTGAGATGTGAAAGCAGGATTCATTCATTTGGGAGCTGACAAAACTACTTGTTCCATTGTCCTTCCACTTGCTGTCTTCTCAACAAGCTGTTCCAATGTTAGGTCATAAAATTCACTTCCAAGGGTGTCAAATAAGGGAAAAAATAAATAAAAGCCTCTAGCATGCATTTGCAAAAGCAATGAGGGAGGGGCTCTCAGTGTCCATTTAGAGATGCAACATGAAAGACTCAACTTTCAGAAGACGTAGATGTCCAGAATTTCTCAAATGTAGGCTGCCTTAACCTGTCTTATGTTGGATGTTGAAAAAAAATAGAGACCTATATTCACTGTTCACACTTAAAACACTCTAGCCTACATCTTTGATTGCCATCGCTTCCTGGGAGGTGGGCAGAGCCCATTCAGATACCAGGTGTCCTGCGCCTTGCAGCTTGGCAGGCAGTGCCGCGTGGAAAAGGCACTCCACTCCACCAGCCTTGATGCCACCTGTTCCCAACCCTCCTGCCGCCCACCCAGCCCTGCCATGTCGAGGAACAGTCTGAACCTGGCCCACAGCCCGGGCCATGAAGAAGCCCAAATGGAGCCAGGCAATTTGGAGACATGGAAAGCAAGCACTTCTGAGAGATGCTCTCCTCATACATCATTATCTGACAAATACCCCATAATCCAACAAAAGTGTCTCTCTCCACTTCCCAAGCAACTGTCTCCTTTGTTAAGAATTCACTGATCCCTCCTTTTTATCTACTGTGCTGTCAGAAAATCTTTTCCATTACATTTCTCCTGAGCTCACAATATAGTTTGTGGGGCTTTTTTCAACCATCTCTGGTAGATAACTAAAAGGTATTGGTAACCATCTGTTCAGTGCATGCCCTGAAGGAAAGCATGTACTCTCCTTGCTCAAACTCCTTCCATACTGCACCAGAAACAGGACATTCCCTGCTCTTCACAAGTCTTTGTGAACTGGAAGTGAAGGAAACACTTCATTTCCAATGGCAGGAGTCTCAGCAAGAAGAAGCCATCCCCTTCAGAGAAAAAACTCATTTACTTAAAGAGGGTCAGACCTACATGTGGCCACATGCAAGAAAGAACATTTCTGGCGATGGTGATTTTATTTTGCACTCTGACCCCATGCAGGGTGCATGAACCCTACCTTCTGATCTGGCAGGCTTAAATAGAAATTAAGAAAACAAAACCATGCCAGATAAATGCACCTTTGATAAATGCAAATAGCTAGTTAATGCAGCACAAAAAATATTGAATCTTCAGCTTGAGTGGGTTTGTGTTGGAGGTAGCCCCTGTAAGTTGGGAGCCATGAACCATCACTGCACACCACTTCCTTGGGGTCAGCTCTGCCCCAGCTGAGGTGACACCACACACTGCCCCTGGCCAAGCCCCTCAGAGATGAGGAGTCTCATCCCTTAGGCCAGAGGGAGTAACCAGTGGCATGCAGGGCTGTAACAAATCATTCCCCAAGCTTCGCTTCTCCTTACCCGCTGATCCATGACATGGATGCTAGTCTGCATGTTTGGCTGGGGTGAGAGGATCAGTAGCTTGTCAAGCTGGTGATGTGGAGAATAGTATTAACTGAGTAATTAAATCATTTCTGTAATTACTCTCAACAGCTATAAATAATGTAAGCCCACATGTTCTCTCTGGAAGCCACAATAGCAAGAGAAGAGAGCGAGGGATGCTAATTAAAATGAAGAAATAATAATAATAATAATAATAATAATAATAATAATAAACATTTATACAGCATGCTGTATTTTCAAAGCACAGTGCAAACAAGAATTAAGAAATGGGTAGAGTGACAGACAGGAGAGGGTGAGAGGAATGAAAGTAGGAGAAGGGAGAAGGTAGGAATGGGGATAGGTGCGGAGCAGGATTTGAGACCCAGCAGGGCTGGTGACTTGGTGTATGCTCAGTCTAGCCCCCTGGCAGGGCCATTGGCTCTTCACCACACGCCTCAGTACTGCTGCAGAAGCATGGGGGGGGGGGGGGATGGGCAAGGACACAGCTCTGCCTCTGCAGAATGCGAGTGAGCCAAAGCGGGAGCGAGGACAAAGCGCTGATCTGCACCAGCTCACACATGGAGGAGCTAGCAGCTCCATCATAGAGCTGATCCCCTACAGCATAGACGCCTGACAGTGACTATGCTGGCCCCAAGCCAGGCAGCTGGTGGAGGTTGTGAGAGCCTTGCCCCCTCCTCACAGGAGCTTTTCCCCCTGCCCATAAGGCCTGGGGCTCTGGAGCAGGGCATGCTGGCTGAAGGAGTGTACAGCCAAGCCAGCTCCAGGCACGCTTTGGATGATCCGCTAGCCTTTCCCTAGCAGGGGCCCAGATGCCAGTGTCCCAGACACCCTGCAGAGTCATTTCTGACTTCCTTTATGGCTCAGGGCAGAATGGGAAGGGAATGTTTCTGCCTGACTGGAGGGAAGCAGCACACTCAAGGAAAGCATTGCTGCCCAATCACACTGTCCTGTGCCCTGCTCCGGCCCAGATCTGGTCTTCTCAACTACACAGTTTCCACCTGACAGGTTTTCCACTCCCATTTCACACTCCTCATCCCATTTGCTCAGAAGTTCTGCCACCCCCTGTGCTCCCTGGCTCTTTCTCCTGCAGCCAGCAAGGAAGCGTAACCTGGGCAGGTTTCTCTTTCTCTCTCTGCATTTTCCCATCCACCATCTCCTGCTTTCTACCTTTATCCAGTCCCCCTGCCCATATCCTCATATCAGAATCTCTTCCATGTATTCATGCTCTGTACTGGCTCTTCAGAATACCCTGTATGCCCCACACCTCACCCACATTTCTGCCCAGTTTCCTTGCTGCACAGCACATTCCTGCTGGGTGGATCCCACCAGGAGCCCTCAGGAGACCTCCACCTCCAGCACAGCCTATGCAACCCCCAGGGCCAGGTGCAGTTTTGAAGCACAGTTTGCAAGGACAAGTTAACTCCAAGAGATGTTGCAAACATCTAAAAAAGCTCCAAGCACATCTGCAGTTTCTTACACATATAACAAGACCAAACTTGGAGCAGCTTATGCACTGGTAGCAAAAGCACATCTCTGGTTACAAGTACTTCCCTGCAAGACACCCCTGCTCCAGACCTGTCTCTTTGCTCTGAGAACATGTGGTGGTCAGGCAGAACCTTTGGAGGAAAATGTCACAGCACTTGCAATATAGATAAATCACATCATCCTGTGCCACATTTTCAGAGAGAGATGTTTTATTTTCCAAATAAATAGCAAAATAAATCAGTCAGCTTGAGGCATACACCTGGCATAGGAAACTTTGTTCAAACAGTCATAGTCTGACAAAATTACAGGAAAACCCCAAGAGGATTTTATGATGGGGAATGCTGGCCAGGCTTACAGTAGATGGTAGTATCAGCCCTGCATAAAATGAGTTCTCCAGCATGATACAGCTATTCAGCCACCACCTCTAATGGGGGTTAAATCTTCTCCTCCTGGAGTAAAGATTTTCATCTCAAGCATTTTATTTATTTCAGTTAGAAAAATCCAGTAAATGTTTGCTAGTAATAAAGGCACCCTTGCCTTTTGTAGAGCTCAAACTTAACAAAAAATTGTTACTATTTTCTTGTAAAGGGAAAATTGCTGTAGACAGAAATTGAGCAAGTGTCTTAAAGTAATGTTTTATAGCAGAGCTGCAGTGAGGATTAGGGTCTATTAGGATTTATTTATTTATTAGGATCTATGCTGGATTCTGTTGGCACTTTTTAGATCAGCTCTCCTAACTACATGTACCTGCCTCCTTTACTTTTTTGCCTGCCCACCCTTAGTCTCTTCATATCCTTCATTCCTGTCTTCCTCCTTCCTCTGAAACCTACATTTATTGTTATTATCAGGAACCTCAAAGATACACAGCTAAACGCTATTGCTAAGTACAGAATAAAATTGCTTAAACAGAGCCTTTAAGGTATTTTTTTTCTCAGTCTCAGAACTTACTCTTTTTTTTTTCCTTAATTTTCTCCCCACAATCATAGTTTCAGGAGTTTTCCAATCTGTCTTTCATCTTTATGCTTTTTCTCCTCTGCTTCACCTATACAACATATTCTCCTGTACTTACTTCATTCCTGCTTGAAAACAGCTGAAGAAACATGGTTTCCACATTCTTCCCTAGGAAGTCTGGAGTACGTCCTAAGAAAACTCAGTGTCTTAGCCCTTTCCCTTTTCTTGATACATATATATCAGTTAATATTATCATTTCATGTATCATAATACATAATTTAATATATTTCCTTAACTTTATCCTGTCATTCCCACTTCTGCTTCTGGCAGCTACACTAAGCATTTTTTTTCCTAATCTTAGTCTATCTCTATTCATTGAGTATATAAATCACACCCTGACTCATTGTTCAACCAATGTACAGTACACACATACAGCTGTTTCACTCTTTCTTCGTATATCAGCTCTTCCAGACCACAGATAGAGTTACAGACTACAATTATGTCTTCTTCTATGCCCTATTTTTTCCAGCCTCTGCATATGTAATTCCCTTCATAATCCATCCCCTCCAAACTTGGCTAATGAGGCAAATAAAAGGCAAAGAGAATAAGAGATTCCCTGGAAAGAATTGTTTCTATCCGTCCTGTGGTAACTGGGAATGACATGTGGATCTAAAGCAGTGGCATTGGGCAATTTCACACTCCGTGTTCTCAATTTCATTTTGAGGCCAGTTTAGGGTAGGGTAGGGACAAATTTGAGTGTAATTAATTTAGATTTTGTGAGACAAGTTACTGCTTGGGGTTGTAATAAAGGACTGCCTGTCCAGATTGAAGAAACTAATCTCCTTGTCCAGCTGGGGATGGCACAAATTGATTTAAGACCTTTTTGTTGGGGTTTTTTTGTTTTGAAGAAAGGGGATGAGATAAAGATTATAAATAACTATTGGTCAGAGCTCATCAAGCTTCCAGATTTTCTTCAGGTAAGTGCTTACAGATTTGGAGATGTATCTAAATATCATCAGTGTGAAAATCAAGGTTAGAAATCTATCAAGAAAGAATTTTTTCACAAACTCCCAGGCTTAAGCTGGGTGGAAATCAACATTTTTCTCACAGAAACTTCAACAGTTCTATATCCAGGTAGACAGTGGCAACATTGCATTTAAGCAATAGTAGTGACAAGCTTAATTCACCTTTTCTTTACCTGAGGTGGGTTGCAGAAGTTGCGTGCAGAGCTAGGGGAGGAAAGGTCTTCTGTCCCTCAGAAGAAAACATCACTATAACAACAGAAGAAAACTAACACTCTGTACTCCTGGAGGAAAAATCCCATGACCCAAAGCAAAACAGCTTATAAATAGCTGCAGAAGACTGATGTAAAGGAATCAGACTTCACTTTTGTTTGATATTTGTTGCTTAACACAACTTCTGCTATAGGAAGGCACCCACACCTCTGTGCGGCCATCCTTCCCCTCAGCACTGCCCCTGCCCAGAAGCATCCCAGGGCACAAGTCTCACCAGGGTAGCAGGCTGTGACAATTCTTCCCAATTCTGTGACACTCAAACTCAGGTAACACCTTCAAGAACCAGGTGTCCAAAGCTCAAGGCAAATATGAAGTGCATCCAGTATAAATTATTAGGAGGGGAAAACTGATAGGGCTATTTCATGGAAAGTTGCATTTCTGTTGCCTTCCCTGAAATCTTCCACAGCGCCTGTCCTTATCTACCACATTTCCATAAGAATTTTGTTTTCTTTGTTTATTTAAAGAGGCTTTCTTGTTGATTTTAAAAAAAGAAAGGAATCAACTCCACTTTTTTTTCCAGTGACTCTTGAAAACAATACCCCAGAAAAAGTGAAGGCTTTGAAATGAAGTTCCTCTCAAGAAAACTGGAGATGAAGTAGAGGAAGGACTTAAAAATTTAAAAAACAAAACAAAACAAAAAGCACACTATTTTAATAGGATAATTAATAAAAGAAATTATACATTTCTTTGATGGTCATCTTATCATTGGAATAATACTAAAGAGAGTACTTGAGGTCTTGTTTAGAAAATGAGAGTTCACATTTAAGGATTTAATCACCCTGGGGAACAGTTAAACCTCTTAGAAGTTCATTTCCAGGTTTCCTAATATCTGAGGGGTTTTAAGTGCTGTAATTTGTTTGTAAAGTAATAAAAATAGTTCTAGGGAAATTCTCAGGTGTTAAAATTCCTAAAATATGCTGCCCTTTCTTTACATGAATTAAAGAAAATGTTATTTTGTATGGGATGATTAGACACAGATGTAAATATAAATTACAGACCCACCTGGCTTTTTATTACATGTGTAGACAAGGGAAAAACAACACTGGCATACAATACTGGCTTTTATTGTTTATGTCTCTGTGATTTACCTTTTATTCTCCTTCCTCAGCCTTTGCAGCAGACTTGTAATTTGAGGATACATATTTAGTTCATTAACTGTGAGCTACAGAGAGCTTTATTTTGGCAGCAAAAGGAAACAGAGGACCAAAAGCAAAAGAAATTTATTAATCATGTCCTTAATAAAATTTTAAGAGCTTGGAGGGGAAACTGCTGATTTCTTTTTATTTTATTTTGAAAAGCAAACTCATCTTTGCTAATCACTAGATTAGTTTAAGAAACACTTAAACTATTACTATCATCAAATGCAGTTGCAGAGAAATTAAAACACCTTGTGAAATTACATGAACTGCATATAAATTTGTTTTGGAGGAAAAAAGGGATAGAAATTTTTCAATGTCTGCCAATCAAAATGTGTCCTTTCTAAGCATCATTTTGTTTAGAATTTATTTTACTTCATATAATCCATTCAAAGGGAACTTTAACTCTTTTTTTATTTTCTTTTTTTTCTTAACTCAATTTCCTTTACACAAAGGCTTGAAAAATTTCAGACGTCATCCCTAATGGAAATGAAACAGATTTACACCCAAAAAATGAGGTTTTCATTCCCTATGCATCCCTATTACTTAACCTCTGAAAACCTGAGTGTGAAAGTGCTTTCCTTTTAATTACAGATGTTCTGCTTTTAGCAGCAGTGTCCCAGTGTCTTTGACTTTGTCCTGGTTTCAGTGTATCTAGGTGCTCAGCTTATCCAACTAGTTTTGGCTTCCCTGTACCTGCAGCATCACTTTGCTGCATCCTGGCCAACAGCTACTCTCCTTCCCTGGTGCTTTACCCCCACTGTCCAACTTTGGACTTGCTTTCCACCAAAATACCAAAGAAATTACTGCTGCAGCAGCATGGCCCAAACACAGCAACCTTTGGCACCGAAGAAGAGAAACAATGTATCTTGGAAATTTTACAGAAAACAAAAATAAAAGGGACAGGGATTTATGAAGTGGGGATAAAAAGGCAGAGAAAACACTGCGGCTTTGGTATAAATGGAAAAAAAGAACAAGGTAATGGAGAGAGTAAGAGAAATGCCAGCTCCATGCTGTGCGAAGAAAAGGAGGGAGAATGTGGCCTAGAACGGATTTTAAATTTCTGGTTAGTTTTATGCAGCTTTTATACAAATTGTATTACTGGCACAGCCAAGTAATAGATCACTCATTCCCACCGTTTTATTTCCATCAGGATGCTAATGCACACTGTGTGTATCCCTGTGTGGGAAAGCCCTAGAGAAAATAGCAAGTGATGCAGAGACACAGAAGACTAATTTTCAATTGGGTAAACATAACCATCCTCTTCTTCTAATACTTTTTTCATCATCTGCCTGTGCACCACTGTGTTACTATAAAGCTGCACAGGAAAAGAAACTCTGGCAAAATAACATGACTGAGGAGAATTAATGAGGAACAATTCCAGCAGAAATGATGGCCAGCAGCTGTGCCATAAGAAAACCCAAATAATTTTCTGTTCTTACCTTGTCTGCATTCATTATCACCAAGTTGTCTTTTTCTGTCATTTTAAAACAAATAAACAGTTTATCTTTACAAAATGGACTGATCAGCCAAGTGGTCATTTTTTTAGTCAAGAAGCTAAATCTTTTCCAGCACAGTAAGTTTTGTAAATCAGAATAACAATTCACCCTTCCCCTGAGATACCTGCAAATGTACAGCTGTAAATGTTACCTCCTTTTTTTTTTTTTTTTTTTTTTTTTTTTTTTAATGTGACTGCTTCTTTAATTCCTAGCTCTGGGCAGAACTGATTTTAGGTAATATGGAAATGATAACAAAGAAAAGCCTAGTCCAGATTTCCAGTTTCAGGTTTGCAACCCAAGATATTGGTTTGTGCGGTTATCTGAACTGAAGCTTGGTTTGCAGTCTTGAAGAGTTACTTTCACAGTCCCCTTACACAGGACATCCTCCTACAATTGAATTTCTGCTTTCAAAACAATTGGGGAGAAACAAGAAATTATTTAAACACCAGAAGGCCAGCATAGATGCTCTCTGGTCAAAAGTGCATTGCAGTCCTCTAGACAATAGAAACTAATGCTTAAAATCAGGAAACACAAAGCTGTTCAAAGTCAGATCATTGCAGCAACATCAGGCAAATTGAAGGGACCAGCCAGCTTCTGCAAGCAAAGTCTTTGGACCACAGAAACCTAACACTGGTGGTGGTGCACCAGTGCACCATTTATCTCCTCTCCATCTTACCTGTTTTGGATTAAACACAGTTAACCAATGATCAATGCTATTTCCTTTCTAATCACAGGTCCTGGTGAGATTATGCTATTGCCCTAGTTCTTTTCAAAGAATCAGCACCAAAATAAGGTGCTTTCTTAGAGGGCTGAAACAGTGTGAGTGCTTGTCTACCCTGTCCCAGAGCTACAGCCTTGCTCCCATGAGAGGAACTAATACGGGGTCTGTTGGACGCACTTACCCATCACTCCCAGGCCACCCAGCCACAACAAAAGGACTGCTGCACTTCACTCCATTTGGAGTCACTGCTGGTATGCTTATCAAACTCAAGGGACTGAACTGGCTATGGCAGAACTCTCACTCGGCAAAGTGGCCTCTTCAGAGCTCGAGTGAGGCACATCATGTGTCCCTGCTTACTGTTTTCCTGGAACTAAACCCAGATCACAGTGTTCACACAGATCACCTGGTCACATTCTTCTTATGCCAGATTAGTCAGAAATTAAAGGTAACACTCTGTAACAGGTAAGCAGGTGGGATTAGAGACACGAGCACCAAGGATTTAAAACAGCAAAAACATGTAAATTTCTGTATACTTATTTTTCATAGAAAAAAGGCAAAACACAGGTAAAACAAACTATATAAACATTATTTACAAAATCTAATCTAATAAAATATTAAAAAATGTAAGTTTGAACAAAATCGGAAAAAACAGATGTTACACTTTCAGCAATATACCTCCACCTGCTATGTCACATCTAGGGCAGGATTCATGGCAGTTAACTTGAGGCATCATGAACACGTTGAGATACAGCCTTCTTCAGTAACCAGTCAGGAGACACAGGAGTGTCCCATGAGCATTTCACTGCACCCTGAATTGGGTGGGGTACTCAGGTGGTGCCTGCATTACCACTGATGCCTAGACCTCCAGCTGGTGGTTACAAACTTCTAGATAAATATTAACTGAGATAAAGCCACCTTATAGTGCACATTATAAAATATTTCTGTCTTTATATACAGGACAAAAGAAAATTCAGGCTTGAAATCCTACTTTTTTTTCTTTTTGCCTGCCCTTTTGTGTCTCAATTTACCAGTTGCATGGTACATTACAAAGCCCTTTTTACACATGACCCACATTTCCTAAAAGAACACTTACTAAATCCTCACTGAAGGTGAAACAGAATTTCACATACTACTCCAGGAAAGGTGGTTTGACTGGGGAGATTTTCTGCATTAAATTCCAGTGAAGAGGGGCTTATCTGTCACACCAAGAGATTAGTGGGTTCTAGCATTCCTTAGATTTGCATTGGCACTACTGATCACAAACCCATGGGGAGCATAACAAAGCTGTACGTGCAGATCTGAACCTGTGAAATGCTGAGCAAGCTCAATCACAGCTGACTGCTGTGGCTGTTGAGGGGACGCTGAAAGAAGCAATCCATGCTTGCAGGATCAAACCTCAGCCACACAACTCATCTGCAAAGAACATGACTAAGAGTCACTAAAAGCAAAGCCTCTGTCAAGGCCCTCTATGGAATATAAATTGCTTAAGGACTTATCAGGCTAACTTCAGTATTTTTAGTAGAATTTCAGTATATTTACTCTCTACCATATTTTAATTCAAGTTATCAAATAAATATTATCCATTAAAGATTACACACCTGTGGATCAGAAGTTGTAAAGGTCAGCCTTTTCAAATTATTTTTCAAAGAAACCTTGGCCTTTCTTAAAACTGCAGATCTATGTACATAACCTGCAAACCTCTTGTCTGCAAAACTACCAAAAAAAAAGCTTGGTAAAACAGAAGTCTCCATTCATAAGGCTTCCACCTTTGAACTCCCTGTGGGCTGCCTGCCTGCCAGAACGCTCTTTAGAAGCAAGCCAGTGGGGCATACAGGGCAGTGGCAGGAGACGCTGCCTTTCCAAGGAGAGATAGGGACAGGTAGAAAGAAAAATCTTTTCAAAATTCAACAGGACAAATTTTTCTTTGAATTACAGCAGTGTAAATCTGATCTAATCCTGCCAAAGACAATGCGGTTGTGCTGGATTTACACCACGGCAATCTGAAATCAGAATTTGACCTGCCATGTTCAAAGTCACAAGGACTTTTCCCCGTGCTTAGGAGGTCTTCCGTCAGTAACTCTTACACTTGTTCAAAGATATAAAATGTCACCTGAAGTGTGAAATGCAGCACTTGAGCACTGCTTCCAATCCTTTTTTAGCCAGACATAGGTAACCATGCAATGCAGCAGGCAGGAGAGCATCAAGATGCAGCATTGCTGCCTGCCTGGCCTCCAACGCAGAAAAGCTTCACTGTGGGTGGAATGGGGCAGTGTGACTTCAGCACATGTGCAACTATTCAAAGAGTGAGAGAAAAAAGGCCTGTGATTATTCAGTGACAAATTCAGTTTAAAGGCTGATACGAGAAAATAACACTGCATACTAACTGTGTGTTATTTAGCAACTGAACAGTTGGTCAGAGAGTGAGAAAATAATTTGCTAGCACCTTCAATAGCCTGCACCGGATTATTTACTTGCAAGGTAAATCAAGCAGAAGGTGCCTGGATTTCTCATCTCACTAGATCTCTTTCTGAGGAAAAGGTGCCATAGTAGCCAAGTCAATTCTCACCCTTCATTTGATTAGGCCTGATTCTGCCTAGTTAAATGTCCCAGACTCACTTAAGAGCCATCTGTAAAAGAAAAAGACTGTCATCTTGTGTTCCTGTTTACTTTGGGATGCACAAAGAATGGTCAAGAGGATCTTCTCAATAAAAGCCTTGGCCTTGACTGGCTTCAAGCCTGAAGGGAAAGGGACAGCCAGCTTCTCTCACATGTTCCCACTGGCCAGCTGCAGCCCTGAGGCCACTTTTAGCCACACTATCTGGCCAAATGCACATTCAGGTGTGAATTGCTGCATGCCCCGTTCTGAAAAGTGGAAGACTTGTATCAGGGTCCACTGGTACCCGATGGAGGCTCTACTAAGAGTTATTAGCTGGCCAAAGATGCTACTCCCTCTCTGCATCTTGCTCTGTTCAAAAGCAGTAGCAGGATGGCTTGTTTGTGTAGTAATCCTTTAGAAGATTGGATAGGGCCTGGAAAAACAATGAAATGTCTGTGAGATGAAGGAATAAAGTAGTGCAGTGGAAAAAAGAAAGATTTAGCTGGACTGGTTCAGACTGGTTAGTCACTTTAGCTAACACCTATTTAACTTCAGGAACTAATGAACACTTTATAGAGAGGATGGCTTTATTAAAGATTCAATTATATTCCAATTAAGGTGTAAGTGCTGTATTAAGCACCCCTGAAAGTACCATAGTGTCCTCCAGCTACATGCAGGAAAAAAAACCTGGCTCTTCTAAGGTAAAACACAGGCAAAAATAAAATCTTTTAAAAAATTACAGTTTCGGGGGCTCTTTACCCTTCTTAAGGAAGAAGAAAAGGGCTCATCCTTTTGTGAGTGTCTTCTACCTGCTTCTTTCCCTCCTCAGTTTTCCTCTGTTGCAGGTAATTCCATATGATTAATAGGCTCTTCTCCACAGTGCTACACACAGTTAGCTCTTTTGATCTGTCTTTGAATCTGAAGCTGTCTAATCCCCCAAGCCTTCGGCCCCATGAGACACCACCTGATGATCACAGAATAAAATACTTTGCTTTGTTTTAATTTTGGATCCACAGGTCTGCAATAAAAGGAAACTCATTTAAATTTACCTTATCTGCCATGATCATAGAGGAGCCTCCATGGATTCCCAGGATGGGAGTGAGGGTCTGGGCAGAGATGAAGTCCAGGATCTGGGCAATGGCTTCCTGGTCTGTATCATCAGCAAATACCACCCCTTGAATCTTCCGGTCAGACATGAGGTCACAGATGCGGGTGATGATGCTCTTGGGATCTGTCTCATTCATGGCCACCAGCTCCACCCGAGGCACCACTGAGAGGTGGTGGAAGTCATCTTTCTCGTGGGCATCTTTGATGGCCACTTCGTCTGAGGTTCCCACCAGAATGACTGCAATGCCAATGCTCGGGTGGCTTTTCTGGGCATGGGCCCCGCTCCCCGTTGTTGCGAGGACTGCCAGCACCAGCCAAAACCTTGAAGAGTAGCACTCCACCCTGGGCCTCATCTTCAGCTCTTACACTCCCTGAGCAAGGAAGAATAAAGGGGGAAAATAAAACAAAGTGATTAATTGACGAGTCAGTCATGCACTCAGCCTTCAAGATAGATGTATTGATCTCACTCAGCCACTAGCTCTCCTCCCAACAATCCCTCTACTCTCATGCCTAGCCCTTTGGCTACATTTAGGGCACTGTTAAAGTTGGGGGGTCAGACCAGTCCTGCCTCTACTTCAGAGTCTGGCATCACTTAAGAGAATGGCTGTCAGCAGAAGATGGGTTCATGTCATCTCTCAGGTCCCGTGTCACTCTGAAACTCAAGTCAAAAGTGATAGAGAATTGTCTTTTGACAGCTGATCAGCTGCCTTTTTGAAATTAATCACTTTTGTCAAGCCCATGTCTGAGTGCTCACCCTCAACACAAAGGAATGACTGGTGCTTGTGATCAGTTTGGACTTGTGCTGGACATATAGGCAGGGAGACTGAGAAGACCAGGCAGATTTTCCTTTCCTTTTCCTTTCTCAGCACAGTCCCTCCAGAAGAAAGTGAGGACAAATGGGCAAGGTCATTGGTTGTATATGTACGTGTGTATCCATTGCATACACATCAGGACACACACAGCTCCAGGGTGTAGTACAGTCATATGCTTTCCACCAATACGGGATTCTATTTTTTTTTTAAGCCAGGAATTCAAAATTTCCCAATGGTCACGGCCAAAACTGAATCAGGATCCTCCAAGTTCATATGACAGCTGTATTTGCAAAGAAGTAGAAATGCCAACAGAGCTTACAATGGTTCACCCTCAGCTCCTCCAGCCAGGCATGTTACATCAATCCTTTCCCTGAGCAGGTCCACTTTCTTTTGTAATCACAACAGTAGAAATGAAAAAAACCTGATGAGGTCATCTCTCGAGCCCCTGCCTGAGTGGGATAGCTCCCTGCAGGACTATTCCTCACTCTTTCTTTATTCAGTCACATTTTAATAATAGTTCACATTTCCACAGCACTTTTCATCCTCAAGGCACTATACAAAAACTAAACAACTAATTCTTACAGCACCCATGCAGTGTACATATCAGAGACAACAGAGCAGTGTCCCTTCATCTGCCTACAAGACCAGTGGGAGGTAGCACTGCTTGGTGTGCCCACTGATGCCACAGTGCCACACTAATGTGCCAAGGAGATTTCAGGCATTTCAAACTAAAGAAAACTTTCCCTCAACACAGCAGGTCCTGCTCAGCTACTTATTCCTATAATTCTGTTCTTCAGCAACCAGACACACTTGAAATAAATACACCAGCCCTGCACCCCTGATCTTGGGTATCCAAGAATAGAACCCTTCCATACTGTTCATTGCTACACATGCCCCTGTAAAATTGACAGAAAGCCACAGCAGCAGGGAAAATGCTGGCAAAACTTTGTGGAAGCAGGAAGTCCAAAAACAACCCTGGCTGACATCAATCACCCACAGGGAAAAGGCCCAAGAGGTTCCATTTTGCCCTGCCCAGGAGAACACAGGCTCCACACCTGCTCTCTCATTGCCATGCTAAGCAGAGAAGATGTATCTTGCATTGAGATTACCAGATAAATAAGCAGATAATAAAATAGATAATAAATATGTACTGGAGAAACCAAATCGACTTAAGAAGCTGAAAGGGACTGCAAGTGTAAAACACCAGTCGATTCTACACTCTCTGAAGGATTCACTTTCTGAGAGATGCTTACAAGGAGAACCAAGAGACTTAGAGAGTTTGGCAAAATGAACAGTTAACTTCATTCCAGAATGACAGTTATCCTCCAATTACACGTCACTAAATTAGATTCCTTCACAGTGAAATGCAGTCCCCATTGCTGCAATGCTTTATTAACTTTAATGCGCTCTATATGCTCTCTGTCTCTCACCCTCTTGCTCACTCACTTAAATGCTATATTTGTTCTCTTAAAATACATCTCCTGCAGTCCCTCTGCATCACCTCATACAGTATATTATGCTTGGTTAGGCAATGGCTAGTTGTGATGACCAGGGATGAGGGTGTAGGTTTTTCCAGCCCCTTTCCCACCAGGAATAATTTACAAGGCCGTCCAACCCAGGGCTCTGATAGCATTCCAGCAAGAGCTATACACGCAGTCATGACAGCTCTCAGCCTTCACACCCAAGCACATGCTTCTCCTAGTGGGAAAAATGGCAGCCAAGAAACTCATTCCCTACTCTTCACCTGCATCAAAGCAAATAAATCTCTAGCATTTACCTCCAAGAAGGAGAAGAGGGCCCAGATCCTGAAGAGCACTGTCGTGGTTGCGGGGGGAGGTAAATTTTTCCAGAGGGATGTGGGCAGGCCAATCAGTGATCAGGTTTTGTGCTGGGACTTGGATTGGCCACTCAGAGGCTTGGACAGGCCTCTGAGGACACAAGGGGTTAAAAGCAGGACTCCAGGGGGGTTTGGCCTCTTTTGGGTTCCAGTTTCAGCAGAGAAACATCTCCTCTCCCCTGCCCAGTTACTAGGCTGGGTGGGGGAGGGGGCCACGTGGCCGGGCTCAGGAAAACCACGTGGCGGAACTGAAGTGAGCTGGGGCCCCGGGGGGAGAAGAGAGTAGACAGAACTGGAACTGAGCTGCCCCATCCAGGATGGAGGGGTGGAAAACTGTGGAGGTGCCTTCTGTGTGTGCTCACCCCCCACCCCCACCCTCCGGGAGAAGATGCCCAGCCACGTGGGAGTTGCCGAGCCTGGGAGTGCCTGAGCCTGCCGGGAGCCAGAAACTGTTAACCCTTTCTGAGGCAGAAAGAAACTTTTTTCTCAGACATTGATTCTCATGGCTAGTAGTTTCAGAAGAAAAAGAAAAACAGCCTGGGACCGTCATGATAAAGCATGATTAGAAAGAACCCAATGGGCAGGGAATTGAAGAAGAGTAGCTTTTTGAGCTGGACGTTTCTTGCATAATGTTAGCCATAGACTGAACTTGAGACTCTTTTGAACATAAACTGCATTTTGGAGTAGATGTGGCCGGCTTGGCTTGCTGCAGTGGAGCAGACAGAGAATAGAAGAAGAGGGTGTGGTGGTGCCCTCTGCCCTCAGAGAAGAAACCCTTGGCCCCAGGGGAAAAAATGGGGAGAGCCCGGCATGCAAGCATCCTTAAGAAGAGCCCTGTATGTAGCTTTAGTCCATTGACAGTGGTGAGAGCACTAGACATGGAGAAGAAGTAGACTTTGTGTTTTTCTGAAGAGCAGTCTGTGGTGTGAGAAAGACTCTTCTCTCCCTTGCTAAATTGAAGATTAGTTTTTTTGAGTGGTGATTGTTTGATTTAAAACCCAAGGTTTTGGTGCCATGAAGGTAATGTGTAAAGGGTAGAAACTGGGGGAGGAGAAGAAACGTTCTGAGAAGTTTTTATTTCTGTCTCTGTGTGTTTAGAATTTTCTATCTCTGTTCTTATGTAATGTAATAAAGTTTTGTTTTTCTGTTTTCAAAGTTTAAGCCTGCTCTGCTCTGTTCCTGATCACATCTCACAGTAGTTGTTAGGGAAAAAACATATATTCATGGGTGCATTAACATCTGGCCAGTGCTAACCCATGACAAGCACATAGGTGCAAATATGTTGGGTGTCTGTGCCTCACTTGGGCAGATTTTTCCATTCAACACAAGATGGAGTTATCTGCACAGTTCCAGATCCTCAGGCTTTGGCCAAACATGGAGGGAGCAGCCAGGGCTAGTAAGGAGCTAATTCAAAGAGGAGGTTGTCTGTGGCTTGGTAGCCAACCTGCCATCTACAGTTTGGATCCTCTGCCATAAGCCCTCTCTGGATCAGGCACTGCTTAGGTAGCCTGTATTGTACCAGCCAAGACATCTCTCTCGCCATCTCTCACTCACACATAACACATCTGTAATGCTCACAATGTCTTTCAGGTGCTCCATGGGCAGTCTGTGTGCCAGACAGCAGTGTTTTTCTAAGTGAATAGCAGGTACCAGGTCAAGACTGGGCTCTCTCATAGGATGGGAGCTGGGGATGTGATAAGACAGGAGAACATCAATAAATCACACCTAGCCCAGGGCTGAGTGTGGTTTTCACCATTCAGCTCCCACAAGGCAGCTTAAGGGGGGAGCTGCTCAAAGACTAAATCAGGGATGCTCATGGTGTTACAAATCCTTTTCCTCCGTGGGGCTGACTTGTGTTCACATCAGTAGCCACTCTTCACACATCTGCTCACATGTACATGCCGGCTGTTAGAGAAAGGGACAGACTTCCCAACAGTAACTTCACCTCTCTTTCCTCCTCTGGTCTGGCTCACTGCAGGCTCCTTTTGAATGTGTGCTAGTAGAGACAAGGCAGGTGTGAACCACCACAGACTTATCAGAACTACTGTGAAAATATGTTTCTGCCTACAGAGCGACAAGTTTTGTCCATAATTTCTACAGTGTTCAAGTGCAAACATTCAAGGTACTCAATCAAGAAAGCACTGAAGGCAGCACAGAGACCTCCTTCTGAGTATGTTCCTGTTTCCAGTGAAAAAGGGGGATGGAGAAATTCTCACACCAAGAAACTCATAAGCACCTGACAAGCCTATAGCTGTAAAGCAGGGTATTTACCCTTTGCCATTTCAAGAAATTTTAATAATTTTACAGTATAAATTCACCAGTCAAGAATGATTATAAAAACATGCAAGTATATTTTATTACCAAGTACTTTACATGAGCAGGATTTTCCTTTAGAGGTGGTGTGGGGCAACACAGCGTTTGAAGTATTTTCTGTGATTATGGCACTCCAAAACAATTTAGTAAATCCCAAACTTCAGACTGGTATGAAAAATCCTTTAGACATTACTGCACACTATTAAATTGTCTCTGACTCCCTAGAAAATAATATATAGTAGGGCCATGAGATGAAGTGGTTTTACAGATGCATCTATATTTAGGTATAAACATGCCAGCAAAATCATTATACCTCTATAATCTTATTTTACTTACCAATAAAATATATCCACCCTTGTAGAGGTATGCAGCGTGTGCTTACCGCAGAGCAACGTTACACAATCACTTTCAAAATGGGAAGTGAAAGCTAACGTCTCCAATTGAAAATGCAAGAGGAATGTAGGTAGTCAGACAGTAATTATTCCGATTGGAATTTAGCCAGGACCAAAGGTTAGATTGCTTAAAAATATCATGAGAACCTTACTTGACACTGCACTTTTATGTGGATCAGACCTAAGATAAGTATTAATAGAAACTTATTAGGCTGCACAGGCAAAATACAGCTCAGCATTAAGAGATATTTCTGGATGATATTTCAAAATACAAAAAGTACATAAATAGGTCACTCTGCATTCAACCAGGCTAACTGTAAACAGACTACTACTCCAGCAGTGTACAGCAAAGCCAGGCCATCTTCAGGTCTGGTAAAGAAACTGAGGCAGAAAAAGGGCTGGTCACATGTTTTTGGGGGTAGTTATGTTGTGTACTGACTCCTGCTACAATCGTGCCTTCTAGGTAGCCTTGCACAATACCCCCTAGGAAGGATGTTTGCAGGCTCCCCAAACCCAACCTCCAAGCTCAAGACAGCAAGGGGAAATGAAGTCATGTAATACTGTATTCCAGACAAAAAGCTGTCTTCAAGACAGCTTTCCTAACTAAGAGGAAAACAATGCTTGGGACAGGAGGCTGAACAATGCCCCTAGCCACCATCAAAGGGAACTTCACAGGGATATTGGCTCTATATGCGAGAATGAAAAGCCTAGCTCCAATCTCCCCCTCCTATGCTTCATTGAAGGCCACAAGGAAGTTCCTATCCCAGTGTTTTCTGTGCTCTACTCACTGAGAGTTCTGATGCTCCAAGCGTCATTTAGACTTCAACCACAGAATCTGAACTCAACAGCTAATTTTTTATCTGTACCAACTGCAATGTTAATTCCTAATCCTATTCTCATCACTAGCCTAATTCCAGGCCTCACCACTATCACCACCCTCAGTCCCATTACTACCTAAGACAGATGTCCTGCCAGACCCAGTGTGAGACATCAGCATTACCCTTTGACATTTGCTCACCTTTGACAGCATCTTAATTCACACTGCCTTCATTCTTCTGACAGTCTGAGCAGTATCAGACAATGAACCCAAAAGCAATCCGTATGTTTTGAGATCTAGTTGGAGGTAGGAAGAAAACCATCTCACCTGTGAAATAGTTTACAAACTTCAAAAGTGCTTTGGGACTAATATCCAACACACCACCGGAGAACAAGTGCACTAGAAGAAGCTGTAGGGAAGTCAGCATTGCACTAGATAACTACTGAGCTGTCACACAAGGAAATACAAGCATGTCCACATCAAAGAAGAACACTTTCTGTATTTACCAATGACAGAATACTGGTGAGATTTTGATCTTTTTGTCTACTACCTGCCTCATGGGCAAACTGGAGGAGCTAACAAGACCCATGCAAAAAAAAAAAAAAAAAAAAAAAAAAAAAAAAAAAAAAAAAGGCAGCACAGACTGGAACCTGTCAACTGTTACTCCTAAGAGCTGGAGTTTCAAGCTATAAATCACACAATTTATACCTAAGTTTCTCCATCTCTCTGATTTTTGAAGACCCAGGTTTCAGCTTAGGACATGCTCCCAATTGCATGATTACTCAGCAATGTAGACATGCTGCATATTGCATATCTCTGAAGAGACATTCATCTTCTTCTAACACTGCTGTAACTATTATCATACCACACCTTCAGCCCAGGCTATTTGTACATTGACAACTCCTGCGCTGCTATTTCCCGTACTGCTTGCCACATCGGTGACATAAGTGCCCATAAATCTTTTTCTGGCTCACAGCCCTGTTGTTCCAGGAATTTTGTCAACAGACACAAAGAAGAGGAGGATGGATCTGGGGCACGATAGATGTGTCTTGAAAGCACCTGCACACTTCAGAATTAATGATGCTGCAAGAAAATCTCTATAGATTCAGAGTAGAAAGATGGCAGAGACTAGAGACAATGGTAAGCATTATACTCAATGGTGAATGAAACAATCCAGCACCTGGACCAAAAGGTGACTCTGAGTAAAGGGTCACAGTCCTCCAAGGGCATTTTAATAGTTTCAGATGAAAACTGATATAGTTGAGTTTGTTTTAGCTTTGGACATCACTTATTCTGAGCTATAAATGCTCCTATGACAGTGGCAGAAACATTCCTCCAAGGTGTTTTGGACCGATCTTCTTTCTATTCCTCACAACCACTCCCTCTCCATTATGTACCTTTGTCCATGCCTGTAACATCCTGCTGATCCATTTCTACCTAACATAAAAAATGTTTCCAATTTTCCCTTATTTCTCCCAAGTCAGCCTTGTTCTTTTGGGGGATGCATCACACATCCCCAGCCCAAGCCTTCAAAGCCCTTGGAGCTCCCTCATTACCTCACTGTTAGATCTCTTTCCATAGACACTGGGTGGAAAATAGCACATATGTTTACTTCTATTCCCTATTTATTTTCTTCAGAGCTGTTTTTTCTTTATTAAACCAGGTACAAAGTCCTCCCTGACTTGGGCAATGCCAGATACATCAGAGGTTAGTTTGCCTCTGTCTATCCAACAGGTGTATGCAAGAATAAGGTGGAAAACTGCTTCGCCTCCCCTACACCACACAAAGAAGAGCAATTCTCTCCCTGTACTTAAGGCAGTACAAAAAATGCTTTGATCATCAATTAGACCCGTATCATTCCCAAAAGATGAAGAACTATGTCTCATTATTTTAAGCTTGCCCAAGGGTAAGTTCCCAGTGTCCTTTCCACTTCCTCCCACCCACGTATTTTACATATCATGGGTGATAGCTTATACAGCCACAGCCTGCAACCTTCTGTTGAGACCAACACCAAATTATTCATAGAAACCAAAAGTTAAAATCCTCTCCTTAATAGTCTTGCCCTTCCCCCAGTGACTTCAGGATTACTGTCTACAGCACCTGCTTTAGCACACTACCTGCTCTGAAACAACTCAAACAATAAGATTACCACTGCTAGGAGATGGCTCACATTTTGAAACATATACCTAAATGCAGCCTAAATTTTCCCTTTGCTCAGCTATCCTGTAATTTTAATAATACCTCCTTCATTCAGCCTAAACCATTTCTCCCTCTCAACTCACCATCTTCACCATGAAAATGCTTGTAGGTAGTGATCTGATCACCCCTTAAGAATTGCCTCTGCTGCAGCAAAAATTCAGCTGTGTTTATTGCTCCTCATAATTCGAGTCTCCATTAGGATGAGCAAGGGATAATGAAGGAAATGGCTGGGTGAGGGAGCAAAGGAGTAGGTCTGACCTGCTTACCCAGACTGGCACACACATGCAGAGCTGCAGGACTCAGTGTCACACACAAAAAAGCCATTAAGAGAGACAGCAGGTCAGTCTGGCATTGCCCGGTGCCAACTTCTAAATGCCAGAGCAGAGAGGCTTGGCACAGCCACCCCTCTCTGCAAGCTTGGCTTGTGGAGTGAGGCTAGAGGTACTATTCCCCTGCCAGGATCTCACCCTTCCCCCAGCATACCGCTTAGAGAAGTTTAGAGGGTTGAGACAGGTCCTCCCTGCCAGACTGAAATATCCTCACCACCTGGAGGGTTCAGTTGCCACAGCTGTCACTCTATGCATGGGTATGCTCTGCTTGAAACAAGGCGTTTCAAAGCTGATGAGGCATACACCATTTCCCACCTGTGACTGTTGTCTGCCCCACCTCAGAACTGAATCTTGCCTCAGAGCAAGACCATCCAAATCAAAGGACATGCTGCTGCATCCCTCTACAGGATTTCAGCATGGTTGAAAACAGTTTTGCCTCCTGAAGTGCAAGACTCAGTCTAAACAGGCAGCAGAATGCTGAGCAGAGCAACATTGGGTTTGCCTCTTAAATAGACTTGAAACCCCTTGAAAATCCATTGGACAATCCCTTCCTTTGTTTCTTAATTCTCCACTTCCAGTTTTCATTTCCAAGCAGGAATCAACAGCACATTAATAACATGAGGATATTAAAGACCGCAATTTCCAAAAGCTAGGGATTCAAATACCTCCGATTCATTAATAACCATGAGAAATGCACACTTAACATCACTTGGATGGTTTGAAAAAGCACATCTTTGGCATTTCTCATTATTTGATGTATTAATTTGAGGTTTTCTATTCAACTTTAATCAACTCTGCATTTTGTGCTTTGACAGATTGATACAATGAATTTCAAAATTTAAAAAACAACAAGAATTTTAATTTCTAAGGATGGAAGTACATTCCCATCTCCCAGACTCTCTCATGCACCTCACTCAGTACCTGCTCATTCCCTGCATCATTTCCTTGGAGGGAAAACACAGAGCAGGTAAAGAGAGTCTGCACTGGCTCTTGAAGGCAGCTGCCAAATTCCACACCAGTGCCAAGATCCCCATTACTCAAAGTCTCACATCAAGAGACAGTGTTAAATTATTTGGGTGCCAGATGTAAACAGTGTAAAAGCCAATTCAGAATCATTTTTTTAAAACATACCATAAGTAGGAAAAAAATATTTCCATTTTTAGGCCAAAATTGAGTGATTCCTTCTTCTACAAGTCAGAGAATTCTAGAAAGGGTATCTGAGTCAGAGGGAGACAGCCTCAAACTACACGTGCACTTTGGAAACAATCATCCTGTGCTGCCTATCTTTTCATATATAATGTATGACATGGGCTACAGTTTTAAAACATAAAGCTGCCCATCCCTTAAGAAAGATCTTCATGGGTGCACATTTCAATTTTGGAACCCATGCAGCAGGGACAAGGTAGAAGAAAATATGCAGCACCTTTGCTCATGATGGCACTGCTACAGCAAACCTGAAACAGCCCTAAAGCGGAGTGTCAGTTCACCAGGCCTGATCAGATTCTTATGAAGGTGTTACAGACAGCAGAAATGGCAGAGAAGGTGATTCGATGCCTGAAGCACCAAGATGTGATGAGGACAAAAGAGCTGCTAAGTGGAAATAGTGGGGTGGAGAGAGACATGCATCCTGTGAGCTGGTCCAGGACAAAGCTGCAGTGCTACAGACACAGATGGGCCACGTTTCACAACCCGCCAGCACCCCTCAGGAGCCTCATGGCCTCTTGTTCTCCACTGCTATGTGGCATTTTGGAAAGTGAGGTTTAGTCACCAAAGGACCCTGTGATAGTGCCAGCCTTTTTTGTTAAATAAGACAGAGAATTAATCTGGAAGTGAAAGGGACTGAGATCATGGGTTTGGCATGTAAAAAGAGGAATGACATGGCCACTGAAGCCAAGAAGAGTCAAAGGCAGATTCTGGTTAGGCCACTAGAAATGATAGAGGAATACCCAGAACACGATGGTTTGAATCTCCTTCCTTGTAATTGCGTGTCTGTTGATCCCTCCCTTCTCCTCACTCTGATCCTTAGTAAAGGATTTTTGTGTTCCTGTTTCATTACTTATTGAAAAATAAAACTAAATCTACCCAGGAGAAATAAGGGAAGACAAATGTGTGACACCTAAAAGGGTGCCATTCAAGATATTTGGAGTTGTACACTCCCTATCCAGAAGCATCCCGAAAAACACTTATCCCTTTAGAAAAAACTTGATCCTTACAATAAACACTAAAGCCGGGATAACTGGAGAATTGATAACTGTAAATCAGAAAAATTTTTGGCAGTCTCATTTTTCTTCTCCTTTTCCTCTTTCCTCTTTCTTCCAACTCAACTCTCTTCCCTTTCCCTAAGTTTCTGAGTTCCATGACCAGTAAGGGACCAGCCATCGAGCAGCTGGATACAATATGCTTTCACAGTACATTAGTGCTGTGCACCAGACCATGCTGTGCCTGCAATTGTATGACAGGTCAGGGCCAATTCATCTTACTGAGAACTTCAATCAACAGAAAGCTCTCCCGCTTGGAGGGACCCAGCCCAGCAGCCATTGGCCTCTCCCTCTGCTCAGCACTCAGTCATATTTACAGAGCTGCAGTGATGGAAAGATACACAGGCAAAGCCATGTATAGACCACAACTCATCACTGGCTGTTGATGCTTCGGGGACAGGGATGGGAAGACCCAGTCCAGTGCAAACAGACCAGATTTGGCTCGGCTGAATGCCATTTCCATGGATTTTTTTCTCTGTTCTTTGTTTTCTCCAGCCTCTCAAATTCATTGATGCTGGCTACTTTAGGGGCCTTTCCCCATAGCTAATTCAACTATTCATTCCTCCTCATGCCAGTGAATGCATGCGAGTAGGTACCAGCCCATGTCAACCCCCAGCCCAACTCCACCACTGACTTCATCATGGTGCAGTTCAGCTCCCTTGGACCACATCTCCTTTACACAAAAGTCATTATAGCTTACATTTCCAGCAGTAAAAAGAAGCATTAGTAGCAAGAGTAAGAGATAACATGACCAGAATGTGATAATTGTCACAACAGTGAATACCAGTAAATAAAAATCAATACTATGTACAAACTGTAGACCTGGCTCACTTATACTTTAAGATCGGTTTAGTTTTAAAATAGCATGAGGGTTTATTAAATTTTTAAAAAATCCAGTTTTTCAGTATTCCCCATCAACTTTTTTTAAGCTACAATGTATGTCCTACTCTACCACCCTTCTCAGCTTTCTACATCCATCATTTCTCTCCAATCCATTTTTTGTTCTTCATGGCTTCATTTCTCACTTTAAGCACTGTCATATTTTTGGTCCATCCTTGTTACCTCTTAGCTCACTTTTGTTCACACCATTCATTGTGTGGGTTTAAATCTTAAAAGCATGAAGGGAACAAACAAGTTGTCTTGTTCTAATCCTTCATATTACTATCTAAAAGCAATAAGTATTTTCTGAAAGTGTAAATGCCATTGTTTTCTTTCTCATCCTTTGCCTTATTCTCCTCATCAGAAAGGTGCAGATGTATCTTCTCTGATTCTTAGAGTTAGAATGTTTAATTATTTATGGCATTTGAGGTACTTTTGACTTTCAAGCAATAGAAGCTACAGGAATTGAGATTATTATTAGTGCTTTCCATTGCACTTACCCAAAGGCAGCAATGTCTTCCTGTGATATCATACCCAACTTTACTCACAGGATCCCAAGAGAGTGTATTAAAACCTGTATGTCCAAGATCTTGAGGACAATATATCCTAGTTTAGCTAGGAGCAGGGAGAAAGGAAATCCTGTAATACCACAAATACTTGGCAGCTGCCAAGCTAAATCCTGATACTCAGTATCAGGACTTTGCCACATTGACTCAAATTGCAAAACTGCATATGTAGTTTTTGATGAAACATGTTGGCAACTGCAGGTTTTTTAAGCTTATGCTCACAAAAATATCTAAACTCATGACATATTTCACCTAGTCCCAAGCAGCTTCCCTGCTGGCAAGGAAGAGCAAGAGCAATGCGTAGCTTTGGTGGAAGAGGCAGAGTTGCAATGGGCAGCCAGCCTTAAGCACCTGGGGTGGAGCTGCAGCTCTTCTCAGCACCAGGGCTCATCCTCCAGGCAGCTTTAAACCAGACCTAAAAAACTCCTGTTTCATCAAGAGAACTGCCCTGAGGGTCTGACACAGATCCAGAAGGTCTGGTTCCAGCAGCTCATGGACAGTGAAAATGTTAAGCCCAGTTCCATTTCAATTCACTTGCAGAAACTCAAAAAGGAGATCTCCTAGGCATGGGTCTCCAAAATGGAAAGCTTGGCTTTAAACTGATCTGGGGGAAGGTGGGCAGACCAGAGTCACCAGGGTTTACAGTATGGACAAAAAATCTTGGGAGCTGTGGTTCATTCCCAAACAAAATCCAGGGGACTCGAAACCCCTAGAGTCCTGTCTGGGGCTTCAGTGTTAGAGGCACCAGAAATCTGGGATTCAACGAGAAGTCCTCACATGTAATTTCGAGGCCCCATGCCCTTAGAGCAGACCATGAGTTACAGTGGCCCACAGCTAAAAGCTCTGGAAGCCAGGGCGAGAAATACAGCTGTGACAAGTTCAACACAGTTAGTGACTCTCACAGGTACCTCTGAACTTGCAGTATCCCAGTGTTTGCAGGGAAAGGGAGGGAATTTTGACATTAATTTTGGACTAAAAATGTTTCTGCCTCTGAAGGTACTCCCCCTGTCTGGAAAAGCTTCTTGCATCCTGGAGGCTTGTGATTCTGTCAAACTTCAAAAACTGCACTTCACTGTGTCCCTCTCACCTGTGTGGGGAGAATACAAAGGGGTTTGAGGGGTTCTGAAAGCCGCAGTGTAGTTGTTGTCATTGACAAATTTACAGAGAGAAACTGCTCTGCTTTTGGTGTTTTTTTCGACTGAGCAGGGACAAACGATGACAGCAGGAGTAGTTCTGGACTCAAGAGAAGAGATGTCCACCCTGACTCAATTTCTCCTTTCAGTTCCCACCGTTTCCTGGGTTACACTGCCATAGAGCAATGTTGAAAGACTAGTGCATTTCCACTGCAGAATTAATTATAAGGTTAAATAAGGGTGTGTATGTATTTTTTACATGCACACACGTGGTATATATTTGTTTATATATAAACATAAAGGGTTTGTTGTTATTGTGCATTTTTTTATAAATTAGAGGGTATACATGCACTCCATCTCATCTTGAACCAAGAGATACGTCTGCATTTCTTTGAAAGTGGAACACAGGTGAGAGAAGCAGCCCTTTCCCGTCAGACCTGGAATGGCATCAGTTTTCAAACACCTAAATCCATGTATTCCTGAAAATGGGAAAACCCAAAACCATCC